>NC_059354.1:3347500-3717500 GCF_019703515.2 Myxocyprinus asiaticus | reverse complement strand
TTAACGTCTAATGTTAAAATGTTTTTTAATTTAACGGTTAGGTTTAGGCATAACGGTGGGGTCGGGCGCATTCCAAAATGTGTAATGTAAATTTAAATTATTGTTATTAAATCTACCCAACCCCATCCCTAAACCTAACCAGTTATCAACAATGTTAAACATGGAACCTCATTCATGATTTTTATCGTTGATAATTGGTTAGGTTCAGGAGTGGGGTTGGGTTGGGTCAGGAGATCTAAAATAATCGACATGATCGTGTAATATAACCACACTAATATATTTATTGGTATAATAAAACATATTGCGGTTAAATGCGTAATATCTGAAGATGGGCAGTGATGCCTCCCTCTGCGTGCGTCAGATACAGACGCCAAAATGTGCTTTTGGCGTCTGTAGATTGACGCGATGGGCTCTTGCACATTCGGCAGTATTTGACGCCTCAGGAGTGAGAACGGGTTGGCCGACATTAATAACCTATGTACGTAAAGCTCAGTATGATTTAATGGTCATCAGAATTATTATATGATATATGCTGTGGATGAGCATGAAGAGCTGAAAAGTGTTTTTGCAGAGGACTTTAGGTAACTAGGACTTGTTAAAATCATTCTTTTGACATCAATGTGACAAGAAAAGTGACAGCACAAGTGAGTCAAGACATTACAGTCATGAATATAAAACAAAAAGTGACATAATCCCTCCTTTTATCACTATAATAGTTGATTTTTTGCTGCATTGTGATATAAATCATGAATTTGGACATTTTGCGTTTTTGATTAAAATAAGTATGGGTCAGTGTATTTATTAAGCATTTATAGCATGCAAGTTACAGTGTACACTATTTGGCAAGTATTGCATGAAAGTTTTTTTTTTATGCATGTTGCTATAACTGAATATAAATTATTTATAATGCATTTGTAAATGACTTATTTGAACCCGTTTAGAAACCCTTAACAAAAGTGTTAATTACTAATTTCATGCTTTTTTGTGTTTTCATTTTATTTTCATAATGTTTCATGTTTTTATTTTGTAACTATTTTGTTTATTATTGAAGACAGGAATGTGCCCACATAAATACAATAACGCAGGAAAAAATGCTTTATAAGGACGTCAAACAGATTAATCACCAGGGAACAATATATGGATGTTTAGTTGTCAAATTTGCTGTCCGTCACTCTCTTTCACTGTCAGTGAGATAATGTTTATTCTCTGTTTACCCTCTTTATCACCTTATTCTTCTTCTGTGTCTCTATTTTCAGTTCTTTATGATACTCTTAGCACTCCTACACCTCATTCTCATGCTCGTTGTCTCCTCGCTCCTCCTCCCTTCCCCCTTCAGTGAGTGGAACATCTTGAGTGGGTATATTTGCATGCGGCCCTCATCAGACGGCACACACTCACACACACATGAGCTGCTGATAAAAGGCATTGACCCCCTTAACCTTTATGAATTTGTGCCAGCAGCACATCCTGTCAGAAGAGTCAGTGAGCACCTATGGAGCAGTCTGCGTGTGTGTTGTGGAGTTGTTAGAGAGGAAAAAGGCTCGTGTGGGTTCTGGTCAACACCTCTGACAAGCTGTGAGAGGCATTCAGCACACTGACAGAAACACTCGCCCCTCACACACACATGCACACACACACACACACAAACACGGACGTGCTACATCAGTACATGCAGACAGACACGGCACATGCAGATAGGCCTACATGCTCCTTCATGCATTGCCTGCACGACTACAGACATTCAGAAAAATAGCAAGAGGTTAGAGAATATATATATTTTTTTAATTTCAAAGATTTATTCATTGGAAGGGTTTTGCTAATGCTAATGCTTAGCTGCTCTATACCTTTCCATGTATGAGAAATGTTTAACTTAATAATGTACTCTCTCTCTCTCTCTCTCTCTCTCTCTCTCTCTCTCTCTCTCTCTCTCTCTATATATATATATATATATACACACAATAAGTGACCACTTTATTAGGTACACCTGTACATCTACTTATTCAGGCAAATCAGCCAATCGTGTGGCAGCAGTGCAATGCATAAAATCATGCAGATAGACCTTATTCACGCTAGTGCAATGTGGCTGAGAGGGATAGATTCACAGGCTCTTAAACGGGCTGTACTGCAGTTTAAAGTGTTTTTGGATCACTCCGCGGACAAAATGTTGATAAAATATCTGTCCAAGATCATTCAGTATACAAAGAACTCCAGACAAAGATGGCACTAGTGTGAATAAGGTCTATACGGGTCGGAGCTTCGGTTAATGTTCACATCAACCATCAGAATGTGGAAAAAATTTGATCTCAGTGATTTGGAGCGTGGCATGATTGTTGGTGCCAGACGGGCTGGTTTGAGTATTTTTGTAACTGCTGATCTCCTGGGATTTTCATGTGCAACAGTCTGTAGAGTGTATAGACAATGGTGCGGAAAAAAAACAACCAGTGAGCTGCAGTTCTGTGGGCGAAAACTCCTTGTTGATGAGAGAGTTCAACGGAGAATGGCCAGACTGGTTTGAGCTGACAGAAAGGCTACGGTAACTCAGATAACCGCTCTGGACAATTGTAGTGGGTAGAATATAATCTCAGAATGATGTACTACAACAGCAGAAGACCAAGTTGGGTTTCCCTTCTGTCAGCCAAGAACAGAAATTTGAGGCTGCAGTGGGCACAGGTTCAGCAAACCTGGACAGTTGAAAACTGGAAAAACTTAGCCTGGTCTGATGAATTTCGATTCTGCTGAGGCACACAGATGGTAGAGTCAAAATGTGGCACCAACAGCATGAATCCATGGGTCCATCTTGCCTTGTGTCAATAGTCCAGGCTGGTGGTGGTGGTGTAATGGTGTGGGGAATGTTTATTATGTTTTAAGAATTTGTAAATTTTTATGTAATTGTATACACATATTTGAAGTATAAATAATATAGTATACATATATTTTTTAATATTATCATTGTCATTGTTATATAATTAATTCATTTTTTATACAATATAATATATGATAATACATAATATATTTAACTTAGCGGATCAGAGAAACTATAAGGAAATTTTAAGCCTGTCATATTTCAATTTTTAGCACACAGAATCAGTTTATCTATTCACTTAAGATTACATTTTTAAAATATATTTTATTGTCATTATATCATTTTTTTTCATACAATATAATGTATAATAATACACAATATATTTAAGTGTGTATGGGCAAAAATACACATGCCAGTTCTGCAGAATTTAGCTCTGACAAAACCTCCTTTTGGGGACATCTGGGGATGTCCTCACTTGTAAAAATGTCTTACAATTTTTTAAAAGGTTTTTTCTTTTCTAAAATTGTTTGTGTGTGTGTGTGTGGGTGGGTGTGTGGGTGGCTCAGCTGGCTCTTGTCTCAGGTTTTTGTGGTCTTAGTGGACATGATTCCTTCCTGTCTGAAGGTATTTAGATATCAAAAGGTCATTAGTATTCTCAAGATTGATTTTCTTAGCTGATCTATTACAGCACTGATCTGGGCTGCTTTACATATACAGGAGAATAATCTCACTCTCTTTTTCTTTCAAACAAATGCATTTAACAAACATCTATCTGTCTGTCTGTCTGTCCGTCCATCCGTCCGTCTATCATCTCATTTGAAGGTGTATGTTTTGATTGATGCAAACAGCACTCGTAAGCACCACATAACTATAAATCCACCGACACTCTCTTTATTCATTTTATTGGGAAATATATATATATATATATATATATATATATATATATATATATATATATATATATATATATATATATATTAACCTAGAAATGTAAATTAACTGTCATCAAGTCAAAAAAAAAATATTTACAGTAACATCACTGAATTAGCCTGAGTACTTCAGGCTACACCAACAAAACTAATGGGTTAAAAAAAAAGTGGAACTAGTCCCATAAGTTAACAATTGCAGGTTACCATTTTGTCCAGCGTGTGATGCATTATAAATCAGTGTAATCTACCTGAATTTCACCTCAGTGACACCAAACCTCTATAAGACAACCTACAGTCTCTTAAATGAACAGTCTCCACAACTCTGAGTAACAGCAAGAGAGACGAGTCTGTTTTCTTGTATATATATGAAAGATTCCCCTAGGAGCAATGAAATGTATTTTTGACTGGAAACTGGAAATACTCAGGTATAATAATAAGAATATTACAAAGTGAATCATCAAGTCGATCGATTTGCAGAATTCATTAAGTGAGAGTTTGCCCAGGTGAGAAGAGAAAATGACCTAGAATATGTTGTAACATGAACAGTGTTTGTGTGTGTGTGGTCTCTATTAAGTGTTATTGGAATCAAATGGGCTTCAAGGTGAAGAGAAAAACAGCCCATGGCTTGACTGGCTGTCCACACTTTCTTTTTTTCTATCTCTCCCTCTCTTTTTTCCAGCCTATCTACTATGCATTAAAGAAATAGTTCACCCCAAAAAATTTACTAACACTCTTACTGTTTTGAAAATCGTATGACTTTCTTTCTTCCGTGGAAAACAAAAAGTATATGTTTTGCAAAATATTCACCCTTCCATAGAATAAAAGCATACAGTGACCAGGGGTTGTCAAGCTCCAAAAATAACCAAAAGTCCATGTGACTTGTGTGCTTCATGCAAGCTTTGTGTCGGAAACAGACTGAAATGTAATCAATTTTTGCGAAATAATTTGTACATGGCTCGTTGTACATATCGCGGCAGTTTCCTGGTGAAATGAACACTAGAGGCGCTACAACAACAATGACTTTTATTCACTTTCACTCAAATCACGAGTAAAACGGCAGTTTTATCAGTTCAGAAACACTTTCCGCTCTGTTCCTCACACAATGTTATCTTATGACTTCTAAAAACTTTTACTATAGTGCATGACATGTAAGGAGATACATTTTAACGTTTGTATTATAATAAATTGCACGGTAGCTCAACTGATAGAGCATTGCACTTATGATGTAAATGATCGGGTACGAGTCCTAAAGAGCATGCGAGTCGATACCTGAGTCGAAAGTGTCACAGAAGCACCACAAAATGACATGATAATCAGAGTGCTCGATATTGAGTGTCTGGAAACCAGTGCAAGACGAACAGTGAATGCTCAATGCAGAATTAATATTGTTGTTTCCTTAAATAATGGACTTAAATGTGAGCGAGTTAATGACGAAAATGTAAGTTATCTTGTCATCTATCATTCAGTGATCTTTTCACTGTGTTTAATAGTGGATATTTGTACCGCTCATTATCACGGTGATTCCCGCTAGTGCGTAAGCGCCGAAGTTCACCAGCAGTGTTGTTTATGATCAATATCTGAGTAATTTCATAGTGTGAGTAATATCTATGAATAGTGATTTATACTGTTGGTTTATATGTATATATATATAGAGTTATGTGCAGTTTCTTATTTGCCTTTACTGCCTGTAATGACACGGTAAAATGGCGCCCCCTTTTCTAACACCATGTGCACGCTCTAGGCGTCATCTTGTGGACAAACTAATTACTGCAACAGCTTTAATCCTGTAAAATAATCAGACTCTATTGCCTAAGTGAATGTTTATTTTTATAGCTGTATATCTAATATATCTTATTATTTCTGCTACTTTCAGATCACTCACTGTTACCACTCAGTGATACCATTCTGAATCCATAATTCCTCCTTACTAATTCAATAACTTTTGGAGAATTATATTGGAAAGGATATGCCCTGTGGTTTGACTGTGAAGTGAATAATTGAGGAACTTAAGTAAACTTCAACTCTGGTTCAGCTGTGTCTTATCCACACCAGTGCGGATACAAATCTACCTGTTCCAGTGCCTATACAGTCTTTACCAGCACAATGCTTGATTCAGCAATTGTGTTTTTCATCTCACACTTGCTTTTTATGACACTATCGGTTAGGTTTAGGTTTAAGGTTTAGGGTAGGGAGGTCGGTTTTTATTAATTTAAAACTCAACAGAGCATTAATCTTAAAACATTTATCTGTTTAAAGATTTGACTAGCTTTTAGCGCCACAGTGGACATTTCACCTCAGCACTGCCACGATACGTGTAAAGAACCACATCATATTATTTTGCAATATCGCCACAGTCACGTAATTTTCTTGACTAACTTTCATTGTAAAGAAAAGAGCGGCGTAAACATTATGCTAAAAACCTCCTTTTATGTTCCACGGAAGAAAAAATACAGGTTTTGAAAATAAGGGGTAAGCAGGACAAAATAAGGAGAGGATTTTAATTGTAGTGAACTATTCCTTTAAATGTGGTCCCTTTTGCACGGCAAGTGTGCATGTTTTTGTATACATCTGCACACTCCTCTGTTAGTGTGTCTATGTGTGCATCTGGGTGGGAGTGCAGCTGACGGGGGTAGCTGAGCGATTATTGGTTTACAGATGTGCACTTCCCTTCTGGTCTCTAAGGTGAGCTGGATTTATGACAGCGGAGTTTGATGGGAGAATTCCTCCCTGTTTAATCTCAACCACTGCAGGCTGATTAAAAAAAAACCAGATAATGGAAGACACATGACCTCTACAGTACTCAACGAAGGAGGTATGGTCACATTGAAGGGATAGTTCACCCAAAAATGAATATTTTGTCATCATTTACTCACCTTCCTGTTGTTCCAGGATGAGTAAATGAAGATAAGATTTTTATTTGTGCAAGAACTATTCCTTTAAAACAACACACCTCTCACCAGCCTGATCCCATGAAAATTACATGACTGTGGCAACATTTTTGTAAAATGACATTACGTGGTTCATAACAGTACACGGATCACGACAGTTTCGAGGTGAAATGTTCACTGTGTGATGCTAAAAGCAAATTAAATGTTCTCCCAAACAGATAAGGTTTTTAGGGTTAATGCTCTATGGAGTTTTAAAACAAAACCTAAACCTACTGCCCTCCCTAAACCTTAATCCTAAACCTAACTGATAGTGTCATAAAAGGCAAACGTAAAATGAAAAATACAATTGCTGAAGCAACCACGTCCATTTTATGGTGTTTCTATGACACTTTCAGCTCACATATCGCCTCTTCAGTACTCGTTCACCGGTCAAAGAAATCAGTAATAGTAACGTGATTCTACGAGACCAGGTTACCTCTCATACACACGAATGCATGGAGATGGGTCTCCTGACGACATCTGGAGAGAGGAGATGGTTAGACAGCTGCGTGTTTATGTTTAATGCTTGGTGGAGTTGCACATGTATGTCATGGTGAATTTTCCTAGACGTGCGGCAGTGAATCAGAACACGCCTGACATGCAAACACATATGTGTTTTTAATCCACATACATGACGTAATTGTAATTTCACAACACTTCAACGCTGGTATCTTCAAAGAATGCAAATCGCATGGCTCGCTTGCACTGAACCCTGCGAGAGCAGGTGTCATTAATATGTCAGTCACAGTAATAACCTGTCGAACTCCTCTGATTTTTAATGGCCTGACCTAATGTCAGAAAGAGAGAGAGAGAGAGAGACGGATAGAAATACAGACACAGAGCGAGGTGTGTGTGTGTGTGTGTGTGTGTGTGTGTGAG
Organism: Myxocyprinus asiaticus; assembly: GCF_019703515.2. Taxonomy (NCBI): domain Eukaryota; kingdom Metazoa; phylum Chordata; class Actinopteri; order Cypriniformes; family Catostomidae; genus Myxocyprinus; species Myxocyprinus asiaticus. The sequence goes on along the minus strand of NC_059354.1, from coordinate 3,709,962 downwards.
CCCTGTGCTGTGGAATGTCAGCGGCAGATGCCAAACTCAGCAAGTTCCGGAATGCTCAATTAGTCGCTTTTATAGGCCCCATTAATAAGCATTAATTTGCTCTCCCTAGATATGAGCACAGGCAGTCTGCTCAGGGCCGTTTGGCAGAAACACTGAGCTCTCACACAGACATATTTAAAATCCTTAGATACCTCCAGTAGTTCAAAGGCCATCACAAAACTCCATCAGGTATGGGAAAATGAAGGAAATTATGTTGTTATGAAAAGGCATTTGGCTGGCTGTTGATACTGAAGTTCTGCAGAGGGGTGATGATGTTCTCATGGATATGGCTCGAAGCTTTGCTAATGCAAACATTGATTTGATCCCAGCCTGTGATTTCCAGGTGGCGGTTTTGTTGACATGAAGGGAGAGTTGACTTAATATTTTAGAATGAAAATCACCTTGAAAAGTCTAAGGATGGACAAGTAAGACAATACATTTACCAAAATAGGTCAAAGCTCAATGGAAGACCGTTTCTAGCTATAAGCAGGCCCCTAGGTCCCCCGAGCCACCAGGGGGCCCCGCAAAGCATGGTCTTTTTTTTTCTCTAACATACTAAAAGCTGCAAATAAGACTCAGGCAGCTGTTATGGCTCAATTAGATAGGTAAAGTGGGCCCCCTTGTGGCCCGAGAGGGCAGGGAGATTGCGGGGGGCCTCCAAGTAGGATTTTGCTTTGGGCCCCCTAATGCTCAGAAACGGCCCTGATGGAAGATATGGAAAATGACAATAAAACTCAACCTACAGTGGGCACACAATGTAATAACTGGCCCTAAATACAGGTATAATACGTTTGGTCCTATGTGTAATAAAGTCCCTAAATACAAACACTGTTTGTCCTTAATATAATCAAGGGGTCTAAATGTAATGAGTTTTGGTTGTAAAACATCCTTAATGAAATAATCCTTGGTTCTACATGTAGTAAAGTCTCTAAATACATGTCCTAAATACAAGAATATTCTAAATATTCTGCAAGTGAAGCTCATTCAACACCATTTGTGGCAAAACAAAATGTTTTGACTGGTTTCTCCTTTTCTTTCAAAAAAACAAAAAAAACTAAATCGGATTTTACAGTGAGGCACTTGCAATGAAAGTGAATGGAGCCAATTTTAAAAGGGTTTAAAGGCAAAACTGTGAGCGTATAATTTTCTAAAAAACTACTTATATTTAATTCTTCCCTTAAAACTTAAAATTGTATTATTTGAGCTGCAAAGTTGTTTAAATTGTCATTTTAGGCATTACAGCATAACAGCATCATATCAAGAAAAGTGCAAATATTGGATATCATTTTACACAGATTAGTGAGCTTAGCGAGCGATTTTAACACACTAAAATAATGATGTCTATACCTTTGAAACAGCGAGTATTTTAACGTTTATGGATTGGCCCCATTCACTTCCATTATAAGTGTCTCACTGTAACCCAGATTTGTGCTTTTATTTAAAGAAAATGTGGTAATCAAAATGATGTGTTAATCAATATTATGCAACAAATGCTGTCCATTGAGATTAATTTGTATTGAGCCCAGAATATTCCTTTAAGGGGTACATTTGGTTTTAAATGTAATAACCTTCGGTCCTAAATGTAATAAGAGACTGGAATGCACTATATTCCAAATAGTGAATCATTTTTAATTAAATTGTTATAAATATGTAATAAACAATAATTCATGCTTAATAATAATAATAATAACAATAATAATAAAAAAAAACATTATTTATGATGCAGCAACAAAAGGCTATTATGGAATCTTTTATGACACCGCAACACTGGCTCAACCGATGGCTTCAGGTTGGGGGGCGGGACTAATTGTTTGTCCAACCAATGGAGACAGGGGGAGTGTTTAGGAACTGTTTTTGCAATTTTGTATGGAGACACTAGTGGCAAAGAAATTACTCACTTCACCTTTAATCTTCACTTTTTTTCTTTCTTTTTTTTTATCGTTGTTTGTCAAAAAACCCAAAAAACAAAGCAGTGTTTGGAGTCTGTTATAGCTGGGTGAAAGAGGAAATTAATGGACTGCTTATTCTTTAGAGTGAACTGAAGGTAATTTTAATAATACGCTGCCAGAAATCTGTCAAGATTCATCATAAAGGCATTTAATGAGCATGTCACACTAAGCGATCAAAGACACTAAGCTCATTTTGTCCTAAACGACAAAATACACCTTATGATCCCCCAAATGTGTTTCAGACAGCTAAATCGTACATTATGCACCAGGCTTTTTTTCTTTGAATCTTTGTGTAAACTGGGGGCCGTGGCTGCAGTCATTATGAAAACATGTCTGATTTGGCCCCATTGGCCCCCTACATCACGTCTGATTCCATCTAGTTTTATGTCTCTGTCACTATTCGAGGTATGGTTAAACCCGACTCCCTTAACATTAATGCAAACAGAATGGAGAATACGGGTGGTCCAAAAAGCATCAGTTCAGCGTCACCTTCTTTTAATCTGTCAGACTGTCAGAACCTGCAGCGGCACCGGCCTCTGGTGACCTCTGAGTGTGAACATGCTGGACCACACTTTGTTGTTGATGGCTGGAAGGCTCACCTGCGATCGGCCACCAGCAAAGAAATCAGTCACTCTGTGATCCACTACTTGGTCTAAGCACGCACACTCACACACACTAGGTGTGGTCATACTAATTCCAAACAAATGTGGCCTGTCTGGAGTTTGTCAGTGTCACCTCGCAGGCCTTTCATGAGCTCAGGTGAGTGCCCTATAAAACCTTTTATTTGAAGCTTCAGGACAGATTTATGTAAGTGGCAATTAGAAGGTCAGAAACCACTGGGATACCTACATTTATACATCTATATATTTAAACCTTTGTATATAAACTTTGGGAAAGGGAAATATCTTATTGTTAAAAGTAACAAAGATGAAAAGGGTCCACCTCGAGCATTGCACCGGCAAACTACGGGACGTCCCGGCCAATACCGGACTATTGGCATAGGCAACCCTAGCAAACCTAGCCAGGATGCTCAATCAAACAGTAATGTTTTGAAAGCCACAGTGCACTTTCGGGGTAATAAACCTACAAATAGCTTACTAGTTGTCTCTGTATATTAATCTGGGATAAGAGAAAATATGCTATCCTTAAAAAAAAATTATGCACTTCTCCTTTAAAATTAAAAACAGCTAGGTGGAAGTTTTCAAATTAAAAGCCAGCAGAGATTCTTTAAGCAATAATAATGAATAAATGAATGCAATCTTGGTGTCAGAAAGAGGTGATTTTACAATAAAACGTGTATTAGGAATAATGTCTGTATTTGGTGGAACTGGAATGTTATTAATCAGGTGGTAAATAAGAACTGTATACTCCAGCAAAACCTGTGCGCTGCATCGAAAAATAAATAAATAAATAAATTAAATAAACACCAATCAAAGTCCATTTCTATCATCATAATTCCTGATTGTCAGCAACACCTTTCTGCACGTAGCATTTAGCCTGGTAACAAATCTCAGATTTTATTGACTGTCTCAATTTGTTGCCTTTCATATTTCATATTTATGGCTCTCCCCGACACAATCCTACTTTTTAAATAGGTAACGGTGCCATTTCTGATATGTAGCATAATTTATTAGACGTAGAGGTATGAGAGTGCTAGTCTGAGACGCAGTCTAATTGATTGCAGGCGAGTATGGGGCTGTGCAACTCTTCTCGGAAAATCATCTCCTCGCCTCCTGCCTCACTGTATCTATCTGCATTAAAGCACACAAACCTGGGCCGCGCTCCCCCTCATATAAGGTGAACCATTAATCCAGGTTTAATTTTCTGAAACAAAAAAATCAAGGATGTAATTAGCTTCCTATAAAAGTGGCGGTCAGATTGGCTCAGTATTTTTAGAGCGGAAAACTGCACTATAGACATGCTTTATGTTGGCCGAGAGGGCTGTAAGTTATGGCGTGTCAGGATTCTATGCATTCTAATTGAATGGAGACTGCTTAATGGCTGTGGAAATTCAGCTGCCTGATGCCATGTTCCCCCGAGAGCAGTTTCAGCGCTAACACTACACGCCACCATTAAACCTCAAAATGAGCCGATTTCACAGAAAAACAATAATAAAAACCAGATTGTGCTATCCAGGCAACAGCAAATTCAACCTGAGTTAACAGGTTGAACTACAAGAAAGGTGAATGTCCAGAGAAACATGGCGGCTAAATGGTTATGGAAAATAAAGGTAGTGCTTAGCTTAGCAGCCCCTGTAATGCAGTAATACAACACAATGGGACCCTTTGCTGTCTGCAGCAATGCTATATATGGTAAAATTCATAAGCAAAATTATAATACGTCGTACCATGATAAACATTTTAAACAATGAAATAGCGCATTCAATACCCTTCATGTAAACCAATGAAAACATTAACAACAAGTACGATAACAACTACAGTTCCATACTATTATCATGTTTTTTTTTTGTACATAGTAATTCCATTGTATTTCATGGCTACCATGTAAATACCATGGCAGAAATTAAAATGGTAATTATTTAGTACCTTGATAATGTATATCAAACTATGGTATTACCATCTGATCAGTGGTGGTCCTGACCAAAGGTGTTGCCAGAAAATTACTTTTGGATAGGCCTCAATAAAAATGGATGGGCCAAGTTTTCACCCACATTTCTTTTTTCTTTTTTTTTTCTTTTTCTTTTTTTTGCAGCACATTCAAACAGTTATTTCGCACTTTCAGAAATTAGAATTTATGCATTATTAAACTGTTTTCTAATTATATATTTGAAGTCAAAGAATAATCTCTAATATTCTGGGTGGGCCTGGATCTAATTTGGGTGGGCTACGCCACTGCTCCTGATAATGAAAAAAAAAAATAAAAATAGTCTAAGTACATTGAAGCTATTAAAGGGAGAAAATGATTTAATATTATATCCATCAAATAATAGGCCTATTATTTTAATTCTACTATACATTTTACAGAATTTATCTGGCATAAAACAATGATGATCCCAATTAGGGTGATAAGAAACAAATAATTGAACATTAATTGAAAAAAAAACAAAAAAGTACACTAAATGCAACTAATAAAGCACTTTTATATTAACTTTTTTATAATGATTGTAGTGAATTGTGCTGTCCAATCCCCTGATTATGCTGGATTTATATTTTATTCTTTAATTGTTTCTACGGTTTCATGACTTTAACCCTTCCACTGCTTCAGTGACTGAAGAAATGGTTTACCATAATGTTATTTTCAAGTAAAACGCAATCCTAGACATGGCACCGTGGCATCCTTAAAAAGGATATAATTTTAGTCAAGCATAAATACATTCTGATTCCCACCAAACTGAATTCATTCCTTAAATTGTACTATTCACCCTGATTAAACATCTGCATTTGTCTGAGCACTTTTGCATTCCTATGTGTGCATGTGCACCAGAGTGAGCCAGCCAGTGTGTGTGTTTGTGCATGTGTGTGTATGTATATGTGTGTGTACAGGCACCATGCTGAGACTGAAGCAGATGGCAGTATACAGCTCTCATGTGACTACAAAACTGTTTTCCACTGATACCACTACGGGAGGAATTGAGGGATATCTGTTCTCTTTCACTGTTAATCTCTTCTGTATAGCCAGCGTTTTTCACAGTCTGCTGTATTTGGTTTTATTTTTAGATGGACAGCCAAAGAGTAAAAGTGAGATAGAGAGCATTTATGACACAGTTTTGTCCCCCATCCTCTGACAGCTGCTGTGATAAGCAAAGCTAACATCCTCTAATTCCTGTAGATAGAATGACATTTTTTTAATTTGGACCCAGAAACTGCCTCCATGATGAACAGCTGAGCGCCTCATTTCCTTAACCCATTTCTTCTTAACCTCTCCTGACAGTTTAGATATTGCCTACCTGGTAATTTGCTTGACAATAATTGTTAGGGAGAGATTTCCTCTGTACCATTAACTGGCATCCTCACCTCCCTCTGTAGGTGACAAAACACAATTACAGAAACCCGAACGGCCACACAGGCAATATCGAGAGTGTCCCGCCACCTTTGACCAAAAATTAGCATCTCAGAGGCAGTATTCTCTACAAATAAAAGTTTAATTAAAACATTTGAAGGTGTTTTACTAATTAACAAGTTATTCAAGTGTGCGGCTGGAATGTTTTTGTTCCTGGATCAAGGTTTTGTCCCCCCTCGATTTGCCTAATGGTTGTAGGTCTGTTTATTGATAAGACTGTTGGATGAATGCAGATGCGAGCGCTCGCTGATGGAGAGATCATATTGCGCGCAGCGTCGGGCTAGAGCGGGACCAGCTGTTGCTGCTCGCCCCCGCTGGGACCGCCCGTTTCACAGCCACCCTGGGCGCGCACACCGCGGCGCGCACTATGGTTAATGCTCACACTAACATTTCCACAACCTCCCTGAACAACATTATGGGTTTTACAGCCCATTGTGGAGCGTGTGGACTCTTAGTCTTGCACTTAAAACGTTAATCATCAGTCTAATTGCCGCAACTCTACTAATTTGGGTTGTAATTCTTCAGCGATTATATGTTATGCACAATATCAGGTTTGTTCATTAATTAAAAGGATTATTAACCTTTGCATAGTGCCCGTCAGGGATTTGGCCCTCTAATGTTTCTGGCGAAGTGTTGAAAACACAGCCAAAATGAGAAGAAAACAAGTAATTTAGTCATAATCAGTGGCGCGTTGATGGTGAGCTGCTACATAGCCTCTCGGTAGGCTGATGATGCTGTAGAATGGTACAAATAACTGACACCGACTGTCCTGAGCTAAATTAGAATTCATAGTGGGCTGACATCTCGTTACTATGGCCTCTGCAGGCAATCAGCAGATTGGGGGAGGGTAAAATGATCCCTGTACAAGGCTACCAAACACAGGGGATGCCGCAGAGAGAGAAGGAGAGAGATAGATAGAGACAGGGAAGCAGTAAGAGGTGGTATGTCAATGACAAAGCAGTAATTAGAACACGGCCCAATCAAACATTTGAAACGAGGACATGTGACCTTTGACCCCTGACTGCATCAGGTCAAAAGCTGCCAGAGGTAGAGGCCGGATGAGTAATCACACAGAATGTTTGGGAGCGTTAAGGAGGTGATAGTGTGAGTGTTTGTTGGTTAGACACTGGTAAATATATTGATTATAGGCTACCCTCTGTCATAATATTTTTGTGTTTGGAAAAGTGGAGGTTGTAGCTACTGACCTTTTTCCACTCTTGCTGCTGTGATTTAACTCATAAGAGGAACGTAATGTCATAATGCCAAAGATGATCTTCTACAGCAGTGGTTCTCAATGGAAGGGTCAAGTTCTGACGGGGTTACCGACAACAGGGAAAACCAATATAATGCATCTAACCATATCATTGTGCATAGTTAAGATAGCAAACTAAATAGATATAAATTTAAAAGAAAGGAGAAAATGCTTCACACATCTTGTTGTTGACATCAAAGGCATGCGTCCAATGAAACGCTAGAGTGTTTTGGCGTGCCTGTATTCATCTGTAACTGCACAGAAGTTTCCTAAATAATCCAACATGGACTGGTTGCATGAGTCATGACATGCCCTCATCCTTAAAAAACATAAGCTAAAAGAAATACAGTCCAGACTACATTAAATACGAATTCACGTCCAGCAAAATTAAACATGGGTTTTGCCAACCACAATGGGTTTTGTCAAAAAGCAACATTCAACAGACATTTAGAAACCCAATTCAGCCTTTGTCATGTTTATAATTTTGCATATTATTGGGCCTATGTGGTTTAGCAGTTTTCTGAATATATTAACATGTTTGATTTACTGGAGAATTTTGATGTCCAGTGTAAAATTGTGGTCTTGAAGTGAAACCAGTTGATAACCATGGCTCTATGTTGAATTACACTGAGAGGTTAAGCAATCTTTACACAACAAAATTGGCACAGAGGCTGTATCTGAAGTGGCATATATACACCAATAAAAAGTGTATTTACACAGACTGTTTCATGCTGCTCAGAGGTGGCATGAATGCATTTACACAGCAATTACAATTGCATAATTAATGTTATGAGATTAATATTTTACATATAAAATTATCAATATAGAAATATGAAATGATTGAAAATATAAAATAATACTTTAAAAAAATAAAACTAAATTATGAAATACAGTATATGCTCTATCATGACAACAGCTAAGTTTAAGGCTGCTCAGAAGGTGCATTTAATTTACACAGAACCAAAGCAGCATCAGAAGTGCCGTTGAGATGGGCCAGAGCAGGCATAATTGACCCTTCACTAAGCTCCACCCCCCCTTGGTTACGGTCCCTCGCTTTGATAAGCTCTGCAGAACCAGAGATTTATACTGAGATAACAACCTCCGCGGTTCTATCATAGGAGAGAGTGTAACAGCTATTAACTGTCAACTAGCGTGTTACGACAGTGAGTCAGCATTTGCGGATACCATACAAATGAATGGGGAGAGCCATAAAGTGAAACTTACCTGTCGCAAAATTGTCCGTGACTTCTCTTATAAAACAGCAATTTTATTATAGTAAAGTCCACACATAGTTAAATCCAAAAGGATTGTTTAGTGTAAAACATGTTCAAGATTAGCTGAAATGCGGTCAAATCATTACATGATAAGCTGTTTCCTCACTGTGGTGAGGGCGTGGTTGAATGTCCATCCAGGGAGAGGGGAAGCGGTAAGGATTCATCCCAGGGTGACAATTAGGTCTAACAGCTGTTTCTTGTTGCAGTAATTCGGGAAGAGCGATAAGAGGAGCCCATGCCAAAGCCCAGGGAGAGAGAGAGAGAGAGAGAGAGAGAGAGAGAGAGAGAGAGATGCACAGGAGTGCGATGCATTAGAGTGTTTACAAGCATATAGAGTGTTTATTTTGGAGTTAATAAAAGAGTGTGATATTACCTGAATACCGCTTCCTCATTCCTACAACAACCAGTCCTGTTACAGTGGTGCTGAAACCCATGGTGTCTGTGAAGCTGACGAGTTTATGAGTGTTCATATCTGTGAAGCTAATGAGTTTGTGAAACTATGTACCTGTGAAGCTAATGAGTTTTGTGAAGCTGTAAGCATTGAAGTTGCCAATTAAAAGTCTTACCTGTGCCAGGAGAAGCCTGTTTCCCTATGTCCTCCTTTCATTCTACTGTGGATCCTTCCACACTCAGTTTGGCTCTTATCTGTTCATCAAATATAGAAAAAAACAGAGAAGTGCTCATTCTTTGTGTTTGACATTCAAAAGCGATCCCTTGACGGTGGGTTTTATTTTGGTAAAAAATGGTTTATTGTCTACGACAGACAAACAATTTTGGACATTGGTTCAGCAAGTTACTTGGATATTTCGCATGTAGATGCCCATTGTAAGGCAATGGTGTCTTCATTAGAGCTGTTGATTTGTGTAAACTCTGAGGAGCATCTTCAATGGAGGAATGTATTGTCATGTAAATGGCTGTTTTTGTTAAAAATCACATCAAAAGAGCCTATCCCAAGTCCCTAGTTATGACTCGGGTCTCTCCTTCAGATTTCACCAGGCGATAATTGTTAGTCCAATCGCTTAGAAAAGTAATCACACACCTCTCCTCAACAAGTTGTATGATTTGAGGTATCATTCATGTTTGTTGCACAGCTGGTGGATGATTTACTTGCCGAAGTATGAGCAATAGTGATAGTGATGCTTGCCTTCACTATCTGATAAGTATAAGGTTAATAATTCAGTAAAATTTTTGAATTTGGTTAAGGCTCCAAATAACCACAAGAGGCTGTAACCTAACCCAATTTATCTCTCTTTCTCTATTTCCCCTGTTCCCACCCTCACTACCCCTCCAAATGTATTTATTTCACACATACAGATGGTCCAATCAGCTGTAACTTAGCAACATCAATTAATTGTGTGTGTATTGGTAGTGTGTGATGTGCTCTGGATTGTTGGGCAGATGTTTTGATGGGCTGCACTGCAGGGCTGCAGCAGTCTGTTTTCATTTCCATGTTTTGAAGATACCTCAAAATCATTTTGACGTACTACCAGCTTCAATTATAGGCTTTTAATTTCTCACCGAACGTAAGGCTAGAGCCTTATCTCAGATCATTTACTCCTTTTCCACTGAAATGGTGCCTGGTGTTAAGCCAGAGGAACTCCAAACCACTTTTAAAACGGGCCAGTGTTTCCCCAGAGCTGGAATATGAATATTGGCATGTTTCCACTATCAGCCTGAACGGTTCTTCAAGCGGAAGTGTGCCGATTCATGCCAATCGGTGCCCATTGACACGGTTATGGTTTCTTTTTACATTATGGTGCTACATAATCAGGATTAAAATGGACTGACTGAGCAAGTGACCAATTGTGATTTATTTTGGCTGAGTAAGGTTAGCTAACCATGCTTAGAAATCTGGGCCGGAAATGGTTTGTAATCATACCGAACCAAACCGTGTTCAAGTGGAAATGCTACTAGAACTGTTACTCCCTGTGCTTCTGTGTTTTCGTGTCAAAAAAACATTTAAAGTCATTCCATTCTGTGACTTTATTATAACAAGTTCCTTTTGGTCAGAAGATATAGCAAGTAAAATTCATAACCAATGCATATGTGGTATTTGTAAATAAAATTAATTTATTTTAAACAATGCAATATAATGCAACTAAACACAAATTGTATTTGCACATGGGACATGTCCAGTTTCTAGTAAGGCTGTTTGATTCAATAATTTTTTTAATCGACTACAATTCCTGGTTTTGATTTCCAGACTCATTTTCTTGATTCTTAATAAAAGCTAAAGTGAAATCTCATAATAAGCAGTGCAATATACAGTAAAGCATTCTTTACACTACAATATTTATGATTGCTAGTAAGGATGTCACAAGATCTTGACTTTTTATGTTAATAGGTCTACTCGTAAAATAATTGTGTCATATGCACATCCCATCACACAACGCATCACATTTTTATTAGTAAGTAGTTTAGTAGTCTACCTTTTGTACACTTAATAAAATGTCCAATTAATACACTTCAGTTTGATGATTTTATATAAAAATATAGTGTAACAATATAAGGATGGGCAAGGAGGAGGTGGGAACCGGCTGAACAGTCAACATAAAGGTTTAATGATAAAAATGAATTTAAAACAACATAAAACATAAATGAACAGACACAAATGCAGCGTGGCAACGTGCATCTCTCTCTCTCGAACTGGCTCCAGCTCCCCTTTATTTCACTCTCCTGCTGATCAGCTGATTCAGCGCCGGCCCGGCCACATCCTCCTCCTCGTCACATATAGGTTCTTGTACAACTCTGGTTTATTTCATATAATGTAAAAAAATAATCATTTTCCTATTGTGTATCTACATGTAATTTTATTTCATAGAATGATTTAAATGTAAAAGTTGTGTACAATGTAATGCAAAAGTACTGTTAAAGGTTTTAAAGGGTACTGTAATAATGAGTGCAGCCCATTTGATATTTAAACTAAGCTACAGATTTATTGATGTAAAATAGGGAGCTAACTTTGGCATATTTGGCATTTTACTTGACTATTCATTTTTTCCAAAGGAAAGTCTGATGTGCTGAAGGGCTTGTGTGATTGATTAGTCTGCATATTATGATCGTATAGCTGCAGTCCTTTTAAAATCTCTATTTTGAATTAGTCAAATTTCTCTAGAATGTGTAGCAGTTAAGTAATCAAGAAAATGAACAGTCTGAACATGTTTCACCGCTGAGTTGATTTCCCTTACCAGAGTCGACACCAAGCTTTGGAATCAACTCTCGATCACCAACACCTCAGAATCAAAAATCATTCCTCTTAGTAATCAACTCCCAGCCCTAGTTTCCAGTGTAGACAGCTTTGTTGGTTATAATGGGAGCATTCTAGTTTTGTGCATCATAAGTTTGTTTTGTTTAAATCTGGCCAGACTAAGTCATTGTTGGTTTGAAAATGTTTACTTACTGAGGACATCATCCTGCCCCTCCGGATTCTGACATTAGCAGTTCCTGGTTTGAGACCAGCAGGTTTCAGGGGCCAGTGTGGAGATGATTATTCCAGCCCAGAATCGCCTTTTCTATGGTGGAAACAAGACGAATAGTTCAGCATGGTTCAGCAACCAGCACTGACGAGGAAAAGACTAGAAAACATAACAGGCCCGGCTCCAGCTCTAAGATGTAAGGTGGGCTATAGAGGGCCAAACAGTTTTAGGGGTGGGTGGGGGTGTTGTAGCCAGGGTAGGCCAAGCTCATGATTGGGTGGACCAGGCCCACCCCAACCCCCCTGTGGAGCCGGGCCTGAAACATAATGTGTGCCATTACTGAGTAAAACAAACTGTACTGAATGGCAATTTTGTCAAAAAATGTTATTGATTTATATTAACACTATATAAGGGGAAGGAGAAGTCTACACTGTTTTATCAATATGATGCAGTTTTAGTTATAGATTCTAAATGTGTTTAGGTTACTGCTTTTTTCCATAACAAAATAGCCTACTGAACAGATTGTTTTATAGCAACCATAGTTACACTGACACACCTAATGAGGAGCCATCCATGGTCTAAACTGTGGTCATTTTTGCAAATGTAAAAAAGTCAAATTAAGGGCTTTAAAGCCTGGACATCCATGAATTATGGATCAAGCTATCAGTTTTAAATCAACATTTAAAACATATAAGCCAACATTTCCATAACAAGCGATCAAACATAGTTCAAGTTATTTTAATAAACTATTCAAACTTAAATTTGTTTTTAGTGCCTCTTGCTGAATGTGCAATCACGTTTAAGTAGCATGGGTAGAACTCAAGATGGCACTGAGTATGGCTGCTGCGTTGTGAGCTCCGACAAAACATGGTAGTGTTTTGTTTGTTTTGTTTACAATTCTTATGTTTTTTATCTTGGATGTTGTCTGCCTTATTGTCTACGACAGACAAACACTTTTGGACATTGGTTCAGCAATTACACTCCGTAAACCAGACTTCAAATTCCTCAATGCCGACCCGCTGTTTACAAACACGTAAGCGGAGCCCTTTGTCTGTGAAACGCAGGAGGAAAAGGGGAAACAGAGGTGGCATTCTCATCAGAGTAAGATGGTGCGCAAATCGACCCCCGCTACCCAGTATTCTACTGGCAAATGTTCAGTCTCTGGATAACAAGCTCTGCGAGCTGAAAGCGCGGATCTCTTTCCAACGAGAGATGAGGGACTGCTGCATTATCTGCCTTACGGAAACTTGGATGTCTGCGGAGATTCCAGACTCAGCCATCGAACCCGCGGGGTTCTCCGTGCACCGAGCGGACAGAGCGAAAGACCTCTCAGGTAAAAGCAGAGGTGGTGGTGTATGTTTTATGATCAACAAATCCTGGTGTGATCAGAGGAACGTACATTCTATCAAGTCTTTCTGCTCTCCTGATCTGGAATTACTCATGCTTCTGTGTCGACCATTCTGGCTACCGAGGGAATTCACAGTGGTCATTATCACTGCTGTGTACATCCCCCCACAAGCCGACACAGACCGGGCACTCAAGGATCTGTATGGGATTATAAGCAAACAGGAAACCGCGTACCCTGAGGCCGCGTTCATTGTGACCGGGGACTTTAATAAAGCAAGTTTCAAATCAGTTGCACCAAAATACCACCAACACATTAGTTTCACCACACGAGGGGAGCGGGTTTTGGACCATTGCTACTCTCCCTTCCGGGATGGCTACAAATCCCTCCCCCGCCCACCATTTGGCATATAGGACCACTCTTCCATTCTGCTTCTGCCCGCTTACAGGCAGAAACTGAAACAGGAAGCACCCACCCTCAGAATGATTCAGTGCTGGTCAGACCAATCAGACTCTATGATACAAGACTGTTTTGATCACACGGACTGGGAGATGTTCCGGTCCGCCTCTGATGATGACATCAAGCTTTACGCTGATAGCGTAATGTGTTTCATCAGAAAGTGCGTAGAGGACATCGTTCCGACCAGAACAATACGGATCTATCCGAACCAGAAGCCATTGATTAATAGCGATGTTCGCGACCTCCGCTTTTAATTCCGGGAATGCGGAGGAGCATAAACAAGCCAGTTATGCCCTCCAAAAAACTGTCAGAACAGCAAAATGCCAGTACATGAACAAGATTGAAGGACAGTTTAACAACACCAACTCTAGAAGCATGTGGCAGGGAATTAACATCATCACGGACTTTAAAAGGAATAAAAACTCCGCCATGAACACCACTGCCTCTCTCCCGGATGAGCTAAATAATTTTTATGCTTGTTTTGAGGGAAATAACACCACCCTCGCGGAGAGAGCTCTCGCGGCCGAAGCTACAGAGGTTAGTTCACTCTCCATCTCTGTAGCGGATGTAACCCGATCCTTCCGACAGGTGAATATCCGCAAAGCTGCGGGTCCAGACGGCATTCCGGGCCACGTCATCAAAGCGTGCGCGAACCAGCTGGCTGGTGTTTTTACGGATGTTTTCAACCTTTCCCTCTATTTGTCTGTAGTCCCCACATGCTTTAAAATGTCCACCATTGTGCCTGTTCCAAAGCAATCAAAGATCACTTGCTTAAATGACTGGCGTCTTGTTACTCTGACCCCCATCATCAGCAAATGCTTTGAGAGACTAATCAGAGATTACATCTGCTCTGTGCTGCCTCTCTCTCTAGACCCATTGGAGTTTGCTTACCGCAACGACTGCTCCACTGATGATGCCATTGCATCTACAATACACACTGCTCTCTCCCACCTGGAAAAAAGTACACTTATTTGAGAATGTTGTTTGTAGACTACAGCTCAGCATTCAACTCCATAGTGCCCTCCAAGCTTGATGAGAAACTCCGGGCTCTGGGCTTAAACAGCTCACTGTGCAGCTGGATCCTGGACTTCCTGTCAAGCAGACACCAGGTGGTTAGAATAGGCAGCAACATCTTCTCATCACTGACCCTCAACACTGGAGCCCCACAGGGCTGTGTTCTCAGCCCACTCTTTTATTCCTTGTACACACATGACTGTGTGGCAACACATAGCTCCAATGCCATCATTAAGTTTGCTGATGACACGACGGTGGTAGGTCTGATCACTGACAATGATGAAACAGCCTACAGAGAGGAGGTACACACTCTGACACACTGGTGTCAGGAGCACAACCTCTCCCTCAACGTCAGTAAGACAAAGGAGCTTGTGGTGGATTTCAGGAGAAGAGATAGAGAACACAGTCCCATCACCATCAATGGAGCACCAGTGGAGAGAGTCAGCAGCTTCAAGTTCCTGGGTGTCCACATCACTGAAGAACTCACCTGGTCCATCCACACTGAAGTCGTTGTGAACGTGGCTCATTAGCGCCTCTTCTTCCTGAGATGGCTGAGGAAGTTTGGAATGAACTGCCACATCCTCACATGGTTCTACACCTGCACTGTAGAGAGCATCCTGACTGGCTGCATCTCCACCTGGTATGGCAATAGCACAGCCCACAACCACAAAGCACTGCAAAGGGTGGTGTGAACTGCCAGACACATCATCGGAGGTGAGCTTCCCTCCCTCCAGGACATATATACCAGGTGGTGTGTGAAAAAAGCTCGGAGGATCATCAGAGACTCCAGCCACCCGAGCCATGGGCTGTTCTCACTGCTACCATCAGGCAGGCGGTATCGCAGCATCAGGACCTACACCAGCCATGATAGCTTCTTCCCCCAAGCAATCAGACTTTTGAACTCTTGATCTCCCACGATCAAAATACATCAGCACTGCACATTATTACTCTTATATCTCACACCAGACTGTCATAAATTATATTATTATTATATTATATTCTCTCTTAACAATTGACTATCAACCGACAGCCTGAATGTCAATACAGTACAATACAACCTACTATACACTCTATATATACTATATATACTTTTTTATTGAATAATGTGGATCTATATTGTGTGTATTGTATACTGTACAGTGTATGTTATTATTTGTATATTGTGTTGTGTGTAATTATGTGTATATTAGACTTTAAATTGTGTTGTGTTAATCTGATGTTATGGTAAAATGTCTCATCACTGTCACGACTGCTATGTTGATCGGAACTGCACCCAAGAATTTCACACACCATTGCACTTGTGTATATGGCTGTGTGACAATAACAGTGATTTGATTTTCATTTGATTTGATGTTTAAGTTTATTAATGATATTAATGTTTACAGTATAAAAAAAAATAAAATAAAAAAAATTGTAATTGGTTGCGATAAGTGGACCAGAAAATAAAGTTGTCAGGATGCCCAAAAATGCTAACAGCACCCCTGTTCAAGTTGATTACAGGATGAGGCGTTCGCTTGCTGTATAGCCCATCACTACTTCCACAAGAACCTTTGCAGGAAACTGAGGACACCTGATGCAATTCCACGATACAGAAGCAAAAGAATGAAGCAAGGTGAGAAAAAAGTGAAATCAGAAAGAATTACAAAGAAAGACTAGGGCAAAAATAGTTAGCATCTGGCAGAGTATGATTGAGCTTTAAGGGCTCTGAAAATTCACTCTAATTATTCAACGGTATCCCTCTGTCATCCTGGCCTCTGCATTCCTGCTCTGGCAAATCTGAGTCACTCCCACTATTATACATAATTTGGCTGGTTTATTGGCACAGATCGCGCAGAAAGTGGGCTGTGGAAAATCCTCGGAGACTCGCAGGGCCACATCTGAGTGGCTCCATCAGCGTGCCAGTCCCTGAGGTGAGAGAAGTCAGCAAATATTTCATCTGCTGGACTATCAAAGAGCTTCACCTCCGGAACCCGATATCCTCTTCCACTGCATGTGTATATGTGTGTGTGTGTATGCTGACAGTATTATTTATAGCTGGAGAGGGAAGATGACGGATGTTAATGCCAGTGAGATTATGCGGTTTCTGCCATAACGATATGTTGGACTTGAGCAGAGAGGTTAACTAAAGTAGTCATTTAAGTTATAAGTGGGCCACTGGCATATGCGAAAACAGCCTTGAGCCGTTTCTTATGGAGACGCGATGCTGGGGCCACAGAAAAGCGAGACAAACTGTTTGTGTAACATATTAAAATAGATTCTAATGGCAGTCCCTAAAGACACATACGTCTTATCTGAGATCTGGGGCTGTGAAAAGGTGCCAGGGAGCGAGTTTATTGCTAACCTTGGGTTTGTGAATAGAGTCATTAAACAAAGGAAAAGTGTAACCTTGACCAGAGACTGAGTCTGCTATATATCTATTGCAGAGACACACTTTACCTAAAAACAGGATATGTTACCATTGCCGACAGTGAGAAAGATCTTTCTAAAGAAGATAAGTCCTTGCGCTGCCTCATGATATCATGATTATTCTGTTCCGCGGTAAAGGTCAGGTGGTATCATGGCAACCGCTGAAGAGGTTCACACCGTGCCAATACCGATTGTGGCCGTGATAAGAATCAATTTTTGACATCTAACCCCTCCGAGAGTGTTCATCGTCCCAAGACATCAAAGTTACTGCAGTGTCACAGACCACTGGTGGAATAAGTGTCCTGTGGAAAGTTTTTGAGGAACTAGCTAGAGCTAGAGCTAATCAAACACACAATCGTTTACTAAGCTACACTTGCTTAGCTGACTTAGCACATACTCTAAACTTCCAATTTATTATACGGAAGCTTAGGGTGGCCAACATTTTGCCATTTGAATACAGGACACTTAAGCAATTTGAGTGCTTAAATACAGAGGTGGGTGGTTTGGTCTCTCTCGAACACCCCCTTGAGCATTTAGCTGCTTAAATACAGGGATTTAAGGCCTTCAATACAGGACATTTCGGGGAGTGCCCCCTTTGATCAACAATAACAATATGTGTCTTATGGGATGTCTTCATTTCAGTCATTTTGGACAGTTGGCCCTAACAAAGCTAATAAATTGTTTTAATACAAAGCTAAACAAGATTTGCTTTTTTTTTAAAATAATTTCTCCAACGAGGACAACCACAAATGTCCCCAAAGGAAGGTTCATTGCTAAAAAGACCATCTTAAGCAACATGCAGTTTCAGTTTATGCTGGTTAGTGCTAGCCTGGTGCTGGTCTAACTGGTGAACCAGCATAGTCATGCTTTTCACCAGTGAAACCTAGCTGGAGAAGCTGGTTGACCAGAATGCTTTTTCTGATGGAGCTGGTTCAGCTAGTTTAAAATCCTGTTTGGATCACTAGTACACCAGCATCCCATGCTGAGGCATCAGCACACAAACACAACATAAACTGGTGACCAAACTGGTGTTTTTTCTCCATAAACTAATATCTTTTTTAGAGTTTTTTGTTCCTTGCCACAGTCGCCTTTGGCTTGGTCACTGGGGGCCTAAAGACAATTATTTTTAAGGCATAATTTTCAATCACGTTATTCACTGAAAACACACAATGAGGACTTTAAGACATCACTGCATAATTTTCTGTTACTGCATAATTTTTTGAGAAGCTGCTCTGAAATTATGTGTGTTGTGAAAAGTGCTGTACAAATAAACATTACTTATTTTTTAGATTTAAAGAACTATCCAGCTCAAATAATACATGAGTTTTAACAGAAGAATTAATGTAAGTGCTTTTGCAAAATTATAAGCTTCAAATTTATGCCTTTAAACCCTCCAAAAATTGTCCCCCATTCACTTCCATTTTAAGTGAATCACTGTGACCTCCATTTTTGCTTTTTAACATTATGCCGCAAATGCTGTTCATTGAACTTAACTTGTATTTGACCCGGAATTGTATTGAAAATAGTAAACAAATCAAACCGAATCACTAACCACAGTTTCAGATTTAATAATGCTACACATTATTTTATCAAAGAATCATATTTGGTATTTAGGTTGTTGATGCATTACATGCCCATGACTTTTTTTTTAATGAAGACATATTTTAGATGAACTAGTAATGAACAATACTTCTACAGTATTTACTATAAATATATTATTAATTATTATTAAAATATATTTATTGTAAATGTTGATTTCTATAAACATTTTTACATTACAATAGTATATACTGTATATTTTTTAATTAGCATTAACCAAGATTAATAAATGTTGTAAAATTATGCATTGTTAGTTCTTGATATCTAATGAATTAACTAATGTTAACAAATGCAACCTTATTGTAAACCTTATTGTATACAGTTTTATATTTTAGGTACTGTATATGTTCACCAGGTATTTTTTTATTGTATTTTTCACAAATGGTCCTGTGGTTTGACAAATGATTTGAAATAAAATATGAAATAATGAATAAAATGAAATCAAAATAATTAAAAATGCTAATATTTCATTTAGTCTTGAAATTAATATGAGGGCATAAAAACATGTATAAAAATGATGAAAGAATGAGCAAAATGCTGTTTTAAATAGTTTTAGATGGATTATAGCATGTCACACCACAGGACATGTGAACTTCCCAAAAGTATTTCATGTCAACCATCCATTTACACTCCTAATTATAACATATCCAGCATAATAATTTAACATAAGCACACACACACACACACATACACACACACACACACACACGCACGCACGCACGCGCACGCACACACACACACACACACACATGGAGAGCCCAAATGCCCCACTTGTGCTGTATTGTAAATCTGGTACATAATCTCATCTGGACAAAACCAAACACTGATCATCAGAGAGAGAGAGAGAGAGAGAGAGAGAGAGAGAGAGAGAGAGAGAGAGAGAGAGAGAGAGAGAGAGAGAGAGAGAAAGACGGACAGACAGACAGACAGACAGACATATTAACAAATATGTGTAAGGGGAAAAGGAAAGAGAAAGATAGCAGTGAGGACAATAATGCATATAGAGTGACAGTTTTAAAGCTCACAAGAGGATGTGGATAAGAACATAAAGGAAATGGCGAGAGATAAAAGTGAATGAATGGGACAGTAGAGACAGCAGGAGAGGATCTTTGTGAATGGGGGCATTTGTTTCCTTGTGACGTGAGTCAGATAGAAAAATTTGTGAAAATACCAAAATCTATTAGTTTCCATTCCGTGTATGAGCTAATCCACGACATAGCAGGAAATGCCTGTTGAATACAATATCCCAGATTACTGTGTTTATGCTTCTCTTCCTGCAATAAAACTCCAACAAGAACACACATTTGTGTGTGCATGTACACATTTTCACAGTTTTTGAGAAGAAACAGGATCTAGAAGCATTAGTAACACTGCCCAAAACTGAGACTATTTCCTGCCTCAGTCCAAAACGTCTGTGAATTTACAAAAACATTCTCACACACTTCCAGTCAAGAACCTCCCAGCCATTATGACTTGAGTGGAGATTCTGTGTGAACTGCGTGTGGTTTGAAGTACTACACTTATACAGTAGGTGAAATATGGCGACATTAGCGTCACCAAACGGTGTTGGAGCCACCTTGTGTATTTTGTGTTATTGCACATATTTGTAAATATTATTTTTATCATCTTGGTTTATTTACAGTACACTACATTTGATGTTCTGATGTTTTGGTTATATATTTACAGAGATCATCTTATTTGGTAGGGGTGTGACTATTCGCTCTGATAACGATTTGATTTGGTTACGATTCTCTACCTAATAATTACGATGCATCGTGATGCATCCTGAAATCTGAAACCAGTAATTACAGATGAAATGTCATGTGCAGGCAAATACGAATGAAAACTGTTTATGAGTAGCATGTAAAGGCGATAAGTATGGGATGTGGTAACCGTGAGTTCTCTATTCATTTTGGGATAGGGAAAGAGGTGACGCCTCCCCTTTTCTCCCCAATTTGGCATGCCCACCCAGAGCGAGAACCACATTATAGCGACCACGAGGAGGTTACCCCATGTGACTCTACCCTCCCTAGCAACCGGGCCAATTGGTTGCTTAGGAAGCCTGACTGAAGTCACTCAGCACGCCCTGGATTGGAACTTGCGACTCCAGGTGTGGTAGTCAGCATCTTTACTTACTGAGCTACCCAGGCCCCCCCGCCTCCGCTTTTGAAGCCCGTTCACGATAATGCAGTCGCATTTTCATGCAGGACTGTTGTGGCACACACTGCAAAACAGAAAAATGTTTTATCTTTTTGCAGATGCCGCGTGTCATTGACCAATCACAGGTGACTGTAATCAACCGGTTAGTTCCCTTCAGAACAGTCTGAAATCGCTCCCTATTCTGTAGGATTCACTATAAAGAGAATGAATTAACGAGTGAGTGTTTTCATCCACAACCAATGTCTGGCCACCAGTCACATTTATTTAAGCCAAGTTCTATTTGTGGTTAAACTGTTTTATGGAGAAATTACACATTTTATGGAGATACAAAAGCATTATTAACATATGGTAATCAGGGAAGAAAGCAACAACAATGAACTTATGTTGGTCAAATGGATGCAAACAGTTTTTAATAATGACACAGAAACCCAAACACGCCATCTATCTATCTATCTATCTATCTATCTATCTATCTATCTATCTATCTATCTATCTATCTATCTATCTATCTATCTATCTATCCATCCAACCATCCATCCATCCATCCATCCATCCATTTTATTTTATGTAGGGTGAACTCAGCTGCATAAACTTTCTTATTTCAAAGTGCATTTTCTTTCCCTATAATCTTGCATGCTCCAAAGAAAGCCAACAAGTTTTTTAAGCAAGCTCAAAACTTGTAAATTGTTTATTTTCGTTATTATGGAATAAACCTGCAGCATAGTTCAGCACTGGAGTTTTTCCTTGTAATAACAACTATATAAGTACATTTTCTAAAGAAAATGTAAGTGGTGCTTGCCATGGCAAAACTCACTCTCGGATGCTATTGGTTCACACTAAAGTCAGTCTTTAAAAGCAACACAAATGGAATTTCATGTCTATAAATGTACGAAGACACTTTAAAAATAGATTTTAAACACCATAACCGTTTTCGCGACAAATCTCATGTCTTAATTGTCCCTATATTTTGTCAAAAGCTGGGCTTAACATTTACCAAGACAGAGAAAATGTTTAAGAAATGCTTCATAATATCTTACACTGTGCACCAAAGCACAACATTTCCATTCGTATTTCATGTCATTTTAACTGTACGTTTTCAGTCATTTTTACACATTCATAAATTGGGTATCATGTTTTGTGCATATCTATAAACTTGTCTTAGTGCATTTTACCGTTTTTTCTTGTTGAACACGATCGGCTCACATGCCGAACTGAACGAACGTCATGCCTCCTCTCGTTCAGTCAGTCAGCAGATCCTCCCGTGTATGAACGAGATGACTGTGATTCTTCATTTAGTTTGCGAATTATACTAGTACATTCAGTTTGTTCATGAACGAGACGTCTCATTTTGTTCAGACTCAAACAACTGACTCGACTGGTTCAGTGAAGTGCGTATTCGTTCAGCGGGTGAAACCAATTAAATGTTCCTTCACAGCCTGCACTTGAATGCTGTTGGCTCATGCTATTGTCAGTCTTTGCAGGTATGAAAAGCCACTGAAGCAGTCTCACGCTTCAAACTACCTCATTGAGTTTAAAAGGGAGAGACGTCAGTGAATGAGAAATATGAGTGAGTGTATGGAGGTGAACGAGAACGTTTCGTTCACTTAAAAGATTTGTTCGTTCATGAATAAAACATCACTAGAGTAGAGCAGAGAGTTATTGACAGCTGTCTGTGGAAGCTGTAACATTTAAAAGGTGTTTGTGAAATGCAGCTCTAGCCCTACACTTAAAAGAAACAGCTGTTGAACAAAATATAATAAATATAACTCTTTTCATATAATTTTTTACACAACAGTATCATAACTTGAACATTTGTAAATCATAAACAAAAACAACACCAAAGACAACTTGTAAAAGCTAATATTCAGTAGTTAAAATAAGAAGTTTACACCAAATTCTCTGAAAATGGTCAGTGTTTATAGTAATACTCAGCATTTACATACTGTACATGCCCCTCCTGTTTGGCGCCCCCTGTCTGCATTGTCAGCTGCTGTTCATCCTGGTGACTCTAACCAAAGTCTTTCTAGCAAGTCAGCCCACTGTCGGCTATTTTTGGAATGCTCTTGGGAGGCTAGTTCCAGTCATGCCAGGGCAGCTCCTATCTACTTGAATGGGGAAAGACCGAAATCTCAAAAAAAGTTTGGTCAAGATTACGGTCAAAGAACATATGTCAAATTGTAAATGTGATAATACCGGAATCATAAATTGTGATTCTTTACCTCATATTATGCTAATACACACAATTTTGCCGGCTTGTATAGCTAATGCGCATGTGCATCAGCGAGTTGATTGACAGGTGATGTCTGTATCTAAAAGGTGATTTACTTTTTTACCTGTAAGGTGGGAGTTCCTTTCTACTCCCTTTGACCGTTGAGTGCTCAGAGCTTCTTGGTTGGGCGTTCCAATTTCTCCCATTCATTTTAATAGAAGTGGCCCATCTCTGCTAAATAGTCTCTGCTCTAACTAACTTGAACTAACTAACCTAACTGATGTGAGGAGCTGAAAGAATGATTACACATTATATCTCATCCTCCATAAATACATATATTCATGTTTACTAAAGTCACTGTATAGAGAAACTCATCCTCTCCTCTTTTCTTTTTATGGGCCCTCTTTCTCCCACCTTTTCAGCATTCAGAAATAATTGCATAGTTATCCTCAAATTAATGCCTAACTGTTTTACAACACACAGTGAGAAAAGGCCAAGCCAATTACTATTCTATGTTCACCGTACAGAAGAGGATATTATGCTAATGACCCTCCAAACACGAGCATAAAAAAGCTTTTATTTCCTCTGTCAGACTCTGACTCTCTCTCTCTCTCTCTCTCTCTCTCTCTCTCCCTCTCTCTCTCATTGAGATAAATACATTAATTCACCAATTTTTCTTTCTCTCCAATAAGTGTAGGCTATCCAGACAAGCACAAAATGGTTATGTGTGTTATACACATCAGTTGGTCACAGGGATGTCACACTTTCACACTTTTACACACACATGTGGACACACATCTCCTCTCTGTCCCATTGAAAGCACAAAGTGTCTATTAAACTGAGACCACATGAACCATAAAAGCTTTCAGCTAACTCCTGAAATAAATACATTCAATTAATAATATCACACAGAGGCACTGGAATAAGCCATTTAAATAGAAATCTAGCATGTAACCCATCACATTTCAACAATAAATAACAATAACAACTTCTTGTAGAGAAGTTTTTAATGGCTAAAATTATAGCAGAATGTAATTAAAGAAAAACTGTACATGCCATCAGTTGGTAATGACATTACTATACCTACATTTTTGGCAAAATGATTTGTGTGTGGGTCGCTGTATATATCGCGGCAAATTCCTGTTGAAAGTGAAAAAAACAACAACAACAAAAAACCAAAAACAATGACTTTTATTTACTTTCACACAAATCACGTGTAATACGGCAGATTATCAGTTCCTCAGTGCCCTTCTTACTCACACAACGCCTCATACAATGACATATAAATGCTTTAACTATTTACTTATTTTAACATTTGCATTACATAACCAACTACATTTACAAGCTTGTTTAAACATTATCAAATTGGACGGTCACTCAACTGGTAGAGCTTTGCCACCGTGTGAGTCTGAAGAGCATGCACTCGTAACGTGAGATAAATAGATGCACCACAGAATGAACTGGTTGCTTTAACAAATTTCAAAAGTGTTAACAAAACGTCCTGGTTACTTTCGTAACCTCCATTCCCTGATGGAGGAAACGAGATGTTGTGTCGATGTAGTGACACTAGGGGTCATTCTTGGGAGCCCCAAACACCTCTGATTTTGAAAAAAGGCCAGTGGGAATTGGCAAGTGGAATTTGCTTGCCACTCCCCCGGACATACGGGTATAAAAGGAGCTGGCTCGCAACCACTCATTCAGGTTTTGTGCTGAGGATCCGAGACAAGGTCCCGGCCATTTCAGCGGGTAGTTCAGTATTGTGGCAAGAGGGACACAATGTCTCGTTCCCTCCATCAGGGAATGGAGGTTACGAAAGTAACCAGGAAGTTCCCTATCTGTCACTCACTCGACGTTGTGTCGATGTAGTGACACTAGGGGTCCCTATACAAAATGCCACAATAAGCTGAACTGTGTTACGTGGACTGGCGGTGCGAGACGGGCAGACCATTGTGTGCCTCGTAGCCAGCGCACCAGGCCGTCACGTAACCTCCCCCAACACTCTTATGAGCATCGAGCGGTCCTTTGGGAACAAGTTGACTTGCCCAACAAATAGGGACAGGCTAGCCCAGCCGTGGCCTCTTTTCCTCTTTTTTCTCCCCAAAAAGAGTGGGATTTTGTTTACTGGCTGGGGGCCATAAGTGTCTACATCGGGGGGGTGTCACTCCCAAGGGGAAGACACCGCGGAGACCACACCCCGCCTGGAGGATGTGAAATACGTCACATGGTCTTACCAAGTCTTGTCGGAAGTATGTCATGTGGAGAAGTCCCATGGTAGGTCCTACCCAAAGGGGGAGGAGCTCTACAAACATGGTGACCAGGGGTAGAGGAACCTCTGTCCAAGGAAGACGCAGTTTACCGACAGGAAACGATTTAGCGGAAGATATATCACATGGGGTCACCTATGGGGAACCAGTGCATGTGGAGCACCTACCCCAGTACAGGGCTTAGTTAGCACATGTACTGGGCCGGCAGCGAGTTTCTCTGCAAATTTGTCTGCCACAGGGCTAAGGAGGAAAGTCATCCAGAGATCACAACTTGTGAACACGACTGGGAGTAAAAAGCGCACGTCTTCACCTCAGGGGAGGGGAAAGGCACTATGCGCAAGCGCTACACCCAGGCCAGCTGTCCTGACAGAGAACGCCTGCAGGTCCCCTACCCTCTTGATGGAAGTGAGCACAGTCAGGAGTGCAGTCTTCAAAGAGAGTGCCTTAAGCTCAACTGACTCTAGGGGCTTTAAGGGAGCTCCCCGTATACCCCGAAGGACTACAGAGAGGTCCCATGAGGGGATGAGGCACGGTCTGGAGGGAGGGCTGTCGCGAGGAGCATGATGTCCGAGAACCATGTCTGGGTGGGCCAGTAGGGTGCTACTAGGATGACCTGCTCCCCGTCCTCCCTGACCCTGGCTCACTGGGGGAAACACGTATTTGCATAGTCCCGGGGGCCAGCTGTGTGCCAGCGTGTCTATACTGAGGGGTGCCTTGGTCAGGACATACCAAAGCGGGCAGTGGGAGGATTCCCGGGAAGCAAACAGGTCTACCTGTGCTCGACCGAATTGACTCCAAATCAGCTGGACCACCTGGGGGTGGAGTCTCCACTCTCCCCTGAGCGTAACCTGTCGTGACAGAGTGTCCGCTGCAGTGTTGAGGTCGCCCGGGATGTGAGTGGCTCACAGCAACTTGAGGCGTCCGGACCAACAAATACTTGCCCTGGATCAACGGCCGGAGCCTCCGCAGGGCGAGCAGTACTACCAACAACTCGAGGCAGTTGATGTGCCAACGTAGCCGCGGGCCAGTCCAAGAGCCGGCGACTGTGTTCCCATTACATACGGTGCCCAGCCCGTCTTGGAGGCATCCATCATAACCACGACGTACCTGGAGACCTGCTCTAGGGGAACCCCTGCCTGTAGAAATGCTAGGTCAGTCCAAGGGCTGAAGAGGCGGCGACAGATCGGCGTGACGACCATGCGATGTGTCCCGCGGTGCCATGCCCATCTTGGGACTCGAGTCTGAAGCCAGTGCTGAAGCGGTCTCATATGCATCAACCTGAGCAGTGTGGTCACCGCTGAGGATGCCATATGCCCCAGGAGCCTCTGAAAAAGTTTCAGTGGAACCGTGTCCTCCGTCTGAATGCCTTCAGACAGTTTAGCACCGACTGTGCATGCTCGTTCATGAGGCGCGCCGCCATCGAGTCCAACTCCAAACCGAGAAAAGAGATGCTCTGAACCGGGGAAAGCTTGTTCTTTTCCCAGTTGACCCGAAGCCCCAGCTGCAAAGTCCTCAATGGTGTCGCCGAACAGGCCAACCTGGGAGATGGGGGAGTCAAGGTAGAGCCAAAGGTGGCACTCCTGGACCACCAGGGTGGACATCGCCTGCCCGAGAGACTGCGCTGTGACCTTCGTCGCCCGGAGAGAGAGGTCGGTCCCCGAGCACAGTTCCTGCATCAATCCCGGGTCAGAACTACCCACGTGCAGCTCTTTTAGCACCTTGGCTTGATGTACCTGCAGGAGAGCCATGGTGTGCAGGGCGGAGGTGGCTTATCCAGTGGCACCATAGGCATTAGTTGTTAGAGAAGACATAAACCTACAGGCCCTGGATGGGAGCTTCTGGCGCCCGCGCCACCTGGGGGATCACTGAATACCCCCTGGCCGACCCACCATCGAGGGTAGTGAGAGCAGGGGAGCTGAAAGACCAGGATCGGGTAGTAAAAGGTGCCCCCCACAATCTCGTCAGCTCCTCATGCACCTCCGGGAAGAAAGGGACCGGGGCGGGGTGCGGCTGTGAGCGGCGCTCTGGGCCCAGGAACCAATCATCGAGCTGCAAGGGTTCAGGGGAGAGTGGAGGGTTCCACTCTAGCCCGACACTCGCAGCCACCCGGGAAAGCATGTCCTTCTCCGTGTGGGCAGCGCCCAGACACGTAAGACAGTGATCGTGGCCGTCAGAAGTGGAGAGATAACTACTGCAACCAGGAATAATACACAAACGGAAAGGCATCTTTAAAAAGACGTTCCGTGAGGGCCACTCTTTTAGTTAGAAAATATACTCTTTTTAGAATATACTCTTTTTTTGTTCTGCCGAAGCGCGACATTCTCTGCACTCCATGGGTGCAGAGGGGGAGAAGCCACTGGAATGCGCCTTAAGATCCAGCAGTTTAAGGTGAAAGTAGCGAGATTGAATTCAGTGCACTGAACGCAACCGCTCGGCTCCGAAGAGAAAATCTGAATAAATGGTTGCGAGCCAGCTCCATTTATACCCGTATGTGTGGGGGAGTGGCATGCAAATTCCACTCGCCAATTCCCATTGGCCTTTTTTCAAAATCAGAGGTGTTTGGGGCTCCCAAGAGAGACCCCTAGTGTCACTACATCGACACAATGTCGAGTGAGTGACAGATAGGGAACAAAACTACAATCCAAAGAGGGGATTGTAACAGTGGCATTGCTGTTACATAGAAGCGCTAGAAGATCATGTAATCATCGCTAAACTTCAGGAAACGAAGGTAGAAACAACAATTGTGGATATGCACGTCAACAGCATGAATGTGAGGAGGTCACAAAATACCTGTATTTGTATAACTCAAGTCTTAAGGAATATAAAAACATCTTCACAGGTCAAATCTCCTGAAGAGAAATAGTACAGTATCTCATAGCAGTCTATATCGCATATATGTTGACCGCATATTTATGTGCGTACGGACAAATGGAGCATACGCGTAAAAAACAAAGTATACTTTGGGCTCAAGGAAACACATAATATCATCTTGCAAAAACTTTTCCACAGGTACATCATTTTCATGAGATCAGGCTGTAATGTACTGTAAACGTCTCAATTACAGCAACATCTGACCTGAGTTTGACCTGTATCTTCTCTCCTTCACCTCCTCCTTTCCTGCCTGTTATATATTTTCACTGACTGATTTTCACTTATGCACCATATCACAGGAATTAGTCCTGGGTTTACAGAGCCATATTATTTCGTTGTGTGTATGTGTGTAATGTATTTTGGTGTTTGTGTGATCATAACATGACCAATAAACATTATGTAAGGGATAATGTTCACTCAGCCCAATGTTATTGCAAAATAAATCCCGACAGGTTGATCAGGACCCTGACAAAAGCGAAGGACTCTTGTATCACCCTGAAGGGGTTTATTTTGCGATAACAACTGGCTGACTGTACATTATCCCACTTATTACACTGCTACTAACCAAATAAATAAATACATGGGCATAAAATATTGGTTTGCGTTACAAGAAAGGACTCCTTAATATCCAACTTATTACAAGACTACTTGTCAAATAAATAAATTGCAGTTATTTTATTAGCTTACTTGTAGAGATCGCACAATGATCCGAGAAGCAGGAAAGATGGCTTGCGATACCTGGATGAGCTGTCTGATATGTGGATGTGCGGTTGTTACTGAAAAATATCAGACCACTAGATGGCGACATTGACTAATCAGAATCGAGTATTCCAGAGAGCCGTGTAAAAAAACATTGCTAATTTGAACCTTTTAACATGTTGTGTAATGTATCTGAGATGTTTCCTCACCAGGTATCAATCTAGACACAATACTTATTCTTAGATTTAACATGGCTTCTAATACACTGCATGTTAAGTCTGGTTTGAGCCAGATTCATTTATCAGAGTGCCGACTGGCTGTCAGTGTGCTGTAATGAACCCAGATTTCACTCCAAACAAGTACATCTGATGTCATATCCAAAGCAATCAAAAATAACTTGCTTAAATGACTGCCGTCCTGTTGCTCTGACCCCCATCATCAGCAAATGCTTTGAGAGACTAATCAGAGATTACATCTGCTCTGTGCTGCCTCTATCTCTTGACCCATTGCAGTTTGCTTACTGCAACAACCGCTCCACTGATGATGCCATTGCATCTACAACACACAATGCTCTCTCCTACCTGGAAAAAAAGAACACTTATGTGAGAATGCTGTTTGTAGACTACAGCTCAGCATTCAACACCATAGTGCCCTCCAAGCTAGATGAGAAACTCTGGGCTCTGGGCTTAAACAGCTCACTGTGCAGCTGGATCCTGGACTTCCTGTCAAGCAGACGCCAGGTGGTTAGAATAGGCAGCAACATCTCCTCATCACTGACCCTCAACACTGGAGCCCCACAGGGCTGCGTTCTCAGCCCACTCTTGTATTCCTTGTACACACATGACTGTGTGGCAACACATAGCTCCAAAGCCATCATTAAGTTTGCTGATGACACGACGGTGGTAGGTTTGATCACTGACAATGATGAAACAGCCTACAGAGAGGAGGTGCACACTCTGACACACTGGTGTCAGGAGCACAACCACTCCCTCAACGTCAGTAAGACAAAGGAGCTTGTGGTGGACTTCAGAAGAAAAGACAGAGAACACAGTCCCATCACCATCAATGGAGCACCAGTGGAGAGAGTCAGCAGCTTCAAGTTCCTGGGTGTCCACATCACTGAGGAACTCACATGGTCCATCCACACTGAAGTCGTTGTGAAGAAGGCTCATCAGTGTCTCTTCTTCCTGAGACGGCTGAGGAAGTTTGGAATGAACCGCCACATCCTCACACGGTTCTACACCTGCACTGTAGAGAGCAAAGCACTGCAAAGTGTGGTGCGAACTGCCAGACACATCATCGGAGGTGAGCTTCCCTCCCTCCAGGACATATACACCAGGCGGTGTGTGAAAAAAGCTCGGAGGATCATCAGAGACTCCAGCCACCTGAGCCATGGGCTGTTCTCACTGCTACCATCAGGCAGGCGGTATCGCAGCATCAGGACCCGCACCAGCCGACTCCATGATAGTGTCTTGATCTCCCACGATCAAAATACATCAGCACTGCACATTATTACTCTTACTCTTATATCTCACTGTCATAAATTATATTATTATTATATTATATTCTCTCTTAACAACTTACTATCAACTGACAGCCTGAATGTCAATACAGTACAATACAACCTACTGTACATTCTATATATACTACTATATATACTTTTTTATTTTTTTATTTTTAATGAATAATGTGTATCTATATTGTGCATATTGTATACTGTACAGTGTATGTTATTATTTGTATATTGTTGTGTGTAATTATGTGTATATTAGACTTTAAATTGTGTTGTGTTAATTTGATGTTATTGTAAATTGGTATATGTCTCATCACTGTCACGACTGCTATATTGATCGGAACTGCACCCAAGAATTTCACACACCATTGCACTTGTGTATATGGCTGTGTGACAATAAATGAGATTTGATTTTTGATTTGATATTGCTTTTAACCATTCAACTGTTTTTAAACCTGAATTGAGTAACAAGACATTAATGATTGCTGTCAGATTGTCTTATACACACCACTACAGTACACACATTTACTCTTGGATGTGAAATGAAGAGGAGTAAAATAGTCTTTCTCTAGTCCAAACTTTTCTTGTGTTCTCAAGAAGAAAAAAATGCTAATGAAACACATGAATAATGAATAATTCATGGCAGTAAACATTTTTCCTCTTTCTGAAAAGCTTATGCATAATTTATATGATAATTTCACTATATTTTGGTATTTTATGCCTTTTCCTCGTTCATACTGACCCATTTTATCCATATTTCTCCGTTCATAATTCATACAGCATACACAGGCATTTACTGTTGTTTCACTGACTCTATATCCTCCATATTCGGTGGCTTGAGTAAGTACCATAATGTCAGTCTAATCATACTCCATGTTTTCCATAATTAGGCTCATATAAATTAATAAATATAAATTTTACTTTTTTGCAGTAATTGAAATGGGTGAGGGATTAAAAGCAATCAGCCAATCACACTATGTGTAGCACAAACAGTTTCAGGTGCAGTATGCATCACTGAGCTAATGTGGGTGGGGTGGGCGACTTTAGTTTACTGCACAAATAGATTTACTCCTTTGCATAGAATTATTTGTGAATAAGCACATACTTGTGTGAGCATTTAACTGTGTGTGTGTAATATAGGTTAAATAATAACAAATGATTTTGTTAATCTGTTTGATAATGTAAGCTATATACTGTCCATTCTTTCCATCTATGATAAAATGTATTCTATAGTTGGAAAAAAGTTAGATGGATTAAGTGTTAATGCATCAAAAAAAGACATTTGTAAAGAAAAGGTTCCCACGGAGCTCCCACTTTGGAGACTAAAATGTGTAGAGTGGGGAGTACTGCAAAAGCCAACACTGATGTTTACCAGATAACTGGATTTACCAGTGTTGCGTCGTCATGACAACCAGAGCATATTGGGTTTCGGGATGGGTTCGGGTCAGTTTTTCAATTAGAACTTCGGGTTTGGGTCCGTTCGGGTTTGTAATTAATGAAAAACGATGTGCGAACAGATGAGTTAGGGACTGTTTAAACCTGAAGTGTTTTTGAGTGTTTTTGCACTGTTTTTCGATTGTTTTCCTATGTAAACACACTTTAGACGGACATCTTTGACTTTTTGTGTCATGTCTTGCTGTTTTTTCAGAGTTTGTTCAGAGTCTTGCCCAAGACCGCCAAATTTTTTAGATATAGTGTCAAGTTAAAAAGAAGGTCAATTTTACGTGTAACTTTTGAAACAGTATTTTAATGTTTATGAACTGGCCCCATTCACTTCCATTGTAAGTTCCTTACTGTAACTAAGATTTTTGCCTTTTTTAAATACATTTTTAATTTCTTTAGTTTAACTTGTTTTGAAGTCAGTACATTCCTCTTAGTTCTACAAAGATCTTTGTAGTTCTTCAGAAATCATTCTATTAAAGAACTCAGAAGCCAATACTCTGATCTGAAGAATCTTATTAGTGAGTTTGTTTTATTTTTTTACAAGTTTATGGTTATGAGTATTGGTGGAATTGTGGAAAATGGAGCAATTAATAAATTTTTATATTGGTTTGAAAAAAAAAAAACTTGACAAGGCGGAAACAAGAGAAAGGGGCCAGCAAGTGTAAGAAGTATGTAAATCCAACACAGTCTCATGACAAGTTGTAATAATTTGTGTGAAATGGAGAAAAATGGTGTACTATTGTATGACTTGCCTCATACGAAAAGTAAGACTTTTATGCACGTACAGTACACACCAATAAATCAAATTAAAATCTAATTTTTGTTAACCTCTTAATCAACACAACATGTTTTGAACAAGCCAACTCGATCTCACGATTACACCATCTTGTACTATTTTTACAACTTGTCATGAGAATGGGTTGTAAAAATCTGATAAAAGCAGAAATAGGATGTAATTTTATGCTTAATCTAAAAACGTATCTATGAAAACAAATCTATGAAGAATAGGCAGTCAATATTTCAAGTTTAAATGTAATAATAAGGGTATGTAATCCATGTTTTTCCTTAATGTGAAAGTGTTCCATGATTCTTAGCGGCAGCCTGTTCCCTGTCTGTCACTCACTCAACGTTGTGTTGATGTAGTGACACTAGGGGTCACTCTTGGAAGCCCCAAACACCTCTGATTTTGAAAAAAGGCCAATAGGAATTGGCGAGTGGAATTTGTGTGCCACTCCCCTGAACATACGGGTACCAAAGGAGCTGGCTCGCAACCACTCATTCAGATTTTCTCTTCGGAGCCGAGTGGTTGCATTCAGTGCAATATTCACCTCAAACTGCTGGATCTACGGCGCATTTCAGCAGCTTCTCCCCCTCTGCACCCGTGGAGTGCAGAGAACGCCCCTGGGCGCTTCAGCAGAACAAAAAAAAAAGAGTATATTCTAAAAGAGTATATTTCCTAACAACTAAAAGAGTGTCACTCACGGAACATCTTTTTAAAGATGCCCTTCCGTTTGTGTATTATTCCTGGTTGCGGTCGTTATCTCTCCGCTTCTGACGGCCACGATTGCTGTCTTACATGTCTGGGCACTGCCCACGCGGAGACATCATTCATGGATGGGTCATGTCCTCATTGCGAGAACATGACTATGGCAACGTTGCGGTCGAGGCTTTCCTTCGTAAAAGGGCAAGCCACCCCAGCTGCTCCCCGCCTCGGTCCTTCTACCTACGGGTATGAGGCCATGTCGGTTAGCGCTGGGGGCGATTTGGGGACTTCAGTGGGAGCACCTCTGCCGGGTAACCCCCCACGGACATCCCATTCCTCAGCACGCTCGCTTGCCCCGATTGGGCTCTCGGATGAGACCTCTGGCTTGTCTCAGGGCAAGTTCGCCCTCTTATTCAGAGCCCGGGAAGAAGATGAGCTCTCGATCGCAGCATTGGAGAGCGGGTTCGTCCAGTCTGACACGGAGGCTTCGGCTGGGCTTCCTCCTTCGGGTATGGTCGCCCAGTCTCAGGCCGACGCGGAGCTGACGGACATGCTTTTCCGGGAGGCCATGAGTGTCGGTCTAGAGTGGAATCCACCACTCTCCCCTGAACCCTCGCTGCTTGATGATTGGTTCTTGGGCTCAGAGCACTGCTCACGGCCGTGCCCTGCCCCGGTCCCTTTCTTCCCGGAGCTGGTGGACAGACCACTCCATCCCCCGGTGGAGGCCCAGGAGGAGAATCTTTTGTTCCATTTTATTTCGCCGCATGCCCAAGAGGCTGCGGTACTCAAAAGTTCTACAAAAGAGCGGTTTTCTTGTTCCCTGGGTCACATATCTGGTGCGCACGGCCATCGTCATGACCGCCGTCCACCATCCAATTTTGGCAGGTTTGGTGCTCCAGTGGCGGGCCCCCTGCCCCTGCTCGCCCAGCTGTGTCACGAACACGCCCACACCGGGTTGGTTCTGATGGACTGCGGGGATGATATTCCTCCTCACCCCTCCCCAGCCAATCTTATGGTGGGTATCAGGAGCCAGGTAACTCAGCACGGCCACGGGGCTCGAGCCCCCTTGACGTGGCGCCTCAGGCTCCGCCCCACCGCGAGGCCCCACCCGCCGGTACGTCCGACATGATTGTCCCCTTTGTCCCCCTCGCCCGGAGTTTGGACACGTGGCTTGCGCTCTCCAACCCGTCGCGATGGCTGACCCGGACCGTCCGACTCAGCTACGCTATTCAGGCTCCCGCCCAGGTTCAGCAGTGTCCGCTTCACTTTGGTGAAGGTCGAGAATG
This sequence comes from Myxocyprinus asiaticus, assembly GCF_019703515.2. Lineage (NCBI taxonomy): Eukaryota > Metazoa > Chordata > Actinopteri > Cypriniformes > Catostomidae > Myxocyprinus > Myxocyprinus asiaticus. Next base: position 3,675,261 of record NC_059354.1, on the reverse strand, counting down.
CTGGTACCTTGCGTGCTGCTATGTGTTGTGTGCGCACAGGGACCTAATGCTCACGCACCTCAGCCGGCTGGGGCTTTGGGTCAACTGGGCAAAGAGCAAGCTCTCCCCGGTTCAGAGCATCTCTTTTCTCGGCTTGGAGTTGGACTCAGTCTCGATGACGGCATGCCTATTTAGCAGAGATGGGCCACTATTCTATTTAAATGAATGGGAGAAATTGGAACGCCCAACCAAGAAGCTCTAGCACCCAATGGTGAACGGATGTAGAAAGGAAGTCCCACCTTACAAGTAAAAGAGAAAATCACTTTTTAGATACAGACCACCTGTCAATCATTTCGCTAACGCGCATGAGCTATACAAGATTGCGGGTTTTAGCGTAATATGAAGTAAAGAAGCACAATTTATAATTCCAGTATTATCATATTTAATTGCTGATTTGAAATATGTTCTTTGATCGTAATTTTGACCAACCGTTTTTTTTTTATTTCTGTGTTCCCCCATTCAAGTAGATAGGAGCTGCACTTGCATGACTGGAAATAGCCTCCCGAGAGAGTTCCAAAGATGGCCGGCAGTGCTAGAACTAGAAAGACTTTGATCTATTTGAATGTGGAAAGACCAGATTATGATCAAAGAACATATTTCAAACAGCAGTAAAATCTGACAACAATGGTATCATAAATCATGCTTCTTCAGCTCAGATCATGCCAATAAATGCTACTTTTTCCTTTCTAATTCTGCCACATTGGGCATTCCAATTTGTCCCATTCATTTTAACATCAGTGCTCCGTCTGGGGCGAAGTAGTCTCTGGTGCCCATACATTAACAGAGTCGCAATGACCATTTTTTGACCATTAACTACTTTTACTCCAATGAACACTTAAAATAGTTATTGTTTCCTGTCTGCTTATGAAGACCGGAACCAGAAAACAGTCCAGCGACTATCAGAATCATCATGGCGCTGCCCAGATGTTGGTCAGGAAAACAGTGGATATGCTTTGTTGAAGATGATGAATTGATATTTGCAAAATGTAGAATGATATGTAATTTGATATGTATGTAAACTGGGTCATTAATGCTTTCATAAAATATTTTTAACTCACAAAATTCTCTCTCTCTCTGTCAGCCAGACTTTGGCAGGCTCTTCGCTCCCTCAGTCTCCAGCTGTCCAGTGGGGTGCGCCAAGTCACAGTAGGTAAGCTTGCCTGGCAGTCTACCTCAACTCATTCTTTCTCTATCCCTCCCTCTCCCCCCGTTTTTCTCTCTTTTTCTCACTCAGACCTCAGCGTGTGGACACTGCCCTCTGCCCTGCTGATCAGACCTTGCCTGCTAAACTGATGATGGACAGAATGTGGAATCCGAAAAATTCCAGCCTCTTTTTAATAACCAATTCACCTTATTGGTGCAGACTATGAAGGTATAAATGATTGAATTATCTATCTTTTACCTTTAAAATATATTATGCACATTTTTTCTGTACACAGTAGTACAACTGGTAGAGGATGGTGCTAGCATTGCCAAGGTAAAGGGTTTAATTCCCAGGGAACACACATGCAGATAAAAAGTATAGCTTAAATGCACTAAGCCCAAAAACACTTTCTGAATGTACGCAAATACAGACGCAAATGTTTGGCCAATTCTTTGCTTGCGCATGGTCCTGTTGAACTAGTTGCCACCTTAGCCCTGTCAAATTCCTGGACACAAAAAGTACTTCTAGCCATCATTCAAGCAAAAAAAAATAAATAATAAAAATAAATAAATAAATAATGTGTATGACTGTTTAATCCTTGTTTGATATGGAAATTACTGCAAAACAGCATATAATTCATTCAAACTATACTTCAATAATTTTATTGTGTATTAGTTTAACATGTTTACTTATTCTGTCAATATAGACAGCTAACCTTTTAAATGCAAGCTATGAACAATAGGGCCTAACTACAATGAAACATTATCTTTAAAAAAATGTATATTAACTATCAGTATTAAACATCATTTGAACAGATGCACTGTGTGAAACCAGAGACTATTTAGCAGAGATGGGCCACTGCTATTAAAATGAATGGGAGAAATTGGAACACCCAATGGTCAACGGATGTAGAAAAGAAAGTACCGCCAATCACCTTTTGGATACAGATATTGCCTGTCAATCAACTCAAAAAATGTGCTTGTGCATTAGCTGGTATCCACAGAAACAGCTGCCCAGCCTGCCTGGGAGCATTCCAAACCAGCCTGATCTCAAAGTGAAATCGGAAACAGGAGGTCAACTTTTCTTTAGCAAAAATCTGTATATGATTACCGAAATATAAAACACTGCCCCCAGTGGCCAAAACGGTAAGTGTTGTAGGGCGTATAGGCACGTGTGAGCTCTATTTATGTCTAGGAGAGGTTGCCAAAAGTTAGTTGTGAAGTGAGTTGTTTTCAGCTGTACAGGATGTTATACAGTGAAAAGGAATGCATAGTTTAAGGACTCTACCCCCCAACCCAAACCCCAACCTAAACCTAACCATTAGTGGAGTAAAAATTAAATGTTACGGGGGAAAGTACAACCTCTGAATCACACTCGTCACTGATTAAGCAAACGCGATTACTTCCTGGTTTCAACGTGGATACAAACCCTGGTCTGCCGGTCGAGCCATGTGGGATGATAAACACACTGAAACAGATGCAAAAATTCTGGTGGGAAATGCCACGTCAGTGTGTTGGCATACTGTCGCCTGATCCTAGGATACCAGAACTTTCTGAAACAGCATGCCGACTTTCTGTGTGATTGTGCTGCCCAAACATTTACTTGCCTTGAAAGGGACTTTGGTGAAACTCAAACGAATAGTCCCTTCAAACGGTTCATCTACATCAGCGTTTCCCAAACTGGGGTACGCGTACCCCTGGGGGTACGTGAGGTGAAAATGGGGGTACATGAATACAATTCTGACATTTACCATTCTTTTAATTTCATCACAGTCTAAAATAACATTCAAACCCAGTTCAGGTATTTCTCAATGGCAAAAATAATTTTGTGTGCCTCCTAGTGTAGAAACACCAAAATTGTTGTCATAAATGTTAGATAAATATGCAACGAAATAACCCTATCTTTTGCGGTTAAGAAAGAAAATGCATCTACTCATGCGTTGTGCGTCACACAAGTATTTTTTTCATTAGCCCAGCACACTGCTAGGTGACGTAGCTTAGCGATAGCAAGTAAAATTGATACTTCACTGTTTGACCAAACTCGCATATGTCAGTTGTCCACGATTTTAGTTTGTCTGTTTGTTTGTTTATTCGCAGTTTAAAACGTAATTTGTATTTAAGGTTAGATGCATAGGGAGTTTTGATTCTGATGGTATAAGTTCATAAGCATTGATGACAGTTGTCAGACATTCAGTATGGCCAAATAATTTTCCACATACACACGCAGTAATTTTCACTCACATTTGCTCGCACGCTAGAGACCTGTTTTTACATTGTTGCATTATGTTTTTTCAGCAAATGAGCTCAACCTTGCTAACAATGTCAAATGTGACATAAGAAAGCACCTTGAGCTGACCGCGCATTTGCACAGATACTTACCCGCACTGCTCGAAGTCTGCCGGCAATGCCGTACCTGCAATGATGCGAAATTCCACACACAGAACCGAACGCTATTCTTGCGTACCGCGACGCGATGAGGGGGAGTTTTCAATTATGCAGTTATATCATATCTAGCATGCCCATCTCAATTGGTAAGTCATTTATTCAATATGTATATGATTAAAATAACATGTACAAAACAAGTACAAATATAACATGTTTAATATAAGGAAGTTGTTTTACAAAGATAATTGTGTTAAATATACATATTTTAAAAATGTGAATGTTATCTATGTGTTAGCGAGGGGGTACGTGAATGGATGTTGAATGTTTGAAGGAGTATGCCACTCTAAAATGTTTGGGAACAGGTGATCTACATGAATCATCCAAAACAAACCGATTCACTACAATGAATAGGACCTCACAATGCTGTTTAGACAGAACTGTTTAGGAAATCTTCATATACATGAACCATCCAAAATTTATTTTAATCTCTAATGAGTCGTGTTTAGGAGAGCGTTCAAAAATGTTCAAATTCCGGGATATTTTGCGACCTTAATTAAACTGGATGTGTTATTATTTAGGGAGCTAGCTATAAACATTTCAACAGTTTAACCAACTTTCAATAACTTGCCCATCAAGATACTCCAACTGTTGCTCCATTATGACATTAATTGAACTGAAAGAGAAAATTGGTAATATCCGCTAAAGCTTCTCATGTGGCAACGATGAGAATGCTGAACACAAGCAACGACACAAGAAATCAACTCTCGAAGCATCTGCATTCGCTTACTTGCAGTTTTATTTTGGCCTAAAGCTGCTTTGGATAAAAAGTGTCTGCCAAATGTGAAAAAATGCAGTAGAAGAATAATTCTGGATGAAAAAAACACATAATAAAAATGTTCAGCCGTGACATCATTTTGTGGGCTAACCCAGAAGAGAATTTGCCATTGGATCCCTCGGGATTTTCCTATGGGGGTTTATATTGGGAGTTTTGGATAAGTAAAATAAGGTCTGTGGTTAACATTATAAGATACGTGGATGTCTTGTTTTACTACATAAATTACACACTTTCATACCTCAAACGTGAATTTTGAAGCTGAACTGAAAGTCTATAAATGATTTAATGTTAAGCATTTAATGCCAGTTTGCTCTGTGCTTTGCCATGTTCCCTTGTGGCAGAACTGCATTCTGCCTGGTTTTCACATCTGAAGAGACTGTGAGAGCACTATTGTGATTAATCATGATGGTACAAGAGTGAAATTAATAGCTCTTAAGTCATTTGGCTGAGGAGTGTGCTCATCATATCACTCATTTGCATGTCAACACCTCTATTGCTTTCAATTTTGCATTGAAATATTTGAACATTTTACATAGTCATAGCTTTATGTGCATAGCATTGCTGTAATTCTCAACCGATGTTAGTTTTTGCTGTATGTGCTTCGAATACATTTTTTGAATTGTTTTCTTTCATCTTTCATCTTTTTATTTTTTTTATATTTATTTAGTTTCTTTTTTGTATTCTATTATTCCTGCATCTGATTATTAGGGGGCCAAGCAGCAAAGCTGCTGGAACCCTACTGTAATTGTACTGATTTTCTTCTTTTTCTAATTATTATTTTTTTTTTTCCCTAAAAGTGTCTGGGCGTCAGAGACCGTAAGTTGTGGAGACACCAAACTTGGCAGGATGATCCCAAATCCCCCCTACTACTCAGGCGCACAAACACACATCCATCTGACCCTAGGTGGCGCTATAATAAACACTTTTACGTTTTGACTCATATCTCTGCAACTGTAAGTGCTAGAATCAAAATTTCATTTCCTTCTATGATTTTTTCCCCGCCATTTTGAATTTTATGAAAAACCTACTTTTTCGAACTCCTCCTAGACCGTTTGTCCGATCAGCACATAATTTGGTATACATCATCTACAGAACCCTCTGACAGAAAATTATCAAAAGAATTTTGAAACGTGAAATCGTTCTGAAGATATTAATGATAAAATTCCTTCGGATTTAATATAATTTGAGTAATTGATCAATATCTACTCAACGCAAACTCCAAAAGTAACCAAACTCGATACACATAGTCAACAGGACATTTAGAAGACATCAGCAAAGTTGTGTACAATTTCACCCCTAGGGGGCGCTACAACTAAAAAACTGTCATGACTTTACAGCCGTTTGAGCGACAAAGTTCAAAGTATGCATCTTCTTTGGTTCAAATGCTAACATATTCTTAAAAAAATCGATTCGACAAATGAACAAAAATGGCTGCCAATGGCCAATCAAATTTCAGCACCTTATAACTCATGTTGGGAATGGCCCAGTGTTATGGAAATTACTATACACAAGCAGGGTGTCAAATTGAAGCCGCATATAAAACTTTGTGACAATCTGCCTCATGGTGGCAGTATTATTAGCCAATTCACGTTTTTGGTCATAATTCCGGAACCGTATAGGCTACAATACAAATTTGTAGCTTCTATCCACCAGTGCCCCACAATGATATGTTCACTTGAATTTCCATTTCCGCAAGAAACTTTTTTTTACAATTTCGATTTATTCGAAAAACCTACTTTTTCGAACTCATCCTAGGCCATTTGCCCAATTCTCACAAAACTTGGTATATATCATCTACAGACCCTCCTGACAAAAAGTTAACAAAAGAATTTTGATGCGTTGAATCATTCCAAAGATATAAGCAAATATGTTTTGTGCATGGCCTATAATGACTAATTAGCCTGTATCTTGTGTGCAATTTTCAAACTTTGTACACATGGACAAGAGAACACTCTGAGGTAACATAACGAGTTTCGTTGATTTTTGATGCTAGGGGCGCTATAACTTAAGACAATCCTATTTTTGCAACTGTGCTAAAAGCAGGTGAAATGTCACACCAAAATAGCTATCCACAGCATCTTTCCTGTCAAATTTGTTTGTTTTGGTCATCTCGCCATATGTGCATGGCCCCCGACAATAGTCGCTTGTGGCTATTTTTATTATTATTATTTTTTAGTGGTTATGTTCAGGTTTTTTGTGTCGTTGCATTTTTGACAGGCGTTATATAAATAATAATATGAAGAAGAAGAATTGAGAATACCCTAGTGAAAAAATAGTTACTTAAATACAATTTATTGAGTAGACTTAAATGTGTTGTTAATGCACTTTAAATTGGTATACTTCAAGTCTGCTAAATTGGATCAACTAATTTTGTACTTAATGCATTTTAGTTGTCTGAATGTTGTGCTAAGGTCCAACTAAAGTTGTATTAAGTATACTTTGTTGTGCTAAAGTGGAACTATTCCAAGTATACTTAGTACATTTGAAATATCTACCCCCATTTTTGCAATATACAAAACAGAACATAAGATGTGTACTTCAAATGTATTTTGGTGACATTACAATTGCAACTCAATTACACTCTAAGAGTTTTGGACATACATTAATGTTATACTGATAACAAACTGAGGTCATACTATTCTTTTACTAATAGTGACATTAAAACACATTTTAGGCCTAATACAATTTTATTGAAATACAATTTTGAGTGGGTTAAGGCTGCACTAGGCTGCACATATTATAGTATGCTGAAGACATACTCCAAATTACTTGCAATGACATAGGAAGTACCTTGAACTCAGGCTTCTATTGTATTTTAGGTACCATTGAAAGAAATGTCTTGCACATTGAAATTTATATTCCAGTTACACTTGAAATGTACTAAATGCATCAATATTGTGTGCTTACATTAACAATAAAATATGCTTTATGAATATTTGCAGTGCTTTAGAAATGCACAATCATAGCATTAAATAGTCACTAATGTTACAGTAATAATGTGCTGAGGGTGCATTTTGATTTAACTTACTGTTGTTAAAATAGACTTCAGTGCTAAGACTTCTGTTTAATTTTACCTTAAGTGCATTGAAAATATAAATCATCCACTTACAGTAGTCAACACACCAGCATTTAACATCTGCTTTACACTGACATTTGATAGAAATTCCCTAGTATACAAATTATTTAATTATCTTGTGGATGTAGGATACACAACTAATGTCTGGATTCAAACCAGGGTCTCTTCCATACAGAGGTACTCTCTTTACCAACTGCACCACCATGCAGATGCAGCACTAACAAGATTGTTCTTACTTTGTGGTCTTTCCATAATGGGACGAGTGTAATAGGAATATATTAAATATAAAAATTCTGTCAATGTTTCTAGTGTGTTTTTCTTTAATTTTTCTTTCAATTTCTTTCACCGTTTTTAAATGACTATAGCTAATACTTAAAATATTCTTACATTACAGAAATGGTAAAAGTAGTCATTTTAAAAAATTACAGTTATAGTTTTTATATGACTCAAAACACATTTACTGTTAACAAATTGTGCTCAACTAGTAGAAAACATCCATTTAATATGCAAGCAATGCAGTGCTCAAGTACATTTTATTGTACATTTAAATCACAAAAGGTAAAAAAAAAAAAAAAGAAAAACAGAAGTTGGTCATTATGAGCCACACTTTTACTGTATTAAGTGTGAAAGCTACCTAGGACCTAGAGAGATGGCTCCAAAGCAGTTATGATTTTGACATTGACTCAAATCTAAGAGTTGGCTCTTATTTCCTTGTGCTCTCTCTGTCAACCCAGTTGGTAGACATTTTGGAGAAGCCTACAATACATTTAAATAGACAACAGTCACTTCCAGGTATGATTTGTGATATACAGTGTGGAGCAAAATATCAGAAACTTAAACAGAGTGGAGAAATGGGGCATGATAACTTATCAATTATATGGAACTGTGATGGATTTCCAGTTTTTGAGAGCAATAACTACCAGATATGTCAAATCATAGAGCTTGTACCAAAAGATCATCAAAGTAACACAAGTATGCCATGCTTATGGTTTGGTGCAAATAAGCCAAATATGACAACATTTTTGACAGCATTTGTGTCAGAGCTCAAAGACCTGGAACAAAATGGAATTAAATGGAGGGATTCTGAAAACCAAGTGCATACCAATAAAGTCTACTCTCTGTTCTGCTCCTCAGATTCTGTTGCACATCCCCTCCTCAGAAATACCAAATAGTTCAATGGCAAATATGGGTGTGACTTTTGTCTACATACTGGTGGTGGCCCATACACCTGGGAGACACCAGAACCACAACTAAGGACAGAGAAAGAACATTTTGAATATGCCATGTTGGGAACACCAGCTGAACCAGTAATGGGTGTGAAAGGCCCATTACTTCTGATGCAATTTCAGAAATTTAACATTATCAGTGGATTTGTTCCTGCGTACCAACATAGTGTCTGTCTTGGCACAACAAAGAAACTTGCCTCTCTCTGGCTAGATAGTAAATACCATGACAAAGAGTGGTACATAGGCACAAAAACCAGTACTGTAAATAGTTACTCGCTATTGAACCACCAGTAGAGATCACAAGGGCACCAAGATCATTCAATGATTGGAAGTTCTGGATCATTTTTGCTGTTTTAAATGGAATTTTGAAGAGGAAGTATTGTAACCATTCTTTTTTTATTATTAGTTTTTTTATGCATATTCTTCTTTTTGAGTTTGCCATCTTGATATGGCAGAGCAGGCATGTAAATTTGTGTTGAATTTTTAAAGTTTATATGGACCTGCTAATGCTTCTTTCAATGTGCATTTACTGATGCACTTGACAGCAAGTGTGCACAACTGGGGACCATTGTGGGCAACCTCAACTTTTCCATTTTTTGGAAAAAAAAGAAATTCATTTAATGGGACTCTGCTTAGGTTTTTCAATGGTTCTACACATGTGCCCACACAGATAGTGAGGAGATTTCTCAGATGAAGGGATCTCTCCAAAAAAGGTGAGAAGACCACGGCCAATGCAAGTGAGAGTGTGAGGAAACGTTTAAACAAATTACAAAGTTCATTACCAGTCAAAAGTTTTGAAACACTTACACATTCTTTATTTTATATATATATAATATATATTTTATTTATTTATTTATTTATTTTCACATTTTAGAGTAATAGTAAAGTCATTAAAACTATGGAATAACATAAATGGAACTATGGGAATTATGTTGTGACTAAACAAAATCCAAAATAAATCAAAACTGTGTTATATTTTAGCATCTTCAAAGTAGTCTCCCTTTGCCTAGAATTTGCAGACATGTACTCTTGACATTTTCTCAACCAACTTCTTGAGGTATCACCCTGGGATGCTTTTTAAACAGTATTGAAGGAGTTCCCATCTATGTTGGGCACTTATTGGCTGCTTTTCTTTATTATTTGGTCATCAATTTCAAAAACTTTTTTTTTTTAATTACATTTTAGTTTTATAATGAAATAAATTAATATGGTGGCACAATTATATTTTTGTCTACAAAACTAATTTCAAACATTTAAGCATACGCCTTCAGATCAAAAGATTTTTAAGATCATGAGAAACATTTCAGTCAAGTGTTTCAAAACTTTTGACCGGTAGTGTAGCTGTAGACTTACAAATAAGTCTGAGGAGTTTCAAAAACATGTATGAGGTTTTGGCTGCCCAGTAAAAGAGTGAACATCTGTGTTACAAAGAATGGCTATTGAACGTTTCCTTGGTGTCACAGTTCAGTCAGGTTTATTTTACAAATGGTTCATTTCTAAAAGTGTTGTTTACCATTCTTACAACAACAGCTCACTTACAAAAAGAAACAACTCAGTTGTGCAGTTGGAAGATGGAACCCTCTGTAAATCATGAGTCTTGTGGCTTTTAAATTTTAAAAAAATTTAAAAGCACATATCTCTTGTGTTGTAGGAAAGGAGCTTGCAAAAATTGGAAATTACCTTTGCAAAGATGTTGAACTTAATATATCCTCTACATTTGTGACTGAAGTGCATGACACAAACAATGTATTTGCTATCCATTCTTACTGTGAATGTGAAAAATGTGTCATGATCAGGTCAAAAGACAAAATGTATGTTATTAGAATGCCTAACAATATCGAAAGGGACTAATAATATTTCTTGACATACAGGCTGATATTCAAGTGCATATGTACCACTAAATTGTCATTTCTTGTTATTGTTTTGTTTGAATTGCAATGACATGTTACTAATATTGTTTTCCTGATTTTCTATATCCATGTACAAATTGCATGAAAGGAGAGTGATACTTGGTCAAGCTAAGAAATGCAAAAATAAAAAGTGTAGTCCTTTTGTTTGTCTACTCTAGTTTGTTGATCCTGTATGAAGAATATACTGCACATGTAAACTCAGTATCAGTGTTATGCAAAAATGTGCATAGTGCATTTAAAAATTTTTAAATTATGTTTCAAAGAAGATCATTTTTATATTAATCTTCTAGTAGTACATTAGTAACCTCTGTTGTAATGAGTTCTATATGATAAAACAGACAAATAAAAATATTGTTATGATACTGAAAACAGTATATTGAAACAGAAATCTAATAAATTCTAAAATATTAGTTGTTCTCAGAACAATGATAACATGATGTAATTGTATGTGTTGTGTGTGTTTGGGAAAATATTTGTCAAATTACTTTAAACAATCTTATTTTAAAGCACACTGTAATTCAGCTTAATGTATACTTCCCCTAAATGCATTTGTAAAAGCAACACTACTTTGCAACTTAATTTGTACTGCACAAAGTTTCCCTAAGTGCATTTGAAGAAAACGTGAAATTAGTAGAATTACAGGGTATTTTCAATTAGTACATAGACATGTTAATGCATTTTTAGTATACTTAACATGCAATAAATGTATTTTAATAGCAATGTAGTGTATTTCTTTTTCACTAGGGTACAAAAAAGAAAAAGAGGAATTTGAGCATGGCATGGATCGATTACAAGAATGAATTTGATAGTATCCCACAGAGTTGGATCATTACATCATTACGAACACACCGAGTAAGCCCAACCATCATCAGCTTCATAGAAGATGCAATGAAGGACTGGAAAACAGAGCTGAAGTTATTCCATGCCAATGGTTGCATCAAAACAGGCAGAATAGCCATCAAACGAGGAATTTCTCAATGTGACTCCCTATCGCCATTGCTATTTTGCATTTCACTAATACCACTAACAAACATACTGAATAGCGGGTGCCTAGGCTATTAGCTTGAGAAAAACATCTGCATTCATAATTCGCTATATATGGACAATCTCAAACTTTTTGCAAAAGAAGACCAACTAAGACCAACTAAATCAAGAACTGAGGCTGGTCAAAATGTTCAGCGATGATATTCAGATGGAATTTGGGCAGGATAACTGTTCGAAGGTCTCTATCAAGAAAGGCAAGCTGGCGATAACAACGAACATCTGCCTGGATGATGAATATGAAATAAAAAATCTCAATCAGGATGAGGTCTATAAATATCTAGGACTAGATGAAAGTGATGGTATCCAGCAAAACACTATGAAGAACAAGATCAAGAAGGAGTACTACCACCGCCCAAGACTCATCCTTGGTACTGCGTTGACTTCAAAGAACAAGGTTCAGGCAATTAACACCTTAGCCATACCATTACCACAGTACAGCTTTGGAATCATTGACTGGAGGAGACAAGAGCTCCAAGTTATGGACCAAAAGACAAGGAACATTTTTAATGTCAAACGGCTTTCATCACCCAAAAACTGACATTGATCGCCTGTACATCCCTAGGGGTAGAGGTGGACGTGGCCTTACAGAACTTGAGGGTGTATACAATAACACAATGTTCGGGCTAAGTGACTACATTAAGCAATCCGGTAACAAGTTCACAAAGATAATAAAAAATCATGAAGATTCCAAAGCCAAATATTCCCTCACTAAAATTGGACAGAAATAAGGAAGAAATACCAACAGCCTGAGCCTGCAAGTGAAACACTGACATCAACTCTGACAATGAAGACCAAACTAATAATTGTGTTAAAAAGTGAGAAGATCAATAACATCAGATCAAAGCCTCTTCAGGGCCAATATTTTAAGAATTTAGACCAACAATATGTTGACAAGAAAATGACAATGAACTGGCTGCGAAGTGCAGGTCTCAAGGCAGAAACGGAGCGTCTTATAATAGCAGCTCAAGATCAGGCACTGAATACACATTACCACCCACAAACAATTCTCAAGCAAAATGTTATCAGTAAGTGCAGAATGTGCCATCAACAAGAGGAGCATATTAGCCACATCATCGCAGGCTGTTCCATACTAGCACCGACAGAATACATGCATCGGCATAATAAGATCGCTAGCTATCTGCACTGGTCAGTGTTAAAAGAACTCAGCCTGAGCGTGCCTAATCACTGGTATGAGCACCAGCCAGAGACAGTTGTTAATACGGAGGACACCACAATATTGTACGACATGACGGTGCAGACGGATCGTACCATAGGGGCAAACTGGCCAGACATTATATTCCATGATAAGAAGGGAAAGCAATGCCTTCTTATAGATATTGCTATACCAGATGACATGAATATCTCTCTCAAGGAAGCAGAGAAGATCAACAAATGCAAAGACCTAGAGATTAAGGTATCACGGATGTGGAACACGAAAGCTAAAGTGATCCCAGTTGTGGAAACTATGAAGATTGGGTTCTGAAATTATACCAATCAGCTCCCAGGAAACATCCACCCTGAACAGATTAAAAAAATAGCACTCTTAGGTACTGCCCACATACTGCGAAAGGTCCTGTCCATTGGACAATAAAATGCAACCTGAGTCCTGGTAGAAAGCCACCAGCCAAAAAGCTGAGTTCAATAAAAGTATAATAATAATAATTATTATTATTATTTCACTGTTGTTATCATGTAAATAATGCTATTTATATAAATAAACACCATATACATATTTATTATCCTGCAATACACCAATACAGAACAATTTCTGAAAACAGAAGCAACCTTAAAGAAATGCAACATATTTAACTGATTGAACTCAACATATTTTATGATTATTCTTTTAATGCTGTAAGTTGTATGTGTCACCTGCCACTAAACCTACATTTATAATGATATCAGTTCTGTATACTGTCCTAAATTTGTTTCTGAATATTTCATTTTGAATAATGTTGAGTTCACATCATTCATTTATTCATCTCATCTGAGGTCACATTATGTAAACGCATGCAGAGTAATCAAAGAGATAATTATTTTATTTTAGCCATTTATTTACAATCTCTGCACAGTTTCTAGTTAAACCTTTGCATTTTTACACAGATCTGTCTCCTCTACCTATACTCGGCAGAGAGCTCACCACCTCAGTACCTCGATCAGCCCACAGGGGGCTCTAGTGTACCACAGAATCCAACCAAAGAGGACAGACAGGCGGCCTGTGAAACTCTTTCACCGCAACTGCCAATGGCAGCTTTCAGATGCGCCTTCAATCACATGAAAACAACCCAAATATACTAACACAACACATTCTCAAAGTGTGTGAACGGTATGTGTTTAAAATAAACTGTAATTAAAGTCTGATACTAGCAATTTCACATCTGTGGACACAGTAGCGGACTGCGTTGTTTTTGTGTGAGTGGCAATTTATAAACGTATGCATGCATTTATTTTCTTCTGTGCGCGCGCATGTGCTTGTATTTGTCTCTGGCTGCCGGTGCGAGCGCCTGATGAGTAAGCCAGCAAAGCATCTGAATTTTAATGATGTTGAAGATGATATTGTGTGTCCTTCAGCCTGTTAGACTGACACAAGCTCTCCATAAATCATCATATAAACCCATCGTAAAATCAATACCAAACTGCAACCTCAGCGCCGACGCACTCGACGCCTCTCACACTCTTAGCCGCTTCAAGTTTCGCCGTAATGCCGTTCGACCTAGAGGTTAAGATCAGAGCGTGTTTAATTTGTATTGTAATAGAGACTTTCTAATCCGTAATGAAATGTCTATTAGCCGGGCTTTGATGGGAACATTGGTGATCAGCTCGTGAAACAGCCACGGCAATTACGCTTGTGTCTTTGTCCTCAAGTGAGTGAAGCCAGATTAGCCGCTCGATAAATGGTAATCCAACCAGGAGAGCTCGAAGCGTTTGGACGGGACTCACAGCAGCTTCCTTTGATCTCTCTGCCCTGTGCTGGCCTTTTTAACAGAGCCCAGACAGGACTATCCAACGCCTCACCTCACTGGAGAAAAGAGTACCGTTTGCCACATTAGGAAAGGGTCTGTGTGAAACAAACATAAAAGAGACCTGTTGGGATGATCCGCAGAGGTCTGAATGGGTTGAGCACGTGCATGTGTCTGGATGAACTAAAACATATCTGAAAATATCATACAATGCAATATGTTTTCATCATGATACAGTTACTACATGCATACGAACATGTGACGTGAAATAAAACATTTTCTTCTGCTGCTGATGAAAAGTGTGCATACAAATGCAAATGCATGATTAGAAATCAGTTTATTCTTTATTTAAAACAACAACAACATAAAACCAGGACACAAACAAAAAGTGGTATATGAAGGAATCCTGACAAATGAAATACAGCATGTTAAAGACCCCGACTGGATTCCAAAGTACACACACACACACACACACACACACACACACACACACACACACACACACACACACACACACACACACGCAGGAGCCCATCTCTTTGCACAGCCTGTGAGCCGTAAACAGCTTATGAAAGTCAAATGGAAATATGGGATAATCTGACAAGTGGAGTCTGTGCTTCAAAAACAGCACTAACAATCCAAACACACACACATGCACACAGACCAAAATTTAGTTGTTCCACAGGAAGTGTGCAATCTGCCTTTTCAGTAAACTACAGGTGCTTGTGTTAAGAATAAACACACAAAACTGTAGGTTGAAATTAAACATGTTTAGTAGCCTATACCTCATGATCTGCTGTACAAGACCGAGAGAGAGACAAAAGGAGAGAGAGATGTGGTCTTTAATATTTATATATAGTGCTATTATTTGCTTCATCATACGAGTGCAGCTGTATCATAAACACAGTTTAGCACCCTGCTGAGATACTTAAGACCCAACAGTCTTACCATGCTTGCACTAATTACAGGACAGAACCTGCACTCTGTACCCGACAGGAGACGCTTTCTTATCTGAGTCTTCTCTGATTCCAAACAAAACATACTGACAATAGGGTCAATCATTGACATGATGCTCATTTCTGTGTCTGGATCTAGTCATTTTTTTTTTCAGAGAATCCATCAGAAATGCAATGCATTCAGACAATGACTTAAATACACCTCTTTTGTGATGAACATGTTTTTAACTTCTGAAGTAGTTCAATATTATTTTTATTTATTTATAAAAAATGTTTGTGGGATATCATTTAAAAAATGTCAAGGTATAATTGTCCTGAGTTCATCATCTCAGAACAAGTCAAAAGAACAAGCTTCAAACATTAAAACAAGTTTCATTAAAAGGCTGAAATAAAGTTCATAACAGAAATCTGATGGCTATATATGAACACATACTGTATATACATTTGTAGTTCATACATTTGGGCATATGTAAATATTCAAATGTTACTAATATTTGGAAAAACATATGCTACATATATGAAAAAGGCCATTTTGTAGTATTTTGAAATATACTGTATGTTGCAGCATTTATGTACAAGTATGTGACTTCTTTTATATAATTGAAAACCATATATGAACACATGGTACACAATACATTTGTGTTTTACATATCTTGCCATATATCAGATTTCTATATAGTTTGGTATAGACTTAAGAAAACTAACTAGTGAGCAGTTTATGAAATAAGCATTTTAGTTAAAAAATATTATTAATATATCAAAAACATATGTTTAATTTTATTGTCAACATGCAGGAAGCCATTTTATTGTCATGTGACAAGAAAACCATGAAAAAGGAAATTATATCACTGGAAGGATGAAGGTGTGTTAATGCTGTTTTCCATTCAAAGTCTGATGTGGGATATTCCAACCTAGTGTCATGAATGAACATGACTAGAAGAGAGACTATTTAGCAGAGAGGGGCCACTTCTATTAAAATGAATGGGAGAAATTGGAACGCCCAACAGTCAACGGATGTGTTTAGATACAGACATTGCCTGTCAGTCAACTCAAGAAAATTGAATTTTTTAGTGTAATGAGTTAAAAAAGCACAATTTATGATTCCAGTATTGTCAAAATTGATTGCTGATTTGAAATATGCTCTTTGATCGTAATCTTGACCAACCGTTTTTGAGATTTTGGTGTTCTCCCATTCAAGATAGGAGCTGCACTGGCATGACTGGAAATAGCCTCCCAAGAGAGTTCCAAAGATGGCCGACAGTGGACTGACTGGTTAGAAAGACTTTGACTATACTACATTTTTACAAACTGAGTTTACTGAAAATGACGTGGTTGCTTCAGTAAATGTGCTTTTCATGTCACATATGCATTTTAAACACTATTGGTCGGGTTTAGGTTTTGGTTAAGGATAAGGTTGTCTGTTTTGTTCACCTCTCATTTGCTTTTAGATCACTATTGGTTAAATTTAGGTTAAAGGAATATTCCGGGTTCACTACAAGTTAAGCTCAATCGACAGCATTTGTGGCATAATGTTGATTACCACAAAATTACATTTCTTCTTGTTCCTTCTTTTCTTTTTTTGATTCAAAAATCTGTGTTACAGTGAGGCACTTACAATGGAAGTGAATGTGTCCAATTTTTTGAAGGGTTTAAAGGCAGAAATGTGAAGCTTATAATTTTATAAAAGCAATTGCATTAATTCTTCTGTTAAAAATCATGTAGTATTTGAGCTGTAAAGTTGTTTAAATTGTAATTTTTACAGTCGTTTTAGGGTTTGTTGACTACATCATCATAGTAACGAAGTTGTAAAATTGGCTATATCTTTGCACAGATAAGGTTTGTACATGATTTTATCACACTAGAATCATGTTAACATGCATATCCTTTATGTCTTGTTGCTATACTTTATGAAACAGTGAGTATTTTAATGTTCAAAAATTGGCCCCAATTCACTTCCATTGTAAGTGTCTCACTGGAACACAGATGTATTTATTTTTTTTAAGAAAAGGAGATACGAGTCTAAATAAATCTTTGTGGTAATTAACATTATGCCACAAATGCTGTTGATTGAGCTGGTATTGAAATATTCCGGAATATCCCTTTAAAGGTTTAGGTTAGGGAGGTACATTTTACTCATTAAACCTCCATTTTATATTCACCTTAAAAACCTGGTCTAATTACATAATTTCACTTGCTTAATTTTGGTTTGCAAAAATGTTGCCATAGTGGTGTAAATTTCATGACATCTGGCTGGGAAATTCCGACCTGATATCTCCGATCTCCAACAATAAATGCATTTCATTGCCCAATGCTCAGAAGGTGACATATAAGCAAATAAAACTGCAATGTTCCCGTTAGCTTAGCAGGTGTTCAATTGTCACCAGAGACAACTCGCGCTTACTTCCGCATTAGACATCCGTGAATTTGCACGTCATGTTTATGCAAACAAAATTGTGCAACATCACACGAAATATCCACCTCGTAAATTATGTATGACTTTTCATGAGATTGGCTTGTTCTTCTCACCACAATTGTACTGAGTGGTTATGTGAGTTAACGTAGACTTTGTCAGTTCAAACCAGTATGGCTATTCTCTGTTGACCTCTCTCATCAACAAGGCATTTCCACCCACAGAACTGCCGCTCGCTGGATGTTTTTTGTTTTTGGCACCATTCGGAGTAAATTCTAGAGACTGTTGTGTGTGAAAATCCCAGGAGATCAGCGGTTACAGAAATACTCGAACCAGCCCATCTGGCATCAACAATCATCCATGTGATTATCTAATCATTCAATCGTGTGGCAGCAGTGCAGTGCATAAAATCATGCAGATATGGGTCAGGAGCTTCAGTTAATGTTCACATCAACCATCAGAATGGGGAAAAAATTTTATCTCAGTGATTTGGATCGTGGCATGATTGTTGGCGCCAGATGGGCTGGTTTGAATATTTCTGTATCTGCTGATCTCCTGGGATTTTCACACACAACAGTCTCTAGAATTTACTCTGAGTGGTGCCAAAAACAAAAAACATCCAGCGAGCAGCAGTTCTGTGGGTGGAAATGCCTTGTTGATGAGAGAGGTCAACAGAGAAGTTGGAAGTCATACTTTAAGGGGCATTGGATTGCACTTTTCCTAGAAGGAAGTTGGAAATTCTGACTTTCTGATTTAAATGGAATGCAGCATAAGGTCAGTAAGTCTCTTAAAAGTATCAGATAATTTGACCATTTTATTTATAGAAATAATTCATTATAATTTTTCCCTTGAGAAATATATATAAAAATAAATAATGATTAAGATTAAGTACTTATTCAAGAATATATAAAATATATCTTTTTACATGTCGGTTACCCACTTATCGTTTAAGAATTATTAAATCAAAAGTTTTGTTGGAAATAGTATGAAAGTGTCTTTTTTATTTTTATTTTTTACAGTTAAAACATAGCAATTTTCTTGGACATACTTTTTCTTATTTATCCAAAAATGTACCATTTGCATTTTTTTGTAAGTTACTCAAAACAGTAATCCATGTAAGTTATCATAGATGGATTCTAACATAAAAAAAGCCAGTGTAGGTTCAGTTCTATATGTCAAACATATCATAATTTGGTTCATTACACCTATCATGGCAGTTTTGAGGTGAGATGTCCACTGTGTGGTGCTAAAAGCGAGTTACATTTTCTCCCAAACAGATGAGGTTTTTAAGGTTAATGCTCTATATATCAAGTTTTAAATCAACAAAACCTACTTCCCTACCCTGAACCTTAAACCTAACCAATAGTCTCATAAAAGCAAAGTTGAGATTGAAGAACACAATTTCTAAGCAACCACGCCATTTATGGTGCTTCTACAGGAATGTCACTTCCGGCTCACGTGTCGCTCGCGTGTTCTTCAGGATTCGTACCCGATACTTTGCATCGTTTTCAGATTTCCGAATCGTGGGATGGCAGGTAGTCATTACTACTTTAAAACTGTAATCAGATTACTTAATAGGAAAATTAACCACATTACTAATTACTGTACTTTAAGTATAATTTCTATAAAACTTCACAGAAAAGTTTGTTTCTGCATTCAAGAAATACAACAATATTCAGCACCTCAAATTTCTCCCTTACTATGACTCTTTAGTCACTCTTCAGCTGTCACGAAAATGCAAACAGATGTACACATAATTCATTTAATGTATTGTACATTAATAGTATTCATTAAGAAATATTTGTAAAACAAGTGAAGTCCTAGTAATTAATTCAAAATCAGTAACTTAAATCTGATTACAAGATTTTAATATGTGATACGTTACATTACTTAAAAATAGTAATTAGATTACAGTAACTAGTTACTTTGTAATCAAATTGTACCCACTGATCATTTTCCAAAGGTATAGAAGCAATGAATTTGAAACAGCTTAGCTTGACTGTACAGTGTTCAATTGCACACATGCACAGCGTGTGCTCTCTTCTTTAGTAGTAGGTCTTGCTGTACACCCTCTTACACACTTAAATGAGTGTGTTACGGCATGAACATGGGTATGGTGTCATCAGTAGTGCTGTAGCCATGCTTATGTGACATGGGCTGTGTGTGTATCTTTCTGCACATGACGTGAGTGTGTGTGTGTGTGTGTACCATAGTCAGGAAAGGACATAGCATCTGTACGGCAGGTCACATATTTGACAGCAGGTAAGATGTTATGCATACCAGCTTATCACTTTACAGTATTTAATTGAGGTTGATTTTATTTTGTGTAAATGTCTTTTGCAACCTGGTCTCATCACATTACTATATCTACATTTTTGCTAAATGATTATTAAATGAACACTATAGGCACTACAACAGCACTGACTTTTATCACTTTCACAGAAATCAAGAGTAAAAACAGCAGATTATCAGCTCATAAACACTTACTTTTCACTCTGTTGTTCACACAATGCTATCTTATGACATCTAAACACTTTTACTATAACGCATGACTTGAAAGGAGATACATTTTAAACGTTTACATAACCAACTACATTTACAAGCTTGTTCAAGTGTGATCAAATTGTCTGGCAACTCAACTCAAACTCAACTGACAGAGAAAGCAATACCTGATTGGATGATTCAGTAATAAAGACTATTTAGCAGAGATGGGCCACATCTATTAAAATGAATGGGAGAAATTGGAATGCCCAACCAAGAAGCTCTGCTCAATGGTCATCATATTTAGAAAGGAAGTCCCACCTTACAGGTAAAAGAGCCAATCACCTTTTAGATACAGACATCGCCTGTCAATCAACTCGAGAACTCACATGCACATTAGCTATACAAGCCAGAAAAATTGTGTTTTTAGTGTAAAATGAGGTAAAGAATCACAATTTATGATTCTAGTATTATCAAATTATTGCTGATTTGAAATATGTTCTTTGATCGTAATCTTGACCATCCGTTTTTGATATTTCGGTCTTTCCCCATTCAAGCAGATAAGAGCTGTACTGGCATGACTGGAACTAGCCTCCCGAGAGCATTCCAAAGATGACCGACGGTGGACTGACTTGCTAGAAAGACCTTGGTAATATTCATCCGGAAATTTCAACCTGAAAAACTATTACTCAACCCTAATACTATCAATCAAATCAAATCAAATCCCTTTATTGTCACTCAACCATATACACAAGTGCAAAAGTGGGTGAAAGTCTTGGGTGCAGTTCCAAGCAACATAATAGTATGACAATTACAATAAACATCTGATTTACACATAACACAGTTTACACATCTTGTTACACAACACAATATACAATATACACCTAATAATATACAATATACAGTATACACAAAATACCCCCCAATTAATCAGTGGAAGTATATATAAAGTGTAGTGTTGACATTCAGCTGTTGGTTGATAGTCAGTTGCCAGTGTGTTATTAATTGAAGAATAAAATTTGAGTCCAGTCTGAGGCTAATAAAGTGTGGTGCTGATATATGTATCGTGAGCGATCAAGAGTTCAAAAGTCTGATTGCTTGGGGGAAGAAGCTGTCATGAAGTCAGCTGGTGCAGGTCCTGATGCTGCGATACCGCCTGCCTGATGGTAGCAGTGAGAACAGCCCATGGCTCGGGTGGCTGGAGTCTCTGATGATCCTCCAAGCTTTTTTCACACACCGCCTGGTATATATGTCCTGGAGGGAGGGAAGCTCACCTCCAATGATGTGTCTGGCAGTTCGCACCACCCTTTGCAGGGCTTTGCGGCTGAGGGCGGTACTGTTGCCGTACCAGGCGGTGATGCAGCCAGTCAGGATGCTCTCTCTACAGTGCAGGTGTAGAACCGTGGGAGGATGCGGTGGTTCATTCCAAACTTCCTCAGCCGTCTCAGGAAGAAGAGACACTGATGAGCCTTCTTCACAACGGCCTCAGTGTGGAC
Source organism: Myxocyprinus asiaticus (assembly GCF_019703515.2). Classification (NCBI taxonomy): domain Eukaryota; kingdom Metazoa; phylum Chordata; class Actinopteri; order Cypriniformes; family Catostomidae; genus Myxocyprinus; species Myxocyprinus asiaticus. The sequence continues at coordinate 3,653,303 of NC_059354.1, read as the reverse complement.
GGACCATGTGAGTTCCTCAGTGATGTGGACACCGAGGAACTTGAAGCTGCTGACTCTCTCCACTGGTGCTCCATTGATGGTGATGGGACTGTGTTCTCTGTCTTTTCTCCTGAAGTCCACCACAAGCTCCTTGGTCTTACTGACGTTGAGGGAGAGGTTGTGTTGCTGACACCAGCGTGTCAGAGTGTGCACCTCCTCTCTGTAGGCTGTTTCATCATTCAACTACCCCTAAACCTCACCTTAAATCAGGTAGCACTTTACTTTTATATTATTGACTCTTCACCTGCCATCCTACGTTTTGAATATCCGCAACCGATGCAAAGGACTGGGTATGAATCCTGAAGAGCATGCGAGTCGACACGTGAGTCAACATGAAAGCACCATAAATGACGTGGTTGCTTCAGCGGTTCCTTTTTCATCTCACATTTGCTTTATATGACATTGTTTAGATTTAGGTTTAAAGGGATAGTTCACCCAAAAATGAAAATTCTCTCATTATTTACTCACCCTCATGATATCCCAGGTGTGTATGACTTGCTTTCTTCACCAGAACACATTTGAAGAAAGTAGCTCTGTAGGTCCTTAAAATGCAAGATTTCTCTTTTGAAGCTCCAGAAATCTCAGACAGTCAGCATAAACGTCATCCATACGACTCCAGCGGTTAAATTAATGTCTTCTAAAGCGACACGATCGCTTTTGGTGCGAAAAAGATCAATATTTAACCCTCTGGGGTTGACGGATGCACTGGTGCGTCCTGCTGGATTTTTTCCTCATAACAGCAGAAACAACTTAAAATACTCTGTCATTTTTGGGCATACAGATAAGTGTAAGACATCATTAGAGACTATAAAAGGTCTACTTTTATTTGTGTACACTCACAATAACAACAAAACCTTGTGCTTTTGTAAAATAAAGAAAATAAACAGGGTGCACTTTCAGCCGTCTGTCTCTGCAAGCATCTTTCTGAAACACGTCACAAAAATGAACTGAAACGCCGCGTATACTTATCAGACAAACATGAAACATATGTCTAAAGAAAGCTTAAAATGTCTAATTTTAAATAAAACAATTCAAATTTAAAACAAATGTTCTTCTGCAATGTAATCTGTATGAAACGAAGCGATGTACAGTTTCTCCTGGCTCAGCTAATTATCGCTAATGTGATCACACCCACGGGCAGAGGGCGCTATTCATACGGTAATGTGCTGAGGCGATCAATGCAAATGGTAAACACCCCCAACAGTGCCTTAAAAAAACATCAAGTTCATTCACTCTCCTGCACTTTTGGAAGATGGCACGCTACATAGGTGAGGAAGAGTTCACCTTTTCCTCAGAAGAAAAGCAGGACTCCGATGAATGTTTGCATTTTGAAGAGCGACTTGATCCAGCCGAGGATACAGTTTCGGATGAATAAGTCTTTACTTACATTAGTTGACATGCTATTTTATATAAACATGTACATATTTTACTTGTTGGACTATTTCCAGACTTGCCAGCCAGTATTCAAAGTATTGAAATTTTAACTATGTCCTAATAGGCAAGTTTTAGTTACATTTAAATGTTGTTTCGGCTAAATTGTATGCTGTATGATATAAATATGATATGTAATATGATATGAAAATTATGATGAAGTAATGATGCTGAAAATTCAGCTTTGATCACAGGAATAAATTGCATTTTACAATATATTCAAATAGAAAAAAGTTATTTTAAATAGTAAAAATATTTAACAATATCACTGTTTTTGCTGTATTTTGGATCAAGTAAATGCAGCCTTGGTGAGCAGAAGAGACTTCTTTTAAAAACATTAAAAAATCTTACAGATCTAAAACTTTTAAACGGTAGTGTAGGTCTAAAGTTTTTAAGTAAAGTCTTTATGTAAAGAAAATGTATAGTCAGATTACTTCTTTTAACTTAAACTTGATTTTGTGAATAAGCTGCAAACAATACATTAAATCATTAAGTCTCCTCACATTCATCTCAGGAGAGGGGTCTTTGTCTCCTCAGGTGTGAATCACATCAATATTCATGATCATCAACACCTCCTTGCATATGGCCTTTCTAACACTAAAAGTGTCTTACAAAAGTTAAATGACTCTATTGTTTTGTATGAATGAGTGATCAGGATGGTTTTCACATCATTTTGTAGCAAAAACTCTAGGCTACAAGATCCAGTTCTCAAAAGTCTTGTGAAAAAATGTTTAGTATGTGTTATATGGCCTTATTTCAGTGACTTAAAATGTTTTTTTTTTTTTTTAAAAACCACACATAAATGTTATTTTCTCAAAAATACAAACATGTACATACATGTTGCTCACATATTATTGTAGCCCAGTTTGTGCTGAATACAGTGTTATCAGACTTTAGCCATTAATATATTTTTAAGCAACTGAAAAAAGCACAAATGTCAAGGCATGTCAAAACTTCTCCAGGGCCCAAAACACCCTCAGACCCTAGAGGGTTAAGTACTTTTTAACTATAATCCAACACTTTCGAGAGGGTGGAGTCCAAGCGGTCTCTCGTGTGACATGTTCACGTTGCCATGGATACAGACGTAATCTGACATTCTCCACTTGGTTGAGACATCTAGGATAAGCACACAAATGCACCATTGTGAGTAAAAAACAGATAAATACAGATATAAACCAAAATCAACCAAGCTACTGTACAGAGTTCCTCCTTCTCACTTGTAAACAGCACTGCTCTTCCGAATGTAACGCACTTGCGTAAGTTCTCACGTGTTTCAGATTAAGTCACGCGCGAGTACCACTGCTGACCGGAATCATGATTTAGTGTTTAAAAAAGTACTTAAATATTGCTCTTTTTCACACCAAAAGCGATCGTGTCGCTTTAGAAGACATAAATGTAACTGCTGGAGTCGAATAGATAAAGTTTATGCTGACTGTCTATGATTTTTGGAGCTTCAAAAGAGAAATCTCCATTCACTTGCATTTTAAGGACCTACTGAGCTGAGATATGTTTCTATTGTTCTTCAAATGTGTTCTGGTGAAGAAAGAAAGTCATACACACCTGAGATATCAGGAGGATGAGTAAATAATTAAAGAATTTTCATTTTCTGGCTGAACTATTCCTTTAAGGTTATGGTAGGGAGGTAGTTTTTTTTTTTTTTTTATATTTAAAACTCAATAGAGCATTATGTTTAAAAACCACATCTGTTTGGGAGAATGTTTAACTTGCTTTTAGCGCCCCTCAGTGGACATTTCACCTCAGAACTGCCGCAATACTTGTTATAAAGCACAAAATGTCATAATTTTTATGAAATTATTTTGTTATGATGTGCATGACACATGAACCTGCACTGGCTTTTTTAATGTTAGAATCCATCTATGATAACATCAAAACTGAGAGAGAGAGAGAGAGAGAGAGAGAGACTGTAAAACAGTAATCTGGCTGTATGTGGGACTGACAGGGCATCCCATGAGGCCAGGCAATGTGTGACCAGAGTTTTGCAGCATGTGTGTGGTTTTCTGAGTGTACCGTTGTCAGTGTGTATATCTGGGGTCACACAAACCATGACCTCTCACTTCTGTCTGTACTGTTAAAAAGTCATACACATCATCCAACTGCTGAGTACCACAAAAAACTCCACACTTACACATCTCTCTCTCACTTTCACACTATGTCTCGCAACATTTCTTTAAATTTAAATAATTGTATTATGTGCAAGCAAAGTTAAATTGAAGTGATACGAGAGACATTAAATTCACACAGCTATGTTGGAAATTGGTTGCCAGGGACAAAGGGTCAATTATATCGTTTAATGGTCATTATACAAAAATATTTGACCGCAATGACTATCAGACTTCATCAGAATGAAGGATTCCAGAAATCTGCTCAATAACACGTTATAATCTGTATTCTGATGTGAATTGATTTTTTAAACATCATTCATGTCTGGAATTATTTAGTCTCAGCCTCTCAGGACTGCTCCACTCTGCTGATACTGCCAAGATAAAAACATCTCCTTATGAGTGTCTCTTTATGATGAGGCTGCACACACTTAGCAATGAAAAACTTTAAGAGAAAATATGTATCAGGAGGAAAGCATTACATTGACCTAAACTGAGAGAGAGGGAGAGAGAGAGAGAAGCAGGATTTTCAGCATGGGCTGGCCACATAACCTTCAGGAGGATTCTATTTTTCATTAGAGAGGTGTCAGACGCTCGACTTTAATACCCTCATCCTGACTGTGAAGAGAGACCTGCCCCAGTCTCAGCTCATTATGAAAAGAGCCCAACAGCCCAGTTACAGACAAATCAACAGCATACACATACACTGTCTGTCTGTCTGTCTGTCCGTCTGTCCATTATTATTGGATCAATTACTCGTTTTCAGAGAACACAAATTATCCACGGGGATGGACTGTCCATCAAGAGCACCGGGACTTTTCCCGGTGGGCTGGTCAAGTAGTTGGCCGGTCGGTTGAGTATAGGGTTGCCACCTTGGCCCTGGAAAATTAATGGACACGTGATCGATGACCGAAAAACATACTGCTGGCAATCGTACAAGAAATAAAAAATATTATGATTGTTTACTCCTTGTTTCATATGTAAATTATCACATATATAGTGAATAATTAAATCAAACAATAATACACTCAAAAAAATATTTTAGCCCGTTTTTAAGATACAAATTTAAATTTCATAAAATGAAGTGTATAATTTTTAACAAAATGAAAATAATAAAACATAAAATATTTCGTTTTTTTTTTTTTATTATTATTATATTTTGTTAAAGATTACTAAATTTTTTGATGTAATTTTCTTATTAACATTTTATTCACTTATCCTGTCCCTTAGCAGTTTTCCTGAGTTTATGGTTCACACTGAACATTTAAATGTTTTAAAATGTATAAATATGTATAACGAATGAAGCTATGTACAAAGTTTACAAAAACATTCGTGCATTTAGATCAAATAAATGTACATTAAAAAAAAAAAAATTCTCAAAAAATATTTTCAATATTAACAGTACGCATTTCAAGATTTATGCGTTTCCATTTCATAACAAATTTCTATCAAACTGAATTGAGTAATCTTTAACAAAATTAAGTAAAAAACAATCTTTGATATTTTAATTTTTACTAAATACATTTTGTCAAAAATCAAACAATTCATGTTAAACTTAATGAAATTTCATAAAAATGTACTGCTGCACATGGGGATCACAACAAACACTGCAAAGCTCTTTGAAACCAGACTAAACTGCCCCAAAATTCTTAACAGCAGTGACAAGGTAAACAGGAAAACACTGTGTCATTCACAACTGTAATTACATGTTTTTCAATCCACACATCATCATTACATTGCATTTAGTAACACTAACTGTAGAAACTATGGCTTTTTGGCAGAACTATTGTATTTATAATAAATGTTACTATTATTATAATTAAATTAAATATTGTATATAAGGGGAATATAAGTACATTTTATGACATTTTTTGATGGAAGATAAATATCAGATTTTATCAGATACAGACTTTATTGTTGTTAATATCAGTAAATTCCCATCAGAATCCCAACTCAATGCATTCAAATGTGCATTTCTATGTGACAACAAATAGTCTCCACTCTCCCCTGAGGGTAACCTGCTGTGACAGCGCGTTCGCTGTAGTGTTGAGGTTGCCCGGGATGTGAGTGGCTCGCAGCGACTTGAACTGCTGCTGACTCCAGAGGAGGAGACGGCGGGCGAGTTGTGACATACAACGAGAGCGCAGACCGCCTTGGCGGTTGACATATGCTACCATTGCCATGTTGTCTGTCCGAACTAACACATGCTTGCCCTGGATCAGTGGCCGAAACCTCCACAGGGCGAGCAGAATTGTCAACAACTCGAGGTAGTTGATGTGCCAATGCAGTCGCAGGCCCATCCACAGGCCGGCAGCTGCGTGCCCGTTGCAAACAGTGCCCCAACCCGTTTTGGAGGCATCTGTCGTGATCACGACGCGCCTGGAGACCAGTTCTAGGGGAACACCTGCCCGTAGAAACGAGAGGTCGGTCCAAGGGCTGAAAAGACGGTGACAGACCGACATGATGACCACGCAATGTGTCACGTGGAGCCATGCCCATCTCGGGACTCGAGTCTGAAGCCAGTGCTGAAGCGGTCTCATATGCATCAACCCGAGCGGGGTAGCTACCACTGAGGATGTCATATGCCCCAGGAGCCTCTGAAAAAGTTTCAGTGGAACTGCTGTTTTCTGTTTGAATGCCTTCAAACAGGCCAGCACCGACTGGGCATGCTCGTTCGTGAGGCGAGCTGTCAAAGAGACTGAGTCCAACTCCAAACCGAGGAAAGAGATGCTCTGAACTGGGAGGAGCTTGCTCTTTTCCCAGTTGACCCGAAGCCCTAGTCGGCTGAGGTGTGAGAGCACCAAGTCCCTGTGTGCGCACAACATGTCTGGAGAGTGAGCTAGGATTAGCCAGTCGTTGAGATAGTTGAGAATGCGAATGCCCACTTCCCTTAATGGGGCAAGGGCTGCCTCTGCGACCTTCGTGAAGATGTGAGGAGACAGGGACAGGCCGAAAAGGAGGACCTTGTACTGATAAGCCTGACCCTCGGATGCAAACTGCAGGAAGGGTCTGTGTCGAGGAAGGATCGAGACGTGGATGTATGCGTCCTTCAGGTCTACCGCCGCGAACCAATCTTGATGCCGGACGCTCGCAAGTATGCGTTTTTGTGTCAGCATCTTGAACGGGAGTCTGTGTAAAGCCCGGTTCAGTACTCGCAGGTTCAAGATTGGCCACAACCCACCACCTTTTTTCGGTACGATGAAGTAGGGGCTGTAAAACCCCTTCTTCATCTCGGCCGGAGGGACAGGCTCTATCTCACCCTTCCGTAGGCGGATGGCGATCTCCGCGTGCAAGGTAGCAGCGTTTTCGTCCTTCACCAAGGTGAAGTGGATACCGCTGAACCTGGGAAGACGCCTGGCAAACTGAATTGTGTAGCCGAGTCGGACGGACCGGACCAGCCATCGCGACGGATTGGAAAGCACAAGCCACGCATCCAAGCTCCGTGCGAGGGGAACCAAAGGGACAATCTCGTCGGACGTACCGGCGGGTGGGGCCTCACGGCGGGGTGGAGCTCAAGGTGCCACACCATGTCATGGCCTTGCTGAGTTCAGGGACATCGAAGTACTTACCTGGCTCCTTGTGACCACCCCTGGAACAGCCTGGGAAGGGGGAGGAAGAGGCCTGTCCTCGTGACCCGTGGAGACTGTCACATCGGAGGCAGATTTGTGCCACAGCTGGGTGCTCAGGGGCGGAAGACTGCTGCTGGAGCGCCAAACCTGCCAAATAGAGTGGTGGATGGTGGTCGTGATGACGGCCGTGCACACTGGATACGTGACCCAGGGAACAAGGAAACCGCTCTTGCTGAACTCTTGGGTACTGCAGCCACTTGGGCATGCAGTGCAATTAAATGCAAAGGTAACAAAAAGATTCTCCTCCCGGCCCTCGACCGGGGGATGGAGTGGTCTGCTTACCAGCTCCAGAGCAGCGGGTTTCGTCGTCCCTGGGTCGCCCGTCTCAGGGGCGCTTTGAAGCCTTTCACGGGTTCTTTGAGACGGGTGGCGTCTGCTTCCTGTGGTGGGCTCTACGCCTGGGCCAGGCCGAAGGGGCGGGCTGCAGCGGAGCCGGTGCAGTCACCGCAGGGGGACGCCCTTGGCGACAAGCAGACGGGGTGAACAGACGGGGTGAACATTTCACGTAAATGAACAGTCGTGGGAATTCAGCTCAGTGAGCATGACCGTTCAGCTCCGAAGAGAAAATCTTAATGAGTGGTTGCATACCAGCTCCTTTTATACCCGTACGTCCGGGGGAGTGGCATGCAAATACCACTCGCCAAATTTCATTGGCCTTTTATCAAAGACCAGAGGTGTCTTGGGCTCCCAAGAGTAACCCCTAGTGTCACTACATCGACACAATGTCGAGTGTGTGACAGATTGGGAAATTTAGTTACGTATGTATTTATTTTTGTATTTTTGTCTTGATTTTGGAATTTGGAAGATTTTTGAACTAAATCATATTTTTCACAAGTTGTATAATAATGATTTGAATTAAAAATACAATGCAATACAAATATCACCACATATACTAAAACATCAGAGATAAATTACTTTTTAAATTTATTTTGTTCAAAATGTTTGTTACAAGACAAACATAAAGATGAAACGTAAGTCAATGACACATTTTTAACATTTGGAACAGAAGAGACAAAAACAAATTAAATAAAAAGTTAATAAATAATAATAATTATAAAAAATAAAAAGATGCAGATGTACACACATATACTGTACATACTTGTATAAAAAATATGTTAAATATATATAAACATACATATACAGTATGTAATGTAAGTACATATCAGAAAAAAGAAAAAGAAAAACTTTAGTCATGGGGCAAGATTTTAAGAGACTTGAAGTAGGTTATAAATGATTGCCATCTTTAAAAAAAAAAAAAAAAAAAGAACCTGCTTTAGCTTTCCTAGACCATGTAATCTTTTCCAGACATATTATCTACAAGTCACTGAGATGTAGTAGGCTTATTGGATTTCCAAAGGAATAAAATAAATAAATAAATAAATACCTAAGAGGTAAAAGCTAAGATATCCAGATATTTCACATTTAACTTACTTTCAACTTCAACTGTTTCAGAAATGATGACAAGAACATATTCACTCAGAATAGTGAGAACAAATCAACAGGATGGAAGGCTGCCTCAAAATACGAGCCATTACTTTCTCATGTTATACTATATATTACTGTAAGATAATATGAGTGTAGCAAGAAGGGGGGTGTGGTCAGCCCGTGATGACGCATGCCTGGCGCTGAGTTGAATAATCAGCGGGAGAGAGATGGGGGGCTGGAGACACCGGTTCGAGAGAGAGAAACGCACAAAGCTGTGTGTGTGCGCGTCTTTGTGTGATTTGCATTTTATGTTATGTTTGAGTTCAGTTTGTTATAAAAGTTTTACGTTCACTGTTCTGCTGGTTCCCGCCTCCTCCTTGACCATCTTAAGAACCTCGTTACATTGGTGCCGAAACCCGGGAAGGAGGAGGGATGCACTGTCATGGAGTCCTTGCTGCTGCCATCCGCTGGGAAGCGGAGGAGCTGCTGCCGTCTGCCAGGTGCAGGAGGAGCAGTTGCCATCCACCAGGAAGTGGAGGAACCGTTGCCATCTGTCAGGGGACGGAGGACTCGCGCCCGTCGCCAGGGGGCGGGGGAGTGGCTGAGTATCAGGCGACAGCGTGTCCGGGTAACAGCGAGCCACTTTTTCTCTCTCTCTCTCCTCTCTCTCTCTCTCTTGTTCTTTCTCTCCCTCTCACTCTTGCTCTCTCCCCTCTACCTCTCCTCGTCTCTCTCAGTTTTCCAGGAGGTGGGGAAGGCCGGCCAGAGGAAGGGCGGCTGAAAGGGCAACACCTTCCCTCCAGGAATGGAGGGGGGGAGTAAGTCAGGCTGGAGGTCTTCCTGGCCTGAATCTGGTGGTGGAGGAGTGTGACGAGGAGGGGACCATGGCTGGGCCGTGATGACGCACACCTGGCGGGAGAGAGATAAGGAGGCCGGAGATGCCAGTTCGAGAGAGAGAGAGAAAGAGAGAGAGAGAGAGAGAGAGACACATGAAGCTGTGTGTGTGTGTCTTCGTTTGATTTGCATTTTATGTTATGTTTGCGTTCAGTTTATTAAAAAAAAAAGTCTCCCCCTTTTCTCCGCAATTTGGAATGCCCAATTCCCAATACACTCTAAGTCCTCATGGTGGCGTAGTGACTCGCCTCAATCCGGGTGGCGCATATTATCATGTGGCTTGTTGAGTGCGTTACTGTGGAGATATAGCGCATGTGGAGGCTTCACGCTATTTTCCGCGGCATCCACGCACAACTCACCATGCGCCCCACTGAGAGCGAGAACCACATTATAGCGACCACGAGGAGGTTACCCCATGTGACTCTACCCTCCCTAGCAACCGGGCCAATTTGGTTGCTTAGGAGACCTGGCTGGAATCACTCAGCATGCCCTGGATTCGAACTCGCGACTCCAGGGGTGGTAGTCAGCGTCAATACTAGGCCTCCGAGTTCGGTTTATTATTAAAATTTTATGTTGACTGTTCAGCTGGTTCCTGCCTCCTCCTTGCCCATCTTAAGAACCTCGTTACGAGTCATTCAAAATTCCTTTAATTTATTTTACTTTTAGGTCTGTGATGTCTCAGTCTAATGTCCGGTATTAGAGCTGAGATACATAATACACAAGTATGAGTTTGACAAAGCAGTCGCTGTCTTTAGTGCTACATTGCAAGTATAATGGTAACAGCTGTCTCAAACATTATATTTCACACAATCTGTTAGCTGCTGAGAATGAGCAGTACTAGAGCAATCAGACAACACTAAACAGCTGTGGCATAAGAGTCACTTTCTTTTATGACCAGATGCAAATGCCTTTGGCAGTTGCTAGTAAATGGAAAATCTGAAAATTCATGCTTCTATATTATTCCAAGACGTGTCCATGTTCCAAAAACAGGAGATGTTCCAGCACAAACATTTTATATTAAGTTATAAGTTAATAAATAACCGATCATTTGTTGATGCTAATAGTTTAGTTGTAACTTTTTCTAGTAGAGCTAGCTGAGTAGAACCAGTTATGAAAAGCCTTCTAATCATTTATAACCGAACTGAACATCAACGTCTGAACATAGTCATTGTAACTAAAGTATGAGTTGAGAATAAAAAAAGATCTTTTAAGTAAACTTGGTCAAATATTTCTAGGCTAACTCTTGGTCATGTGCATACAAGAGGTGCCTCCCAGATCACTGTCATTGTTTTCGCATTCAGCTCCTCTTTTTAACTTCTTATGGAGCAATCGCACAAATTCTGATCGCAAACGGCTTTTAATTTCCAAAGTGCAATTACTGTGAAAGATATGAGACCAAATATGATTTAACGGGATGAATGGGACCCCGTCTCCACCACCGCAGCACATACTGTTTGTGAAAGGAAAAAAAAAAAATCTCCCTGCTCAGTCATCTCCACTTTAACTTTAACTTTCACTTTCACATTCTCCTTCTTCTGTTTTTGGTGATTCACATTCTTCATATCCTACTGGGCAGGGTGATAATTTATAGTAAAAAAGGACTTAAATATTGATCTGTTTCTCAAGCACACCCATCATATCAATTCTGAAGACATTGATTTAATCACTGGAGTCATATAATTTACTTTTATGCTAACTTATGTGATTTTTGAGCTTCAAAATTTTGGCACCCATTCACTTGCATTGAATGGACCAACAGAGCTGAAATATTCTTCTAAAAATCTTAATTTGTATTCTGCAGAAGAAAGAAATTCATACACATATGGGATGGTATGAGGGTGAGTAAATGATGAGAACATTTTCATTTTTGGGTCAACTAACCCTTTAATAATAGCCTCTATATAAAATTTGCACTGTAAAACGTTCACAAAACTGTCCGTGCTGAAATGCACCACAAAGATTGTTGAGATCAGATTGAAATGATCAGGCTGCTGGTTTATAACGTTTGGATTCTTCAGAAAGATATGCAGAGTGGCTGTGCTACACACAGCCAAGAACAAAGAGGTTTGGCGAATGTAACCACATTTGACTATTATCAAAGGGGGTCACCTCTTTCGGGTTTCAGGTCGGATTTGTAATTAATAAAAATTATGCGTGCAAGCAGACAAGTTATGGACTGTTCGCACCATACATGTTTTTGCATGTATTTGTGTGGTTTTTCAATAGATTGCATGATTTTAGAATCATGCAATATATGGACTTGTTTTATCATTGCATGTTTATTTTTCAGTGATAACTTTTATTTTTAAAAACACATCTCGAGACACCTGCATTCTGTTTCATTCATTGCGTTGCGTCTAACTAACTTTTAGCAAAGTTTTCACAAAGATTTGACACTGAACATTCTCAAGAAGTTCAGGTTGCAAAGAAGACTTCATGTGAGGTTACACATGATTCCAGATTGTTCTTCACCCAGCAAAGTTTCAGCAGGTGTGTATCATCCTACTTTGAAATCAGTGCAATTAGCCATTAGTGAATATGAGTGGTTCCTCCTCTGTAGTAAAATTTCAGTAGTTGGTACCGATACCAGTGAAATTTCATTGTTCTCGATAATAATTTCGATACCACAGCAAAAATATGCTAATATGATCATGTGCTATTGAACACACCAGTTTAGTTATTTTTTATTATTTAATAATTATTTTAATATTTATAGTTTAATAATTATTTTCCAGAATTTTGTTTAAAATGTGATTTAATTTCACCATCAAAATGGTGTCTAATCAATAAATTCTTAAACTTTTTAACAAACGAAATTGGAACTTATCAATGTCATTGCATTTTTTTGACAAACTTTTATTCAACAGCTGTCTTGCTTGTGGTATTTAGATTAATTATTATTATTATTACAGTGAATATTACATTTTACTATACAGTTGTAATATATTTGTATTCAATTTCTTTAATTTCAGGCATCTAGATTTTATTTTGAATCGTGCTTTTATTATGATGTGTGTTTTTTGCCAGAAGCTTCACTTTACCGGATAAATTGTTCATGACAAGGCCCAGTGTGACCATTGAAGACTTTAAGTCACATCTGAAATCTCATCTCTTTACACTGTCCTTTGAGTCTGACAAATGAAATGTAGTACACAGTTTTGGAGTGTTTGTATTTTAGATTATTGGTGTTTGTGTATGTGGTAATTGTGAAATGTTATGTTTCAAATTGTAATACTGTGAAGCATTTTGGTCAACTCTGTTGTTTTAAATGTGATATAAATAAAGCTGAGCTGAGATTAAAGCACAAATGCTATGAATTTAATTATATAAATATATATTTTACATGTGCTGTGTGGTTCTGCTCTGCTCTGTCATATCGAACAATGCAAATAATTCTCAATGTCTGTGGATTTTCCAACGTATGAGCGGTTGGATTTATTTAAAGTATGCAGCTCATCCACAGTAAGATTGCAGCCTTTAGCAGTTTAATAAATCACACTAGGACATGTTACGATTTCAATTTGATTAACTGTCCATTTCAGTGTACAAGGAGTAACAGAGCACACATTCAAAAAAAACCTGTGAGCATTATAAAGCTGTCGTGTGTCAGTCATACTGCACGCTGGTACCAGATTGAGTCGGTGCTCGGTACTACCGATACTGCAGAAACACTGGTATCGTTACATCTTTTTTATTTCAGTATTGACTTGGTACCGAAGTACCGGTACTTTTGACAACACTACTCCTCTGTATTTCGTTCTGTAATGCTAGGCTTTTAATTATCCTCGTTAGCATCTGAGTCAGCAGCGCTAGGCTAATGAGCGTTGGCTCTCATGATCTGTGCGTTTGAAAGTCATCTTCAGCATTAAAAACATGTCAGCCAATCCTGCACTGGAAAATTGCAATTTGCAGAATGTGCTGAGTGAGCGAGAATGTGTTTTTTTTTGTGTGTGCTGACTGTGTGCAGGCCTGATGGATGCTGGCTTGACACAGACTCAGTGTTTGGGCTCTGGGAATAATGAGTTTCAGTGTCCCCTACGCCCAATATGCACAGAAACTGAGAGGAGAAAGAGAACACTGTGGCTTTAATTAAGGGAGAGCGACGCGGGGCGGACACACACACACACACACACACACACACACAGACACACTGACCCAACATGATGGTCGTTCTTATTTCTGTCAGTAGTGAGTGGAGTTGTAGTCAGGTAGGGGCCGGTCCAACAGGACTCTAATAAGGCACACTGTAATGCCAGGGTGGGTTGGCTGCTCCAGGATTTTTACTCACTGGAGACTCGGAAGATTCGTTTTCACACAGACCACGCTAATTCATTATAAGAACATTGCTTTTGTTGCCATTTGCCTGGGAAATAAACTCAAGTATATTAGGACTGCTTCTAATATATCCACATCTAGGATCTGCCCCAATGAATCTCAACATTTATTAAAGTCATTATCAATGCATTTAATCTCATGATGAATGTTTCTGCAGATTAAAATTATATTTATATGCTCAGCGAACCAGTGTAGCAGAATTGCAACGTTTGTTTAAAGTAATTAAATAATATCTAATATTCATTAAATATGGGTAAAAACAACACAACAATAGCTGTCCTTCTGAACTGTATCACAAAAGTTTTGGTGGGATACTATTTGCGTATTAACTGTCAGAGCTTGCTAAAATCACACAAAAAGGTCACGGCTGCACGGTAAAACCTATTACTCAAAATAATTAATTGTTGAGTAGGGAAAAATGTAATCATACAAATTAATTATAAATTAACCTTGATGAGTATTTAGAAGAATTTTCTCTTTCTTTTGAGTTCACAAAACTGACACCTTTTAAGTAACCTGAATTATTTTGTTGTTTTGAGTTTAATGAACTTGTCTCTTTAAATTTACAAGAACTTAAATTTGACTGAAACTGGGCAGGGGATTTCTATTTCCCAGCATGGCACTCGACAGGGGGAGTAAATTTTAACATGAAGTGTTATACAGTAGTGGTTTTAACCACCACGCAAACCACACAATTGCATGGGGCCCCGCACGTTGGGGGGCCCTGGGTAGGAAAGCTCTGCAAAAACCGCTTGAGGGGTGACATGTTGTTCTGAGTACATGCGCACACTGTTGTCTGCGGTCTCAGAGCAGTTCACGAAGCCATGGGGTTCGGGTCAGTAGGACTTTGGGTTCGGGTTTGAAATTTATAAAAAAATATACAGGCCTTCTGAACTTGTTTCGCCCAAGCACTTTCACTCACACAGATACGCTCGAATGGATGAGTTAGAGACCATTCACACCGAAAGTGTTTTTGTCTGTTTTTTCTGCATGTCTGCTCTGTTTTCCATTGTTTTTCTATGTAAACACGCTGTACGAACGTCCTTGACTTCTGCGCCGTCTCTAACTGTTTCTTCAGTGTCTCACGCAGGACTGGCACATTTTTAGACACTGTGTCAAGTTAAAAATAACTTCAGGCTTCAAAAACGCATGTTGAGACACCTGCGGTCTGTTTGATTCATTGTGCTGCGTCTAGATTGTTTTTAATGCAGGTGTCACACATATTTAACGTTCTGAACGAGTTCAGGTTGCAAAGAGGTGACTGTTATAATGTTTAACATTATTCCAGATTGTTCTGCACCAAGCAAAGTTTCAGCGCTTGATAAACGGCAATATTTCTTTCCTTCTGCTGTAGTGTGCTGAGGGGCCGCAGTGCCTTTTATGTTTACTGTTACAGTTACGAATGTTGCCTACAATGCTTGCATAAAATACAGCCTTTTGCAACATGATGAACAGTACACTGCAGCATTAGGATATAAGCTCCAGGTGAAGGTAAAGTAATTAATGTTACTGGGTGAAGCAGTTTTGGACACCCTGTTCACTAAAAAAGAAGGGAAAAAAATTGTAAAAATATGTGTAGGTAAATATTGCTTTTTTATCACTGTATTGTCGAAAAACTGGAAAACATGCATTAATTATCTTTATTTTTACATTTTGAATGTACTTGGCAACAACAGCTGATAGGATGAATTTAAAATTATTATTTAAAATCAATTGTATGTAATTTTTAAAGCAAATTAATGTCTTCTAAAGCGTCATTATCGCTTTTGGTGCGAAAAAGATCAATATTTAAGTACTTTTTAAACTTTAAATCATGCTTCCGGTCAGCAGCTGTACGTGTGTTTGACGTAATCGCATTGGCATTTGAAACACGTGTGAACTGACGCATGTGAGTCACACCCGGAAGAGCAGCGCTGTTTAAAAGTGAGAAGGAGGAACGCTGTACAGAAGCTTCTTTGGTTTTGGTTTAGATCTGTATTTATCTGTTTCTTTACTCACAAAGGGGTGTTTGTGTGCTTATACTGGATGTCTCAACTGAGTGGAGAATGTGAGATTACACCTGTTTCCATGGCAATGCAAATACGTCACACGAGAGACCGCTTGGACTCCAGCCTCTCGTGAAGCATTGGATTATAGTTAAAATGTATGGCGTTTATTCACAACTGACACGTCACACATACACAAAGATAATTAGAGATATCTATAATTCAGTTTAGACTAGTCAAAATGATATTTTCAGATATCTAAATTTCCTTTACCCCAAGTCAATCTGCTGTGTTGTGACATGCAATGACTCTTCACGAAGCTCCGCCTCCTTCCTGTTGCTAACCGGAAGGTAGTGCCAACCAAGGAGCTGTGAAACTATGTAGCCCACTGTTGCTGCTATTGGAGAGAAGCTACTGGATTAAGATGATACTTGACAACTTTTAAACAATATAGATGCATTTATATATGTTTACATGTCTCCAGTTTACCATGTGTAGCAAAGTGATTGTTACAAGTGTACATGTTTAATTAAGACAGACAAACAAACCACAAAGTGGTTTTTTCAATTTATTAAGCAATCTACAGATGTACACAAAATGTGAAATTTGGCAAATAAATGCATGATAGAGAGGTTTACTGCTTCAGAATTAAGGCACCCATGATTATTAACCCTTTAAAATCTTTAAACAGTTAAAAATTATATTCAATTAAAAAGATAGAAGTCTCATTCATTAATTTCTAAAATCGATGATAGCAATTAATTAATGATTGTAACTGCTGTTAAGCAGCTGTGAATTTGTTAGTTAATATAACTCCTATATTCTGAATTAATACATATATTAAATACAGTCATTTAATTCATAATTCATACATTATGCAGTACATGCTTTTGTATTATTTGCCAGTATGGATTTATCAGTGGCATTAAGCCTATAGCCCACTTGATGGCCACGTGTAACAGCAAGAGTGATGCACTGCTGTGTTGTGATGAGACACGGATCAATAAAATTCCTATCTACTAATTAATTACATGCCCACTGTAAACATGCAATGTGCAATTGTTGGGATCGCTTCTGATTTTATTTGCGTTTATTTGGGAATGAGGGCCATCAACATTGTTCATTATTATTATATTTTTATTTATGTTGTGTTCTGTGATATCATTCCTAGGTTGCAATACCATTCCAAGCCTACAGGGGACACTGTGTCATGTTAATGTGAATTCTACCTGCCCACGAGATATAGCAATGAACTACTGAGTGTTGGCTGTGTGCAATGTGTTGCAGTTAATAAAATGTGTAGATAGTGTTTAACCAGCAGTCCAGTACTTTAATTTCTTTTACTAAGTAGAACATTACAATTTATTTATTTAAAAACAAACAAAAAACAGACAAATATGCCAGGCTAACATTCAATGATCAATTTTGTATCAAACAAAATGGCAGATGGCAACCATTTCCGGGGTAGGATTGGTTTTTGAAAATGTTAAGGTGGAACATGGCACAGAGGCAATTTGCATACACATTTTTGATATCTGTAAAGTAATTTGCACAAGTAAGAATGTTGATTCAAGATATCTCTATTAAAATTCTTCCTTGTCTGTATGCTAATTGCAGATATCTCTAAAGAAAGATCTTCCTGGTCAGTAATCAAACTGAGGTATCCATCCATACATTATAGATATCTTTAAATGAGATTTAACTAGTAATAATTCAAATTAAAGATATCTCTTATTAAATATTGACTAGTCATAAATCCAATTCAGGATATTCAGAATGGTATTTTGTCTAGTACTATCTTAGTTTCATATATAAAAAAATTGATATCCATTTGGATAATTAAATATATCTGAAATTTGAATTTTGACTAGTCAAAAACAAATGAGAGATATCTAGAATTACAATGTTTCCTAGTGAGAATTCAGTTAGAGATATCTTTAATTACTTGGTCCTTAGGAAAAATACAATCAGAGATATCTTGAATTAAACAAATTTGTAGATATCAGAATTTTTGTTCCAATGTAAGCCAATGGAAATTTGTGACTAGTCAATATAGCACTGTAGATATCTTCAATGTGTATTATTGCAGATAACTTCAATATCAAGTATGACAAGTCAAAATCATCGTATAATAGATATCTAGAATTGGAATTTTGACTAGTCAAAACTGAATTACGATTAATCATGCATGGGAAATTTAATAATTAATCGATTTGCCATAGCCGGTGGAGTTTCTGGTGCCCCCATAGAGAGTCGTGCACTACGCAGACTGCATAATATGTATATAGGGAGCGGCAGTACCAGTCAGTAATACTACATAAAAGATGAATAATACCAAGAAACTGACCATGTATTCAGATGGTCCCTTACCACATCCTTCACAGTTTTAGCAATAAATGCTTTCTGAGTTATTAATAATAAAAACTGTGTATCCTGTGTATACTTTCCTGACCCATGACTTATAAAAAATATTATTATTATTATTTCTTCCCCCCGATTATTTCTCTTCTTTATCTTATTTATGTATATGTGTGTGTGTTGGTTTATATGTATTTTACTTTATTTTAATTGGTTAATATTTTTTTCTTCACCTGTACTTGTCTTTATGACTCATTGAATGTATTCATACATTGTTGGATCTGTGTAATTTGTACATTTATATTGAACCTTCTGTTTTTCATTAAAAAAAATCTACAGTTTTAGCACAATGTGTGGACTTTTCAGACGGTCCCTTGCCACACTCTCCACAGTATTTTCACGTTTCAGCACAATGTGTGGACCTTATTTCCAACTAATATCAATGTTAAATTAACGATCTGGAACTATTTCACCGTGATGCCATCTGACCAGCTTACAGGACAAATCGTGTCCTGTATTGATTCGATACGGGACGCATCATTTCATATTTAAATACGGGACAATCCCGTACGAGCAAAGTGTGGATGCGAAAAATTGTGAGTTTATTGGAAGTAATTGTAAATCAGGAGTACAGCAGAAGGAGGGGTGGAAAAACGGGAGAAACCCGGTAAAAAATCGGGAGTGTTGGCAGGTATGGCTCTGTAGGTCCATATAATGCAAGTGAATGGGTGCCAAATTTTTAAGCTCCATAAAGTACAAATAGCCATCATAAAAAATAATCCATACAATTCCAGTGGTCTAATTAATGTCTTCTGAAGCGAAATGCTAGGTGTGTGTAAGAAACAGATCAATATTTAAAACTTTTTTTACTAAAAATGTTCGCATCCAGCCAGCTTGAGGTTTGTACGTTGACGAGGGTAGAGTTCAAACTGCCTGTCGCAGTTTATGCAGCAGTCTAAGCAAGGAGCTCGGTCTGAGGCATCTCCTCCACTCACTTGTATTCAAACTGATTCAAACAGCTCTCCTCGTTGACCGTTCCAAGATGGTGCCGCATTTGACATATTCAAACCAGCAGAATGAGGCATCTATGTATGAATATCTATGGTCCTCTGTTGTAAACAACACTGCGCTTCAAATATTTTTGTATTTTACATGTCAGTTCTCACGTGAACTTGTCAACTCGCTTGACATCGACCCTCGTGTATTTTCAGTAAAATAAGTTTTATAAATTTATCCATTCCTTAAACACACCTAGCGTTTCGCTTAAGAAGACATTTATTAATCCACTGGAGTCGTATGGATTATTTAAATGATGGCTTTTATTTTGTATTTTATTTGTTCACATCAATATCAATGCTTGTCTCTATGGTTTAAAAATAAAAGCTTAGCTTAACCAGCTAAATTTTCCACTAAGTTTGCCCTTTTCCAACTATTTTTCTTAATTATTAAAATTTTGTGCAATAAACTCCAAGGTGTCTTTTTTTCAAATAAGATCACACTTGTACCTGTAGTCTAGAGGGTTCAGAAACGGCAACCACTGAAGTTTGAGTATGTCATTTCTTTATTTTGTGTTCATAAGTGGGTTGCAGATTATTACAGGTTAAAAAAAAATATATTTCTGTAATTGGGACCATCTTTATGTATAAAGACCACATCATGCTAATTAATCATATAAGCACAACACTTAAAAACAATCCCAGAAGAATATCGCAAACCTGTGTGCATCGTCATGTGTGGCCTCCAGAATTGTAGGCAGGATTTGCTAGTTTAGTGGCACTACAAAAATGGGTGTGCCAACATAGTCTCATGACAACTTTTAATAATTTGGACAAGAGGGGGCCTGGGTAGCTCAACAAGTATTGATGCTGACTACCACCCCTAGAGTCACAAATTCTAATCCAGGGTGTGTTGAGTGACTCCAGTCAGGTCTCCTAAGCAACCAAATTGGCCCAATTGCTAGGGAGGGTAGAGTCACATGGGGTAACCTCCTTGTGGTCACGATTAATGGTTCTCGCTCTCAATGGAGCACGTGGTAAGTTGTGCGTGTATCGCGGAGAGTAGCATGAGTCTCCACATGCTGTGAGTTTCCACGTTGTCATGCATAGCCAGCCACGTGATAAAATGCGCAGATTGACTGTCTCAGAAGCGGAGGCAACTGAGACTTTTCCTCCGCCACCCGGATTTAGGTGAATAACCATACCACCACGAGGACCTACTAAGTAGTGGGAATTGGGCATTCCAAATTGGGAGAAAAGGGGATAAAATAATAATAATAATAATTTGGACAAGATGGTGAAATCGTCAGAAATCACAGGACTTGTATGAAAAGGTATGACTTTTATTCCCATAGAGACCAACCAATCAACAAATAGAATTTCAAATGAATTCAATCAAATTTTAGCTTGCCTCCTGTCCAACACTTTATTATAAGAAAGGAAACATCTGTGATCAAATCTGGTTACACATTCCATTTTTATTTACGCTGTACAAATGACCGATGTATGTCAATAACCTGTGATACACTTTCCTCGTCTCGTTCAAACCCCAATGTTTTCTTTCTTCCATGGTACACACAAGTTATTTTCCTATTAAAATCAAGGTTAGGTTTAGGGTTTGGGTTAGGGTTAAACTCATAATTCTGTAATATTGTTCATTGGTTTAAAAGTCGTAAATTTTTTACGAGCCAAGGGAACCGTAACCCCAGGTTACTTTAGGGGAATCGTGACACAGTGAGTAGTGTACTGTTTTCTTCTTCGGTTAAAAGCGTCTGCTAAATTTCTTCTTACTGATTTGAATCATATTAAGACCCCTATGCATCAGAGCTACTGTCTTTTCATATGTTGGGATAATACTGTTTTCTAAGGACTACTGAGAAAAGGACATACTCATAATGATAACAAATTTAAATAATATTCCATTTTTAAATATAACACAACATTGCATATGCAGTTCATTTCTGACTCATTATGACATTTACGCTGCGCTGGAAGGCCAAAGTTCCATGTGCAGGTAAGGTGAAGTGTCAAGATCTTAAATGTAAACACTGTTTAAAAAGACCAAGTGCAATTAGGGGTAAAAAAAAACAAAAAAAAAACTTTACAATGGAACTTAATGTCCTTGTTCTTTGCTCTGTGTCGCTAACTGCACTGAAACTTTCTGTCCTAATTATCCATTTCTGCCAGTGTCTTTCCGTCCCTGTCTCTCTCTCGCTCTCATTATACTCTCTCTTTCTCCATTTCTACATTAGTGCAAGAGTCTGATATGCACTTAACTGTGTAGACATAAAAAAGGATGAAACAAGAGGAGAACAAAGTGAGGGGAGAGTAACAGAAATGATAAAAGAGGAGGAGAGGTGAGGGACGGGGACAGACGAAAGCAGAGGAATGAAGAAAGTAGTTCAGGGAGCACATGGTAATAACAAGAGGAGAAAGTTCTCAGTCCCACAGGAGTGCACAGTTGACCTGATATGTTCATCATATTGACTATTTTGTCTCTCTTCCTAAAACCATTCTAAAAACATCCTGTCCCAGTCGAAGTGTCAATTTGGGTCTCTATTACCATGGATTTGTCAGGCAGAGATTTTTAGATGTTATTTACATACATCAGTCATTTGTAGTGCATTAATAAATATGGAATGAGTAACTAAATATGTTCACTTTTCTAAGCAAATTTGTTCCTTTCTTAAAATAAAGTGTTGTATAGGAGGCTAGCTTAAAGGAATGTTCCAGGTTCAATACAAGTTAAGCTCAATCATCAGCATCAGACTCATCTTTAAAAAAAGCAAAAATTGAGGTTAGTGAGACACTTACAATGGAAGTGAATGGGGCCAATATTTTGAGGGTTTAAAGCCAGAAATTAGAAGATTCTGATTTGATAAAATCACTTACATTTGTGGCAGAGCGGAAATGTGCCCTGTCACTTTAAGGATCAGCCACCAATCCCAACCCTGAGAATATAAAATGGCCACTCATTACCTTGTGTGACAAGTGGGGGGTGGGGGAACAGGGTTAGTGCTTGGAGGAAGTTGCCCGGTGTACGTGTGTTGTGAGGAGGATCAAAGAGGACTACAAAAATGTTGCCCAGCAAAAAGTGATTAGCACTTGTTGCCCAGTGTATGTGTGATATGAGGAGGAACAAAGAGGACTACAAAAAGGTCAAAGGTGTTTGCCTTGATAATAAGAACGGACCAAGTCTTCCAAACATCGACTCACTGTTAAAACGGAGTGGCGTGAGTAGCAGATGATTGCTGCCTACTGCTGAATATTCCTTGAAATCAAGTGTCTGAAGTGCCAGGTGATCACCTAGGTTTGCTGACCTACTCATTACCGTCAATTGTGACTTTTCCTCTGCGTCCTGAAAGCCTCAAACACACCAATGTTCATGTGAACTCTCCTTACCAGCACCCTCTCATTCCTGTACCCTCCCAAAGCCCTTAAAACTCTCTCTTTGCAACCCCAACCCCATTTTAACTATTTTTGTAAGCGGTGGCTTAGAGCTATCCAGGGTCAGATTATATTTGGTGACAGGCCTAATCCTGTCTGGCGCCCAAATTATTCATTTCTTTAATTAAATTATTAATATATATATATATATATATATATATATATATATATATATATATAAATTATAATTGAAATTTACATTTGCATGTGCCACTGTTACACATTAATTCTTCTGTTAAAACTTGTGTATTATTTGAGCTGTAAAGTCCTAGGGTTTGTTGACATTACATAGTCATGGCAACTAAGTTGTAAAACTGGCTAAAACTTTACACAGAAAAGGTTAGTAAGTGATTTCATCACACTAAAATCATGTTTACAAGTAGACTGTTTACGTCTTGTGGCTATACTTTTGAAACAGTATTTTAATGTTCAAAAATTGACTTCCATTGTAAGTGCCTCACTGTAACCCAGATTTTTGCTTTTTTTTTTTTTTTTTTTTTTAAGAAAAGGAGGGACGAGTCAAAGTAAACTTTTGTAGTATTCAGCATTATGCCAAAAATGCTGTTGATTGAGCTTAATTTGTATTGAACCCAGAATATTCCTTTAAATCAAATTCTGTTAGTTGATTGGTTGGTCTCTATGGGGATTAAAGTCCTTTCTGTACGAGTGAAATGGTACAAAGTTTTATGATTTCGCCAATCACTATCTAGAACAAAATATTACGAGTTGTCATGAAACTATGTTGTAATCTTCCAATTACAAGATCTGAGTTGACTGAACAATTTAGTAAAGAAGAAAACTACTAGCATTATTATATTTTTATTTTATTTGACACTAAAACACTTATATCCAAAATATGTTTATTAAAACACACACACACACACACACACACACACACACGAATCGGTTAGATTCAGTGATTTATACCGATAAGCATCACAAAGAACAAAAAAACTCAGTAAATATATCATAAAAGTAGTCTGTATGACTTGTACGTTATACTCCAAGTCTCTGAAGCCATATGAGGTAGCTTTTTCTGGTTATTCTGGTCAGCTAAATCATTGTCCTATTCCCTATTACAGCTTTAAAACTCTGAATCATTACATTATTTTGGCTAATACCCAATATTGAGCTAACAATAATTTTACAGCGGTCAAACTCCAAATCTATCCCTGTTAATTTGTTTACAAATGACAGGCACTTTTCTGCCATCTTTGACTAAAACCAATTTAATTATGTCTCGTTAAGGTGCTGAGCGGTTAGCACAAACCTATCGACAAGTGGGATGGACACGCTAATTAAAGCCATTTAAATGTTTATCCCACAGCATAATGGAGAGACACTTATTCAAAATGCTGTTTGGAGCATCTTTCTCTCTCTCTCTTCCCCCTACAGTGACATGTGGGAATGAATCCCTGTGGAATTCCTAATGTAGTGGGAGGACATGCTTGTAAGGTTCACGGTTAAGGGCACCCAAATATTCCAAAGTTCATGAAGTTCTGGACAATGAAGGAAAGAAAAAGAAAATAAAATCATTGGTGATCTTCCTTTCTTATGGACTGGAGTCTTTAATGTCCAGCTAGAGACAGATCAGCAGTGTGACTGTGTTTTTAATCAGGTTAATGTTTGGCTCAATAAGAGTGATAATGGTCTGACTGACTTAGTATTTCCAAATTATTTTGATTTTTGACAAACACCTGGACATATTTGCCAAAGTGATCAGCACCTTTGGACTGGACAGCTCCCGTAACGAAGCACTTAAGTTCAACTTTATAACGAGCGATCTACGTGCTTGTTTGGGAAACAGGTGTTACTCCACCATAAAATAACGAACAACGTCAGTTAAGATGATCGTAAAGCTTAAGTTGCAACATTATCGGGAAACCCAGCGTTGGTTATTTCCCCAAATATCGAATCTTTAAAATCGGACAACTCTCCTTTGGCTGACGTTCTGGGCTTTGTGGAGCTGCTGCAATGTCGCAAAATATTTCTTTTGATTAGTAGTCTATGTAAAATAAGAGGTCTGGTGAAAAACGCGAGTGAATCAAATGTTCTATTTAACATCTGTACTATAGAGTTGGAAATTCAAATGGAGGCTAAAGAGTAGACAAGCACAGAAGAGAAACTTCATGTTCAAGAACCATTTCTGAGGTTGTAGCTCCTGAATTACGACACATATTACAATTCACCTGTCGTCCCAATGTCCTTACATCCTGAGATGCTCTGAGATCATATTCAGCGTTCTCATAGACGACACTTGCGGGTAGATGACGAGCAAAATTACCCACTAATTTCATACCCTGCCATGTCATCTGCAGAAATATCTACCGCACTCCCAAATAAAATAATAATAATAATAATAATAAATTAAGTGAGACAAAGCGTGGATACATTATCTTGGTGCTAAGCGCAGTAAGCGGATCTGTTTACAGGCATAACTGTGGAGAGCTGCGCAGTGCAGAGAAAATGAACGACTCAGTAAGAAGCGTGCCGCAACCCATTTCAATTCACCATAATCATATCAAACTTTTTATTTGAAATAAAAACTAATTTTTCTAACTATATTTATAACAGGAATATGATGATTATCTTGCAAGTGAGCTATTTTGCTTGCGACAAAATGCAGTTTCTTTTGATTTGCAAACTGTTCTTACATTCCTGCAGTTTTGATTGGGTGGACCAGTGTCACTCTGGCCCTTATGTGACCTCGTGCCTGATGTGAAAGCAAATGCTTCTAGCTATGCAATCTCTGAAATGTGTCATTACACAAATGATAATGCATGTTGCTTTCTAAGACTTGCCGCAAGAAGCGCTAGTGGGCATTAAATGGTACCACTAAATTGATTTTTGTTTTGTTTTTGGTAACGCTTTACATGAATGTTCCCTTTATTAATGATTTATAATAGGGTTCATTAATTACTAATAATTCTATGACTATTAGAAGAGTTTGACTTTCATGCCTGCCAAATAGTAAACCATTTTACCTTGCATATTATTAATGCATTAATTGCATATTATTAATATTATTAAAGAGGACTTTAAGTCACTAGGACTAGTTAGAATCATTCTTTTAACATCAACATGACAAGAAATGTGACAACACAAGTGAGTCAAGACATTACAGTCATGAATATAAAACACAGAATGACATAATCCCTCCTTTTTATATCACTATAATAGTCGATTTTTGCTGCATTGTGACAAATCATGAATTAGAACATTTTGTGTTTAATTAAGGATGAATAAGTGTATTAAGCATTTATAACATGCAAGTTAAAATGATCACTATTTGACAAATATTGGATGAAAGTTGCTGTCTTTATTTATATAGTTATAAATATAGAGCAAATAGTTTTTCTAAAAATGTATGTCCTCATATGTGGACATCAAATTTTAAATAATACCAAGCTAATGAAAGTCTGATTTATTTTTTCATCAAATTGTTTATTCTGTTTCCAGGAGTGTTAGTTATTCATGTTTTTGAGACGTTACAGACATTACAACTGATTTTCTGTATTGGGAAAATCACAAATAAAAAACTGTACAAATAAAACTGTAAAACAATCAAGTGATAGCCAGTGCTGAAACATTTTTCCAATCAGAAATTAGCATAATTATTTCTGATTTAAAGTAATGGCCAGCATCATCCAATCACTGCCAACCATGTTAAAATGAAATTATACATTATAAATTCTGAATCTATGTACTGATTATCATTGTCCCATCTGCCAAACACTTTGAGTGGTCCAATCATCTGCAGCCTGAAACTGAACTTTTGACCGGATTTTAGGATTGAATGCACTTAGCTGAATAAAGAGCTATAGGATGGTCCCTTGCACCCTATTTAGTGGATGACTCATCCTCCAGTGTGCTGCCTGTCTGCACTGGTCTCAGAACAGTTCGAAATTCACCTTATTTTCATCCTAACTCCATATAAAGCCTCTGAAAGTAACATTTTTCAGCTTTTGGATGAACACATTTTCTCAATGTGATAATGAACAGTAAATACAGGATTTATAAGAGATAAAAATGCCTATAGTCCACATAAGTAGTCATTGTGTTTAACAGTGTGCCGTTTCGTGATAAATCGATTTTTAAAACAGCATATGGGATAAACTAGAGACTCTAGTCTTTTGAGTCAAACAGGTTTCAATGTAAAAACTTAATGGGGTTTCTTCCTAGATGTAGTTTTATTGCCGTTTCTCCCAAAGACAAATTCTGCTGTGATCGGTGTCATGTTGTTTTGTCACAACAAAGATTAACCCTTTACTGACAGTTCAGAGTGTCTTGAACTGAGATCCGTCGGTTTAAATGAAATGAAATTATACATTGCATAGCATGTAGCGAAGACAAAACATAATGTCCGCGCAGGAGGATGCGGGGTCGCACGGGGTTAAATCAATAAAACTATAATAAAAATAAAGTACAAGTATGGAGTTCAGAAATTGAATTCAATCACAAAGATAGTAATAGAAGTTAAATAAAGGAAGTAAACAATTTGTATTAGTACACCAAATGATAAAACAAACACTGAACAAAAATATGAATACAATGTCTAAATTCACTGATTTAATCATGAGGTTTCTGGATAATGTCTATTTTTAATCTGCAGAGTAATTCTTGCTGAACTATTTAATTTAATTTAATTTAATTTAATTTAATTTAATTTAATTTTATATGCCTTAAGCCCAGTAATATTTAATAACAGAATTCAATAGAATATAATTACAAAATTACATAAACTATTTATTTAAAATGATTTATTCTCTTTTGAGGCTAAATAAAATAAATATATAATAATAAAAATAAACAAACAAACAAATACATAACTAAGACAGAGCATTGGTTTCAATGAAATCATACTTGCATGAACATAATAAACAAAACAAAAAATGCTCCAATCCACCCTTTAAAATCCTAAATCACAATTAATAAAAGCCATCAGTTTGTCACTGATGTCAGGACAGTAAAACAGCCTTTGCTTACCCAACACTTTCTTTCCAAGCACACAAACACAATAAACAAGCCCCGACATCTCTATTTCATATTAGCCAAACTGAAATCAATGTGGCACATTTGTCTTTATTACTGAAATAAATAGCTTTTTCATTATGCTGTGATCTCTCCTTCTCTCTCTCTCTCTGCTTCTGTTGCCATTACTTAAGGGCTCTCCTTGGGCCTGAGAGGCCTCTATCCCAATGTCATTCATTTGCCACCAGCAGTAACAAGCCTCTAACAGTTTAGAGACAGTCCGTAAGCAGCCATTTCCTCTCGTGAAGTGAGCAGAGATTGAGAAGAGGGGAGCAAGAAGGAAAGAGGAGGAACTGTAGGAACTAAAGATGTGTATTTAAATTTTTTGTGCCTCAGTTTGCCTCTGTCCCTCTGTAAGCTGCAGGCCCTGTGTGTGTTTGTGATTCATGGGCCTGACAGATGCTGGGTGCAGCTGGCTCTGTCCTTGATCAGCCCTGCAGCCTGGACAGCGCTGTCATTCACCATTGCCCAAATTATCTCTGTATTGACTGCAGAAGCCTCTCTGACAGCAACGTAATGGCTAATTACACAGGATGCTTTGGGTACTTTCAAACCCTAGAGTCTGCAACCAAAACAGAGACAGGGACAGAGAGACAGAGACACACAGAGAGAGAGAGACAGAGAGAGAGAGACAGAGAAAGAGACAGAGAGAGAGAGAGAGAGAGAGAGAGAGAGAGAGAGAGAGAGAGAGACAGACAGACAGAGAGAGAGAGAGAGACAGACAGACAGACAGACAGAGAGAGAGAGAGAGAGAGAGAGAGAGAGAGAGACTTATTTTCAGTCAGGAAATAAATCCAGGATTAGAGGGTAAATAGAAAGACAGACATTACTCTACAGCACATTCTGTTTTTGCTGTGAAATGTGACCTGCTCTCTCTCTGACTTGCTTCATCTCTGGTTGGAGCAAAGATTTATAATATTAGAGGTATGAATTTCAATAACGTTTGTCAATGAAACTGCTGAGTGAGGACTTTAAGACATTTAAGACATTGCAGACATTACAGCTTCATTTTCTTTTATAGTATTATTTTCTGTAAAGCTGCGTTGAAACGATGTGTGTTGTGAAAAGCACTATACAAATAAAAATTACTTGACTTGGTCTGAGAGGAGGAGCTGGAAATGCAAGCTAATGCAAAGAAATTTTGTGCAATGCTGCATACCAAAGTTCAAGCTTGGTGAACTCTGAACTGTGAATCTGCATGATGAGAGGACGTGTGACCAACTGAAGATCGAAAGTCACATGCTAATTTCTTTGCTCAATTCAAAGGATATATATTTCAAAGCTGCGTGTTTTTATTGTTGCTGAGAAAGTGAGTGGATGGTATATTTTAACATTGATAATATAATATTATTTGTTATCTGTGAAGTGTTATTTACTAAAACCAGAAGCTCTCTGCGACATCATATCCTGGTCCGTTGCGTTGATTTGCATGCTCAAAGCCTAGTGTGACCGCCCCGAGTTTTCTTAACTTAAAGGAATATTCCGGGTTCAATACAAGTTAAGGTCAGTCAACAGCATTTGTGGCATAATGTTGATTACCACAAAAATGTATTTTGACTCGTCCCTCTTCTTTAAAAAAGCAAAAATCTGGGTTACAGTGAGACACTTACAATGAAAGTGAATGGAGGCCAGTTTTGGAGGGTTTAATGGTTTATGTGCAATACACAGTTTAGTCTTTTTTATATTTATCCAACACATCCAACCTCTTCTGCCATTTCATTCCTCTAAAAAAAAAAAAAAAAAAACATTTGCATTGTACATAACAGATTTGTATTTGCACTGTACATAACAGATAACAGATTTGTATTAGATTGCACTACGTATATGTATGTGTGTATGTATGTGTGTGTCTGTGTGTGTATGTATGTATGTATGTGTGCATGTATGTATGTGTGTGTATGTATGTATGTGTATAACTATTTTTTTAAATTTTATTATTATCTATGTCTTGCTGCTGTTTTTGTATTGTTTTTGTATTGTTGTACACTGGAATCTCCTGTCAACAAGACAAATTCCTTGTATGTGTAAGTATACTTGGCAATAAAGCTCATTCTGATTCTGGAAGAAATGTGAAGCTTATAATTTTATAAAAGCACTAAACTTGTGTATTATTTCATACACAATTTGAGCTGTAAATAGTTATTTTTACAGTCGTTTCAGGGTTTTAGGGTTATATGGCATTTTGTCATCATGGCAACAAAGTTGTAAAATTGGCTATAACTTTACACAGAACAGGTTAATAAGTAAGGGATAATGTACAGTAATGCGGTTGTTATCGCACAATAAATCCTGACAGGGTGATCAGGACCCTCATGCGAATTGGAGGACTCTTGTATCACCCTGAAGGGGTTTATTTTGCGATAACAACCGGCTGACTGTATATTATCGTACTTATTACATGGCTACTAACCAAATAAATAAATACATGGACATAAAATATTGATTTGCACTGAAATTGTGTAATAATGTTGAAGAAATAAATCGCTGAACAGTTGAAATCTGTTGGTGTTTATTTTGTGAAAATGACCGTCTGACTCCTCAATATTCAACCTATTACAAAAAGACTTGCCAAATAAATAAATAAATTCACGTGAAACATTGATTTGAGTTGAAATTATTTTATTAGCTAATTTGTAGAGATCAAACTGTGATCTGAGAAGCAGGAGAGACGGGTCGCAGAACCTGGATGAGTGGTCAGATACGTCTAAATCCCCAGATGTGCGGTTGTTACAGAGCGATATCTGACCGCTAGATAGCGTCATTGACCAATCAGAATTAACTAATCCAGAGAGATTTTATCACACTAAAATCATGCTGACACATATTTGAAACAGTGAGTATTTTAATGTTCAAAACTGGCCCCCATTGACTTCCATTGTAAGTGCCTCATTGGAACCCAGATTTTTTTTTTGTTTTTTCACCCAATTTGGAATGCGCTTTTAAGTCCTCGTGGACACATAGTGATTCGCCTCAATCCGGGTGGTGGAGGACGAATCCCAGTTGCCTCCGTGTCTGAGACCATCAACCCGCACATCTTATCACGTGGCTTGTTGAGCGCATTGCCACGGAGACATAACGCTTGTGGAGGCTTCACGCCATCCACTGCGACATCCGCGCTCAACTCACCACGCGCCCCACTGAAAACGAACCACATTATAGCGACCATGAGGAGGTTACATGGGTTACCCCATGTGACTTTACCCTCCCTAGCAACAGGGCCAATTTGGTTGCTTAGGAGACCTGGCTGGAGTCACTCAGCACGCCCTGGGATTCGAACTGAACTAGTGAACTCCAGGGGTGGTAGCCAGCGTCTTTTACCACTGAGCTACCCAGGCCCCCCTGATTTTTGCTTTTCTTAAAGAAAAGGAGGGGCAAATTGATATAAATTTTGTGGTAATCAACATTACGCCACAAATGCTGTTGATTTAGCTTAACTTGTATCATTCCTTTAATGGGTTTGTTATTTTAAAATAACAACAACAACAACAACAACATCAATAATAATAATAATGACAACAACAAGAAATTATTATTATTATTATTATTATTATTATATATTTTTTTCTTTATTTAACCAGCATCTCCCTGAGATGAAAGATATCTTTTACACAACATCCAAGTAAAAGTAAAAAAAACATAACAATTAAAAACAAAAAATACGTTTAATTAGTGTAAGAGCATCAAAAGCACAGTGCAAGCCAAAATTAAACATACAGATAAATAAAATTAATATCATACATTTATGTATCTGTATGTTATAAATACAATTGGCACAGTGAAATTCTAAATTAACATCCAGATAAATAATTAAAACATTTACAAATTGACTTTGATGAGATATCATCACTTCAGATTTAACCACACATAAATGTCACAAAAAAATTACATTAAAATAAAAGTCTGTTATATGGTCCCTTACTAAGTGGATGGCTCTTGGCCAGTAAAAAGCAACAATTTGGGCCAGGCTTTGTGCTGATAGGCAAAAGTCTGGTCCTGCAAGCCTATTGGCTTGAATTTCCTGTTAACTCCTGCAGATCTATTAAAAAAGACAAATACACTTATTATTGTCTTCTATTTGTCTGTCATGTTGAGCTCGGCTACAAGGTTCTAACATCTGACCACTTGGCTTTGAATACCAGAATCAATATCAACCAATCTCCTCAACCAACCAACAAATAAATAAATACTTTTCTAATACTACACAGACTCTCTCACATGTACAGGACAGATGACCGTCAGGAAAAGACTCCACTTATAAAGTATAACACCTCTAAATTGTCAGGAAGAGAGGAAGAGGGAGAGGAGGAAGGTGAGGGAATAGAGGTTACTAAATCCCACTCTGACTGTTAGGGAAGATGATGAGATCCCGTGAGGATGGACAGAGCGCAGAGAGAGAGAGAAAAAGAGACAGAGAGTGCGAAGGAGCAGCCTTTTCACACAAAAGAACAGCTATTCGCCACAGTCTGTCCTGCCCTGCCATTAGCAGCACTCCAGCACTAATTACACACACAACAAAACTCAGCCACCTCTGTCCCACTATCACTTAAATTAAACAACTTTTATTTACTATAGACTAAATCTCATCCTCAGAAGAAATTCCCATGGACTGTCTGATGGATATTGCATGCAAAAATAACAGAGTTGGTGGAAAAGACACAGTCAGTTTGACTGACTGGCTGGCTGCTGCACAGTTTCCAGGAGTCAAGGTGCAGAGGTCAACAGTCCATTAGAAAACAAGGTTGTGATTACAATTTACCAGGCTGCTAATGAAAACTTCTGAAGAAGAATTAATCACTGAATCTGCCAAAGTTTGGAGGATTTTGGCGTTTTGTTTGAGACAGTTAGCAACAAGTAAATGAGATATCCTCAAGCAAAACTTGAGATAATCTCTGCTTATTACTTTTGGACAAATTATTTGGTCAGTGTTGTCTGTACTGAAATTTTTGTGGAGACTGTTGTGCCTAAGGGCTCTATTTTCGTGACTGAGCTAGGCGCAGCACAACATGCAGCGATAGCACTATGTTTTATCCAAATTTTGTGAGATCGCTAATTCTATGTGCAATTTTAGTGCCAGCTCAATGGGCATGGGTGTGAGTGGCTGTGTCTCATTTGGAAGGCTGAGTCCTCCGGAGGTCGCATTTGTCTGCCGCATACATCATCGAGGTTGTCTCGTTTCAGAAAAGCGAGTAGGACACTTCGAATGCAGCCTTCGAATGCGACCTTCTTTCACGGGAATTCGGAGGATGCATGAGGTGTATCCTTCGTGGGCACTCACAACCCACAATTCTTTGCTTCAACGGAAATGTCTAAAAAGTTGAAGTACCTCAGTAGATGGGTGCAGACTATATATTATGTATAATTATGTTAATATATAATTAAAATAAAGTATTAGACTAAAAGTACACTTGTAAAATCTATTTTCTTTTCTCTTTACATCATTATAACTCTCCTAAAATGTACCTCATACATTCCCTTCAAAGGGACTTTGTTACCGTCTCACTCAAAGCGCTCGCGCTTGTTAAAGAGTGGCATGCTGTCATAGCAACCATGTTCCGTTCCGTTTCCGTTTGTCCTACGAAGACTGTTTCGTTTAAACGAGTCTCGTTTAAAGGAGGACACTCGGTATACTGCAGCCTTCAAAGGACGCATCCTACCTAGCACGCAGCCTTTGAAACAAGACACAGCCAATGTTTGCGCTATCTGTGGGTGTTTGCACACAAATTGTGGGTGTACTGTATTTTAATTAAGTGATGCAAAGCACAGTTTGCTATTCTCCTGAGAAACAGGCCACTGTGCTAAGACGTATTAAAAGCATGTCTGTTTTCAGCTACGTTTGCAGTTTAGGGATTCAACAAGCAGATGAAATTAAAGAGCTAATGATAATTTATAAAACTATGATGTGAGTGTCAGTATCAATAACAATAATATATATATATATATATATATATATATATATATTTTTTTTTTTTTTTTTTTATATAGCCAGTGGGTTTAAAATAATCACCACAGGATACAAAAATATCTTTTGGGATTTTATTCCGACGGCCGTTTATTATAAAGGGGAAAAAAACAGCGGTCGATGGGGCCATATTATATATATATATATAAAAAGAAGATACAAAAACAAGATTCAAAAATGAAAAACAGAAATTAAATACAAAAAATTAAATACAGTAATAAAATACAGTAGAGGCTAATGTCAAAAGAAAATACAAACAGGGCATTAGCTTAACCATATACTTCAACACATATACTTATATCATTCACAGCACTTTATGCACTCAAGTACTTGCTTACATCACCCAAAGCATCCTATGCATTCAACACATGCTTAAAGCACTCACATTATTTTATGCATTTTTAATCAGGCTTTAAGGACATATCTAACAGTTTAAACATTACAATTCTCATTACACTTGTTCTCATTACACAGGTTCACTCAACTGGAAAACACTCTGGGCTATTAATCATTAAATAAGATATGATTAATTCTAAATTTACATACCCAGTCATCACATGTGTGCCAAAATGTGGTCAAACTCCACACATACAATCCATATGCATCCTTCAAAAATAACCCATAACAAACACTCAATTTTAACACACAACTCTTCTGAACACATATTTAATGCAATTTATGAGCATTTTGTGTAAAATTTTATATGTACATAAAGAATCATCAACCGATGAACAAAACTGGGAGCTCTCTTGCCCAACATATGTTGTCATGTTCTAACCAGCGCAGTGTGTAACACAGCAAAACTCTTAAAGGGGCCACGTCCAATTTATGACCAGAGTTATATGACATTAAATTTCTCCACTTGGCTACATTTGTATAGCACCTTTCCAAAGCTCAAGGATGCTGTACAGAAATTAAACATAAAACATTACACAGAGAAACTTATAACAAATATATATTACAAAACAACGAACAATTGGAGAGCAGCGAAGCATCAAGCGTCCCGAAAACACCGTCAAGACCGCAGGTGAGACAGGCCAATAGAGAATATACATCAGGCCCGGCTCCACATGGGGGGCCTTGATGGGCCTGGACCACCCAATCATGAGCTTGTCCCATGTTGGCAACAACACCCCCACCCACCCCTACAACTGTCATTCCGTTTCAATAATACCCCAATTATATGAGTTTATAGTTGTCGATCAGACACAGCAACTGCATATATTACAAACATACACAAATATTGTACAAATACAGAAACATAACACAATTATATAAATACTCTATGAATGACACTGTATATACACTGGCAGCCAAAAGTTTGGAATAATGTACAGATTTTGCTGATTTGGAGGAAATTGGTACTCTAATTCACCAAAGTGGCATTCAACTGATCACAAAGTATAGTCAGGACATTATTGATGTAAAAAACAGCACCATCACTATTTGAAAAAAATCATTTTTGATCAAATCTAGACAGGCCCCATTTCCAGCAGCCATCACTCCAACACCTTATCCCTGAGTAATCATGCTAAATTGCTAATTTGGTACTAGAAAATCACTTGCCATTATATCAAACACAGCTGAAAGCTATTTGGTTTGTTAAATGAAGATTAACATTGTCTTTGTGTTTGTTTTTGAGTTGCCACAGTATGCAATAGACTGGCATGTCTTAAGGTCAATATTAGGTCAAAAATGGCAAAAAAGAAACAGCTTTCTCTAGAAACTCATCAGTCAATCATTGTTTTGAGGAATGAAGGCTAATGCTTGATATTACCAAAAAACTGAAGATTTCATACAAAGGTGTACACTACAGTCTTCAAAGACAAAGGACAACTGGCTCTAACAAGGACAGAAAAAGATATGGAAGGCCAGATGAACAACTAAACAAGAGGATAAGTACATCAGAGTCTCTAGTTTGAGAAATAGACGCCTCACATGTCCTCAGCTGACAGCTTCATTGAATTCTACTTGCTCAACACCAGTTTAATGTACAACAGTAAAGAGAAGACTCAGGGGTGCAGGCATTATGGGAAGAATTGCAAAGAAAAAGCCACTTTTGAAACAGAAAAACAAAAAGAAAAGGTTAGAGTGGGCAAAGAAACACAGTCATTGGACAACAGATAATTGGAAAAGAGTGCTATGGATCTTAATCCCACTGAGCTTTTGTGGGATCAGCTAGACTGTAAGGTGTGCGAGAAGTGCCCGACAAGAAGCGTGGGGTGAAATGTCACTTAAGTATCTGGACAAACTGACAGCTGGAATGCCAAGGATCTGCAAAGTTGTCATTGCTGCATGTGGAGGATTTTTTGATGAGAAGTCTTTGAAGTAGTTTAAGAAGTTCTGAACAATTTTTTTTTTCAAATTTTAGTAGTAATTTTTCACGTTATTAATATCCTGACTATATATTGTGATCAGTTGAATGCCACTTTTGTGAATAAAAGTACCAATTTCTTTCCATAAGAGCACAATCTGTACATAATTCCAAACCTTTGGCTGCAAGTGTATATATATATATATATATAGTATTTAGACCCCTTCATTTTTTTATTTTTTTTTTTATTTTGCAGCCTTATGCTAAAATGCTTTAAATTATTATATTTTCACATCAAGCTACACTCCATACCCCATAATAACTAAGCAAAATATGTGCAAATTTATTAAAAATAAACATCTGAAATATCACATTGACAGTATTCAGACCCTTTGCTATGACACTTGAAATTTAGCTCAGGTGCATCCCATTTTTCTGGATCATCTTTGAGATGTTTCTACACTTTGATTGGAGTTCACCTGTGGCAAATTCAATTGATTGGACATACCTGTCTATATAAGGTCTCACAGCTGAAAATGCATATCAGAGCAAAAACCCAGCCATGAGGTCAAAGCAACTGCTTGCAGAGCTCAGAGACAGGATTGTGTCGATGCACAGATCTGGGGAAGGTTACAAAAAAAATGATGGCTGCATTAAAGGTTCCCAAGAGCACAGTGGCCTCCATAATTCTTAAATGGAAGAAGTTTGAAACAACCAGGACTCTTCCTAGAGCTGGCCGCCCACCAAACTGAGCAATCGGGGGAGAAGGGCCTTGGTAAGAGAGGAGAGCAAATAACCCGATGGTCACTCTGGTTGAGCTCCAGAGATCATGTGTGGAGATGGGAGAATCTTGCAGAAGGACAACCATCACTGCAACACTCCACCGATCTGGGATTTATGGCAGAGTGGCCAGACGGAAGCCTCTCCTCTGTGCAAGACACATGAAAGCACCTAAAGGACTCTCAGACTGTAAGAAACAAGATTCTCTGGTCTGATTGAAATATTGAACTGTTTGGCCTCAATTCCGAGCATTATGTCTGGAGGAAACCACGCACCACTCATCACCTGCGCAATACCGTCCCAACAGTGAAGCATGTTGGTGGAAGCATTATGCTGTAGGGGTGTTTTTCAGTGGCAGGGACTGGAGGACTGGTCAGGATTGAAGGAAAGCTGAACACTGCAAAATACAGAGATATCCTCAATGGAAACCTGGTCCAGAGTGCTCAGGACCACAGACTGGGCTGAAGGTTCACTTTCCAACAGGACAATGACCCTAATCACACAGCCAAGACAACACAAGAGTGGCTTAGGGACAACTCTGTGAATGTCCTTGAGTGGCCCAGCCATAGCCTGCACTTGAACCCAACTGAACATCTCTGGAGAGACCTGAAAATGGCTGTCCACCGACAGTCCCCATCCAACCTGACAGAGCTTGAGAGGATCTGCGGAGAAGAATGGCAGAAAATCCCCAAATCCATTTGTGCAAACATTGTCGCGTCATACCCAAAAAGACTTGAGGCTGTAATCGCTGCCAAAGGTGCTTCAACAAGTATTGAGTTAAGGGTCTGAATACTTATGTCAATGTGATATTTCAGTTTTTTATTTTTAATACATTTGCAAAGTTATCAAAAACCTGGTTTTTACTTTGTCATTATGGGGTATGGAGTGTAGATAGATGTGAAAAAAAATATTTAAAGCATTTTAGCAAAAGGCTGCAACATCTTCTTTCAGCTGCTCCCATTAGTGGTCACCACAGTGGACCATCCGTGACCCGCATATTTGACTTGGCACAGGTTTTACGCCGGATGCCCTTCCTGACGCAACCCCCAGTGGCTGGGGGACTCTCACTCACAATGTGAGTCTCCAATTCACTTAACATGCATGTTCTTGGACTTGTGGGGGAAACCGGATCACCTGGAGGAAACCTACATGAACAAGGGGAGAACATGCAAACTCCACATAGAAAGGCTCAGTTGAGCCAGGACTCGAACCTGGGACCTTCATGCTTTGAGGCAACAATGCCACCATGCCGCCCCATAAGACTGCAACATATTGTAACAAAATGTGAAAAAATTAAGGGGTCTGAATACTTAATGAATGCACTGTATATACAGATTGAACACACACACACACACACACACACACACACACACACACACACACACACACACACACACAGCATTAACTTTAAATATGCATACACTGCTGTAAATGGGTAGC
The DNA here is from genome assembly GCF_019703515.2 of Myxocyprinus asiaticus. Classification (NCBI taxonomy): domain Eukaryota; kingdom Metazoa; phylum Chordata; class Actinopteri; order Cypriniformes; family Catostomidae; genus Myxocyprinus; species Myxocyprinus asiaticus. The sequence continues at coordinate 3,615,121 of NC_059354.1, read as the reverse complement.
TGTGCTCCTGTATAAATACATTATGCAGTTATTTAAATATTTATTATATTATTATTATAGTTTTATTATATCTGTGGTATTGTTCTTGAGAACATAAACTATGCCTTAAACAGAATTACGTACTATACAATTAATTGTTATAAAATAATTTAACATTTAAAAACATTAAAATATCATTGTTATAAAGGGACTTATAAAATTGAATTCATAAACATAAGTGTGTATGAGTGTTTGTGTGTGTATTATGGTCATTGAGGGTATGTATCGTGTACATGGGCATGCTACACAAAGATACAGTCCTATTAGAGAGAGAGTGAGAGAGTGAGTGAGAGAGTGAGAGAGCGAGCGAGTGAGTGAGTGTGCGAGAGTGCGAGAGTGCATGTGTTTGGGGTGAACTCTGTCTGCAGGGACTCTTGTCTCTGTTGAGTGCTGTCACAGAAACAGTTCCTTGGATGTGTCATGATTGCACTAATTACTGAGAGTCAGTGAAAGCTTTGACAAGGACGACCACTACACACACTTCACACAAAGACACGCACACAGCACCGTAATAGATTATTAGTGGTTTAAGCACAGATGCCATTTATAAATTGACAATATTTTTTCCTCTTAAGAAGAAGATTGTTTACAAAAATGTGAATTTAATTTAAAGGAATATTCCCTGTTAAATACAACGTAATCTCTCTTGACAGCATCTGTGGCATGATGTTGGTTTCCACAGCAAATAATTTCAGCTTGTCCTTTGGTTAGTAAGAACAAACAAAAATTGTGCGTACAGCAATACACATAAGTAAGAGCTGCATGGGCCGAGTCTTCCTGAGGGTTTCAGAGCAGGAAGACGCCCCTAGACTGCCATTCATATATGGTGTCATGTGCACTCACTGATCTGTGCAGCATGAACGTAAACAAAGACGTTCTTGTGGGCATGCCAGATTTTAATTGATGAAGAGGAAGATTGTCAGTAAATAAAGACTTGAATTGGGGTCTATACGTGTTTGAAACGATGAGAGGGTGAGTGATGACAAAATTCTAATTTTTGGGTGAACTATTCTTCTTACATAGCTCCAACAAAGCAGTCTTGCTTTTTCATTTATTCTATTTTTGACTATTTCAAAAAATATGTATTTAAAATATTTTATGTATTTATGTAACACAGAAAGTATCTAGAAAATAGAACAATCTGTGCCTAGAGACAAAAAAGTAACTTTTTTTTTCAGTCTTCAACAAAACAGTGAAAATGAAAAGAACACATTTAATTTTTAATGTGTTTTTTTTTTTTTAATCATATCTTAATCGAGTTGATTGAGTTGTTTTTTTAATTTGATCAAATTGTGGTGGGAGCAGGGGCGTAACTACAGGGAGGGCAGGGTGGGGAGGTGCCGTAGGGCCCGGGGTTAGAGGGGCCCAGCAACGGCCAACCAAAAGGATCCGTAAAAATTACAGCAGGCCCAATGATCTATAAAAAACAACCGAGGCCCCCAAGGAGGGGGCCCGACAGGTTCTTTGTACTGGAGCACATAAGATCCAAGTTATGCCACTAGGTGGGGGTGAGGGGTCCCAAAAGTTTTACTAGTTAAAAAAGGGAGAAGGGAGAAAAAAATTAATAAATGAACCACTGAACCATGTAATGTCAACTGGAGAGTAGCTCCACTGTTTACTCAGCAAAGGCTAATTTTATTTGCATTTGGTGACTGGTGAGCTGAGCACCATTTAGTGCACTATGTCATGCACAGCCTCAACAATATTTATGTATTTTTAATGTTTGTTCTGGTGCTTTACAATCGCACCATAGGTGTAGTCAAAGTCAGACAAATTTTTAAGGTGAATATTAGATGGAGGTTTTAATAAGTAAAATGTACCTCCCTGACCTAAAACTTTAACCTCAACATAATCAGTAGTGATCTAAAATCAAATGAGAGGTGAACAAAATAGACAACCTTACTCTTAACCAACACTTAAACCTAACTGATAGTATCCAAAAACAAAATGAGAAATGAAAAGCACATTTACTGAAGCAACCACATCATCTCTTGTCATTTCTATGACACTTTCGTCTCACGTGTCAACTTGCGTGTTTGGCTGGTTTTGATCAACGGGCTTCCGAGTCCAAAGTCCAACACTCTATCAGGTGAGCTACCACGAAAGAAAATCACTTTGGAATAAATGTGTAAATATAGGCGAGTCTGTTATACAAGCATTAAAATGTGTCGTTTTTCAAATGATGCGTTAGTGTAAAAGTGTGGCGATATCATAACATAGCAGTGTGTGAGTAATAGTGCAGAAAATAAGTATTTATAAAATCATAATCAGCTGTTTTATAGTGATTTGTGTGATTGTGAATAAAACGCACAGTTGTAGTGCCTCTAGTGTTCATTTCAGCAGGAAACTACTGCCAAACGTAGAACACGGCACGTAAAACTCAGTTTGCAAAAATATAGTTAAAGTAACGTTCATTCTATGAGACTAGGTAGGTTTGTTGTGTTTCTACTGTGAAAAAAGTAGCTTACCACCATTGATATATAAGTGGCTCTCTTTCCAGATGAAATTCTGTTTTAAAAAGCTTGTGTTTGTGCTCTACTAGGTCTTTTTTGACCCAAACAAAATTTCCTCCAAAACAGAGGGTTAATATGCCACCCCACACACTTGTTCCTATGCCCATGGGAAGATAAACTGTACTGAATGGCAAAGAACAGCACACCCGCTTTCTCACTGCAAACACAAACTCTCTCTGTCTCTCTTAAACCTGTTGGTGTAACATGGGAGGTCTGCGGTTTATAGGATCTTCACACATTGTAGCAGGCACAGAGCATTAGCATCTCTCTGTGCCTAAATAGCAGGGCCAAGAACGTAAACATTTCCATCTGCTTATCCAAACATCAGCTCGGAAACCCATCAAGGGGTTGACAAAAACTCAGAGGAGGTGCTGTTCAATCCGATGAGAGGTGACAGTTTACATCTCCGCCCACAATTAACACATCTCTCTCTCTCGCTCTCTCTCTCTCTGGCTGTGATAATGCCTGTTGTCAGCTGTGTTTAGCAGGCCAGATCAGTGTGAGCGCTGGGCTGCTGCATTGGCTGACAGATTGAAGGTTCAGCACTGGGGCTATCATGACAGATGGAAGCTGGCATCAATGTTCAGAGCACGCCAATCACTGGGGACCTGCTCCCCTCATTCGTCAGGCCGTCGTTCTGAACCCTCCCCCCGATACTGACGGGCGAGATGTGTGTGTGTGTGCGTGTGTGAGATGGCATTGTTAACCAGTGCATCTGTGAGACTGACTTTCTTCTGATGGAAGCATAGGGGAAGAGAGAGAGAGAAAGAGAGAGAGAGAGAGAGAGAGAGAGAGGTTGGCTGGTCACTGCAGCAATGCCAGCCTTTGATTTGATAGCAGCTCCGCTCCTGGGAATAACTGCAAAACTTTGAAACATTCAGAAGAGAGGGAAGACCCCAGAGGAGTGACAGAGAGAGCGAGAGAGGGACATGATGGACAGATTTGCCCCTCCTTCTCTGACTATCTTTCACTGATCCACTAATACTATGCTAATTACCCGCTCAAACGCTGCTGTTCACTCATAAACAGCAGAAGGAAGAGTTTACTGTTTAATTCATCATGTTGAAGAGGGATATTACGGCTTAAATTTGAATCCTTACTTTGTCTGTTATAGTAATTTTAATCTGAATCTTCCCAAAGCAAAATTTAGGGTAACACTTTACATTAATGTTCCCTTTATTAAGGGATTATAAAGGGATTCATTAATGACTAATAATTTGTTTATGAATGCATTATAAATCTTTGCTGTTATAATAACATCTTTAAAAAGGGTAGATTTCATGACATACTTCTTAAATAGTGAGTCATTTTACATCACATGTTATAAATGCTTAATAACACTCATGCAACATTACTAAACTATTAAGTTACTAATATTAGAAACCTATGTACATAAAGTTCAGTATGGTTTAATGGTCATCAGGCTTTATTTTATGATATATACTGTGAGTCAAGACATTACAGTCATAAATATAAAACATATAATAGTCTATTTTTGCTGCATTGTGACAAACCATTTTTTGTTTTTGATTATTATAAGTATGAATAACTGTATTTATTAAGCATTTATAACATGTCAGTTAAAATGCTCACTATATGGCAAGTATTAGATGAAAGTTGCCTATTTATGGATGTTGCTAAAACTGAATATATATGATTTATAATGCATTTTTAAATTACTTTATAATTTACAAATCCGTATGAATGTATTTTTTTCTGCAGAACTCCAACGAACATATTTTATAGAATGTCTGAGCTTTTTTCTTCAATCTAAATCAATGGGGATCAGTCCTCTAATCCACATGACTCAAGTGGTTTAATCCACATCTTCTGAAGTGAAACGATCACTTTGGGTGAAAACAAATCAATATTTATATCCTTATTTAATAAAAATCTTGACATCTACCCTAGCTCTCCTTCATGACATAAACTCGTTCACACAGAAGAATGAAAGTAATATGAGTGTGGAATGGTATGAGGGTGAGTAAATGATGAGATCATTTTTGGGTGAACTATTCCTTTAAGTATCAACTTTGTCTTAGATGATTCTCCTAAAGGACAAGTGAGACAATTGTTGATATACAGTAAGAGTTTTTAGCTCAGATTATTTGGCCTTGAAAGAGTTTGATGAAAAATGATTGTGTCTTGGCAAATCTGAGCACAGTTTGAGACATACAAAATTGAGTATGTGTGTGCACGGGGATATCTACTTAATAAATGATGAAATGTCTTATAAATACTTGGTCAAATGATCTGTGTGTATGTGTGTGTGTGTGTAGAACACATTGTCGATTCAGAATTTTGTTGTTGAGTCCATCCAGTTTTAAGCATGGCTAGATACCAGGGGTCCATTACAAACACACACACACACACACACACACACACACACACACACACACACACACACACACACACACACACACTTGTTTTTATATCATTGTGGGGACTCTCCATAGACTTCCATGCATTTTATGGATTTTATACAGATCTAATGATAATTTCTATCCCTTAACCCTAACTCTACCCCTAAACCTAACCCTCACAGAAACCTTTTTACATTTTTATATTTTCATAAAAACATTGTTTAGTATGTTTAATAAGCCATTTCCCTTATGGGGACCAGTGTCTTGGCCCCACAAGGTAGGTGATCTCAGGTTTTACTATCCTTGTGGGGACATTTGGTCCCCACAATGTAGTATAAACATAGTACACACACACATACACACACACACACACACACACACACACACACACACACACACACACACACACACACACACATATACTTTATATATACTGATTAGGGTTGCAACGGTACACAAAATTCACGGTTCAGTAGGGTTAGGGTTAGGGTTAGGTTTTTGGGTCACAGTTTGGTACGATTTCAGTACAGCAGCGAAAACAAAGAATCTTTCTTAAATTATTTATTTTGAAAACACAGTGGCTAATGGCAAACAATTATTATTGTGAAGGCTCATTTATACATGACTGCACTTTGCAACGAAACTACAATACAAAACTTAAGAGTCTCTTATACGCACATTGTAACAAACATAAATAATAATAAGAGGAAACTATTTGAAATTATAATAATTGTAACAATATTAAGACATTAGCAGTGCAGATTTCTGTGTCTTTTGCCTTTCAGCTCACCACTTATAATTATCACTCAATTTTCAAGTTTTTTTTCCTTTTTTTTTTTTTTTTTCCGGAAAATCAGAATATCCACATTATCAGAGGAAAGGGCAGATCTGTTAGTATTTACAATGTCCCCTGCTGGACAATTACAGCGTGTGCTTGTTTATATAGAGCGGGCACTACAGAATTGCTGAAATGCGTTCTTGTAGGAACTTTATAAAGGGGTTCAAGCTTGTTAAGCAGATGGCGTGCTTTATCGCTTTAGCTCTGTCTGAGCTTGCAGTGAGAGGCTGCTTGAATGCTGTGGCGAGACTAACTTGCAAAGGCTGTTTATGCTTTGCTCCCATAAGCTCAAGAGACACATGTGGATGATGTCTCCGCAAATGAGTCATCATGTTCTTTTGGACTTACCTGGGCAGAAAGGCTGTTCCATATTGTATATCGCATCTAAGTGCGTTCAGTGGGAGATGCAGATATAAACACGGAGACAGCGCACGAAAGCAAAAGTGAAAACCGCCGTGGCAGCGCGCACATTGATGAAAGAACTGTCTGCATAACTTTCACATGCATTTATCTGATCCGCAGTTTCTAGTGTACAGTGTGGTGCTCTGTTCTGTTAAATTTTGGTTCTGTGCGGTCCTGTGTTGCTCTGTAATCTTTTTTATTTGAGTTCTACACGGTTTGTGTTGTTCGTAATATGTTGTTTTAATATTGGTTTCATGCATACTAAGATATGGAATCATTCGTGTGACTCTGTGTACCGTACCGAAGTCCCTGCATCTGTTCGGTTCGACGTGGATACATGTACCATTGCAGCCCTAATACATACAGTATACTTTATACTGTATATATAAACAAGAGAGGCCTAACTTACAGTGCTTCTACTGAACATCAACAGATATGTTCTAACACCATAACAAATGTCTCCAAAGTTTTCAGAGTATGTGATGGAGGGGCAGAGAAAATATCGCTTGGAAGGTGAAGGGGAGTATGTAATCTTTGTCTTTGAGGAGCAAACCCAGCCGCAGGGAGAGAGAGTGAGAAGCAGCCGACGTTTCCAGTTCATAAAAGTGCGCTATGCTCCCCTGAGAGTCTGTCTCATCTCTATGATGGCCAATAATAGCCCATTGTAGTCAAACGCTCCTTTTCCTCCTTGCGACAGAATGAGGACGCCTTATTTACAGAGGACAGGACTAGCAGAACAGCCCCTCTCTCCACATGGAAATACTGCTGACAGAGAGAAAGAGGGAGACAGAGAGGGAGAGAGCCTTTTCCAATAAAATCTAGCCTTTCTCCTTCAAGGAGATGTTGCACATCGTTATATTTATAGTTGTGTTTAGGAACATTAGGACCTGTGGCAGTGTGGATCAGCCACGCCTTTTTAAACCTGACTCCTGCTTGTTCTATTTCTGAAAGCCAGACTCCAGCTGAGCATTTCGCAATCAATGATCCTGATCCACTCCAGTTGCGTCTTCTGTCTTAATTCTGTGCTTTCCAATCAGATAAACAAAGATTGTTTTTTTTTTTTTTTTTTCTGCACTGAAAGCAAGGACAGATGTTGGAAATTTAAATATTACTAATGCAGCCAGTAGCCAGACGGACTCACTGTACTGAAAAACACTTCATGCTTGCTTAATTTCTCAGTTTGCAAATGATTTCACTTTAGTTACCTGTAATGATAATACTGGTGCTTTTCGGATTTTTACAAGGGATGTCAAATATGTAATCAGCGACAAAATGATCTGCTAAATTTTTCAAGCCTGTACAGTATATAAATGCATATGAAATCATATTATGCATTACATTTGTATTTATAATGCATTCCTAATAATTAATTGAATGTTCTCATATAGAATCATCCACAAATGATATTACTTCCCTGTTCATAGTTATATATACTTTTTATAATAACTAAAATTCATAGTTATAAAACAGTATAATGCTCTCAAATACATAATCAACACCCAGTGTCATGTGTTATATTGTGTTTTAATATGTTATACACTTTAAATATGTATCCATGAAAAGGTAAGTATTATGAACTATTATAACTTATACATTCATTTATGGCTTTCTGGAATACTTGAGACTTCACACTTGCTTCATTTCTCAGCGAATTATTTCACTTTTGTTACCTGTATTGTTCATGTTGGTGCTATTTAGATTTTAATTAGTGATGTTTATACATCTACAGAATAGTCCTTTTTTTACATGTCCTTAAAGCCTGGTTGAAAATAAGTAATATACTGTGAATGATATAAGAATGTATTAAGATGATGTGTTGAAGTCTATGGGTAGACTAATGATTTGTTTGTATTTTATTTTGACATTAGCCTCTACCGTATTTCATCTCTGTATTTCTTTCCACTGATATGTGTGTGAGTCACATTTACAAATTGTAAGAAAACTCCTGGATTGTAATCCAATTTTTCATTAATCAAGTTAGTACAAAATCACAGTTTTTATATTTTTTATCCCCTTTTTCAATACGGCCCCATCGACCATAATAACAGCTGTCAGAGGAAAACCCCAAAAAGATATTTTTGTGTCCATTGTGGTTATTTGCATCCCACTGGCTACATATAACTGTGGTTACAATCATTTGTGAAAAAGATCAAATGCATTCATTCATGGATCTCTGGAATCCTTGATTCTGATTCTGATTGATTAAAATCAGTCAAATATTTTTTGTTCAGCATAATGACCGCCAACTGTTTAATTGACCAGTACTGCTGGCTACTTTCTTCTCACAAAATAAAATAATTTCAATTCTCAATTTCTTAGGTAAGCAGCTCTGTAATTAACAGGATATTGTACAGTCAGTCAGTCATTATTGCAAAATAAACTTACTTAAAGGTGCAATATGTAATATATTTACTGTACTAAAGCATAAAATTATCATAATATGTTATCGGAGATTTAGGAAACATGATGAAATACTGTCTTCTCTGAAAACAATGCTACAGCCAGTATATTCTACTTTGAAATGTCCATTCTGGGCCGGAATTTCTGTTTGTGTTTTGGCCTGTGTGATTCCGCCCACTGCCCATTTCCCAATAGTATTTAGACACCACAGGTTGCCAGATTTGAAACAAGTTAGCGGGCAAACACAGAGTGCTGCAGCCATGGAAGCCAGCAATACATCTAGCTAACATTGACAGAGTTATAAAAAATCCACATGAGCTGATAATAAAAACATTGCAAACGTATACATTAGCTGATTAACTTACAGTGTAAGGCTCATCGCTTGCCATTGTCAGTTTGCTCGTTCCTGTTGCGTGTCCTCAACCTGGCAACCCACGTGAGCTTCTGAGGGGGTGGGGGAGACAACGCTCTCCAATATTTTGGACAGCAGTAACCATTTTAAATGCTTGATGTCAGTGTTACATATTGTTCCTTTAATGTACATTATTAAGCATTATGAATACTTTTATAATACATAAAACAGGCATTGTGTAAGGTGTGGCCAAAATATCAACAATTCAAAGTACAATTGAACTATTCTCTGAATGTCAGCATGCGTGTGATGTAGCAGGACTCACTTCTGTTCCACTGTCTATGACTGAGTATTGCAAGGGGGAATCCCGTCATCACAACATTCCCTCATCATTGCGCTCACCTTGCATATTATTAAGGGGAAATGTTGCACCACACTTCGAGTAAAGAATACACACTCACAGGGGCCATTGGAGCTGGGATTTGTGGGAAATAAGTCACAGCTTAAATTGCCTAGGAAGCCATCTTTGATGGTACCCCGCTGTTTTTCATCCGCTCATAATCCCTGTGGTTCCTCAATTTAGAGCAGCTCTCATGAACCTGTCCCCCGCACAAACACACTATAATGGCTAATTATGGAGTGTGTGAGGATATCGAGCTGTCTGCCTCCCTTGACATCACTGTCACAAACGGAGAGGTCACGGTGAGTGGCAGGTCACGGGGCATCCAGGGTTTATCTCTCTGTCTCTCTGTGATCTGTTACACCCTCAACACTGCTTAAGTGGATTCACAAACCCTTAGCTATCAAAAGCACAGCTCAAGTGAGACTGAAAAAATAAAACTACAGTTTAAAGATCTTTGTAAAGTATTTCATCTCCTACAAACAGATGACTCAAATCAATGCTTCAATGCACTTCTCAAAATAAGCGTCATGGATCATTTGACCTCCACATGAGAAGCACAGTGTAGTGGATAGGTTTATTTTTGAGATTGTCAGGTAGCAAGAAAACTAGCAATATACACAGTACACCAACATAATCACATGAGAAGTCCACACGAAGTTTTACCCGGAAACTGGAGCTCACACATTCAACAACACTTCCAGTTTTGACAGCTGGGGGCAGTGCTTTATTCGGTTAGCACCGATTTTAGCTGAACAACATTCAACCGACTGTTGCTGAATTCACTGGGAGATCTGGATGTGTAAACAGTGAAAATATGTGAAACCAAATTTGTCAGTTTTTTGTTTGTTTGTATATAACTCTGATGTATTCATGATTGACGATTTGACAATTACTTTGATACGCTACAGTTTAGGCATGTTTAGACAGTTTAGGATATTATGTTATGTATAGCGTGTTTTAAACCTCGTGCGACCCCACTTCCTTCTGCGTGGACTGTGTGTTTTGTCTTCGCTATACGCTATGCATAATTTAATTTAATTTAAACCGAATGATCCCAGTTCAGGACACACTGGCCTGTAAGTTAAGAATTAAACTTTTGACACACTGAGTCATGTGACAAAAAAGAAAACATGTCACCGATGAGGCTAGTTAGGGCTTACAGATCAGTGTTCAGCAAAGAAAAGGGATGTTTGCATTTTATGCATTACCGAAATAAAATGTAACTGTGATAATTTTTTTTTATTTTTATTTATTTTTTTTTTTGTGGAAGTTCTCCCCTTTTCTCCCCAATTTGAATCGCCCAATTCCCAATGCGCTCTAAGTCCTCGTGGTGGCATAGTGACTCACCTTGAACCCCCAACCTTCTGATCAGTAACCCAGAGCCTTAACTGCTGAGCCACCACAGCCCCATATATATATATATATATATATAACTGTAGTTTCTTAAATACATGAAAAAATGTGTAAGTAGTATGTTTAAATTAAAACCGTTTAATTATTGTCTTCATTCGTCTTTTTCATCTTGTCTTTATAAGCGTTATTAACAAAAACACACTTCGTCAGCTTTGACGAGATCAATACTTGGTATAAGTACTTCTTAAGACCACTTCAACATTTTGTTTTCACTTCCTTTGGGGGGATTTCAAACCTTAATTTTTGTGGGTCTGATTCCCCCAAACTCCAGGGCCAATTCACACCTGGGCCACGACTCCTGAAAGATCCTCTATCAAAGCACTTACAGCTGGAGATATACTTATGAGAGGAAGAATGAATAAAAAGATAAAAAGATAGAAGAACTGACAAAGTCATAAACATCATTCATTCACTCACTCTCTCTGAATGTATGGTCAGGGAGAATTGAGGAAATGAGAGAAGAAGAGGAGAAAGTCTTGTTTGGCAGTCTATCATTCTGTCAGGCTGGTATGTGAGAGCTCGCCTAAGGTAGATGTGCTGTCAGGTAACGGACAGGTATTAACCTCTCCGAAAGATAGACAAAGACCAATCAGATGCACGTTAAACATGAAAGCCGTTAACGAGGAGGGCACACTCACCAAATTCCATGGCTGAGGTATGGTTGATCCTCAGAAACACACATAAGAGGTGAATTATCAAAAAGAAAAGATAAAAAAGACATGATTTTTACCGAACCAAACAAAAGTTTCTACCTCTCTGATCATGATCAAAGGTTTCACTGAATCTCTCAAAAATCAAACCTTTTCTTTTCTTTAAAAGGGAATAAGATAATGATTTAGGCTGTGCAGAGGTGAGCATTCTGCACCTGAGAGACTCACTCTAGCCTAATACTTTGCAGGTGAAGGGCTGTGAGCAAATCCCTATGGACTCAACATACATGCACAGAAGCAAATGTGCCATCACACTAGAACACTGATATACAAAGACTGTAACTTTGTACAAATACCTTGTGTCTAAGTTACAGTTTTAGTTCTTTCACAGTTATAAGTTACGGAAGTCACAGAATGTCTGGCTGTTTGAAATAAAGTCTACATTTTCAGAGCAGTGGCCAAGCCCTTATAGGACAGGGAGGGAATTTGGGAAGTTCCCTCGCAATACGTTTTGGGTTCCCTCGCAATACCTTTCTTCATCCCTTACAGAAATGAACCATAGTTTTAATAAAGTAACCATAGTTGGACTATGGTATTTGTAGTAAACCCATAACCACCATGATATTTACTGATAGAAGTTTTATTGATATTTTCCTTTTTAATTGAAAGTTGAATGTTACATTTATATAGTGCTTTTCTGACACTACACTCAAAGCGCTTTACACAGTGAACAAGGTGACTCTCATTAACCACCACCAGTGTGCAGCATCCACCTGGATGATGCGACAGCAGCCATAGTGCGCCAGTACACTCACCACACACCAGCTATTGGTGGAGAGGAGAGAGTAGAGTGATACAGCCAATTAATTTTTTATCATTATACAAGACAGTTAAAAGTTACAGGGAACTGATGAGGAGAGAGAGGTTAGAGTGAAACACGCAAGTACTTAAACATTTCCAGTCTTAAGCAGCTTTCTCGCAATAAGCGACTTTTGGTGTCCATGAAAACAAGCTCATTGATAAAACAGCTGAGAAATCCTTCTGGATTTACGTTGAAGGGGGGCCCAAGCCATATCAAGAGACCAGAATATCATAGAGACTCGGAGTGGACTTATCTGCCTCGGAAGTAACCCCCTAGCACCCAGAACACCCTAGCAACCACAAAGCAACACCCCAGAATACACTAGCATTGTGGCAGTGGGTTTTGCTCATGCAAGCACTTAAATTTTCTTCAGAAAATTTAACAATGGCAAAAAGCCGCCCAAAAATATATTTAAAAAGTTTTTGTAACACTTTAGAACTACACAGGAACAAATGAGTAACGCAACATTAACATTCTAGTAACTTCTACCAACTAACAAGAAACTGTAATGAATTAGTAAGTAATAGCACACAGATGAATGTGGTAATTCAATATAAGCTAATCAGTAACTACTATTTCTTTCATGCCTCTTGGAGAACTACTAAGAAACTATATACAGTTTCATAATTAACCCTTGTGCATCAACAAAAAAAAGTTTCTCAGAGGTCCTTCGAGCACAAAAATGTCCACATAAAAAAACTGCCATAATAATACTATATATTAATATTATTTTCCACTTTCAATGAGTTATTTTTTTTTAACTAACATCAGTCCTGATCATACCTACCAAATATTCATTCATTTAAGGATTTTAACCCTTTAAACTCCAGTTTGTTTATATAATGCAAATGTTGTTTTTTATTAAAAAATAAATAAATAAATAAATAAAAAAAAACACACAAAAAATGAATTCTTTCCCATATACTAAATGCTAAGGGGATTCTTTTTTTATTTTTATTTTTATTTTTATTTTTTTGGGATTATCACAGTCTGGGATATGTCAATGATTAGCAACGACATTGATTTTAATGCATTATTATTTTTTGTGCAGTCTCAGATAAAAAAAAAACACACACACTCAGGACCTTATGTAACGTTTGCTGGCGCTAGCAATGACAATGCAGATGAGACAATGAAGTGTAGAACCCAAGTGAAGTTTATTATAAATCATGATATCCAGAAACCCTAACTCTAAACGTGAACAAAACATAAACATGAACTTGACTTAACTAAACTTGACATGACTTGGTTAGACTATGAAACAAAACATAAACGTAAACATGACTTGACTTGATCATGGAACCAGCTACGATACATACACACAATACCTGACAATGGACAATGGCAAACATGAGGCTTAAATACATGGACAAGGGTAACAAGACAAACAAGTTAACCAATGAAAAGACAGAACTGATAACAAGATAACTAGACAATAAACCAATGAAAACAAGACACATGAACATGGAGGGAAACATGAAATCACATGACCAGGGGACCACATGACATGAAAAAGGAACTAGATTTTCAAAATAAAAGACATGAAAAACATGAACCAAAAGAATAAACATGACATATCCCCCCACTAGGGGCAGCTCCCAACACCCCAACACATGAACAACACATTAAACATGGCATAATCCCAAAGTTCTGTAGGGAGCTGGGGGGGGGGGGGGTCTTGAGGCGTGGCTTGGCAAGCTCCAAGTGCGTGGAGCATGGGATCAGGGCAACGTCTGTGGAAGGTGGAGCCATGAGAGACTCGAGGGGTGGAGCCTTGAGAGACTTGAGGGTCGGAGCCATGGAAGGCAGAGCCGTGACAGACTTGAAGGGTGACACCAGGGAACTTGGCATCTGGAGAGTAGCCGATGGCTTGAAGGGCCAGGGTGGAGCCGGAGGCAGGGAGGACGAAGGCGGTGCCGGAGGCTCGGAGGAGCAAGGCGGAGCTGGGGGATCGCAAGACTGAGGCGGAGCCGGTGGGACTGAGGACCAAGGCGGAGCTGTAGGGATGGAGGTCCCTGGTAGAGCTGAAGGATCGGAGAGACGAGGCATAGCCAGAGGATCGGAGAGCCAAGGTGGAGCCAGATGATTGACAGACCAAGGAGGAGCTGGAGGGACGAGGGACCCTGGTAAAGCCGACAGGTGGAAGGACCACAGTGGATCCGAGGGAACACAGAGCCGAGGTGATGTCAAGGGATCGACAGGCCAAGGCAGAGTCCAGGGCTCGGAGGGTCTAGGTGGGGTCAGAGGGTCTAGGCGGGGTCGCTGGGTCAAAAGTTCCCCTTGCCTGATCAGGAGAAATAAGGGTGGGCACAAGGGCGGGAACCAATTCTAACTCAAATAGCCCAGTGAGAGATGGCTCTGGAATGAACGAGGCCTGCAACGCTGGTTCGTTGGCCAGAGATGAGCCTGAGATCTTGCATGGAGCGGACTGAAGCTTGGCTGTGACATGGCATAGAGCAGGCTCAGGAGTGGCTGTGACATGGCATGGAGCAGGCTCAGGCGTGGTTATGACATGGCATGGAGCAGGCTCGGGCGTGGCTGTGACATGGCATGGAGTAGGCTCAGGCATTTTTTTTGACATGACATGGACCAGGCTGAGGCATTGTTGTGACATGGCATGAAGCAGGCTGAGGCGTTGCTGTGACCTGGCATGGGGAAGACTCAGGATCCAGGGCAAAATTTGGTGCTAGCTCAGTGACTATGACAAGGAACTCTGGCTTGGCGGCCATGACGTGGAACTCTGGCTCAGCGGCCAAGACGTGGAACTCTGGCTTGGTGGCCATGACGTGGAACTCTGGCTTGGCCGACATGACGTGGGATGCTGACTCATCGACCATGATGTGGGATGCTGGCTCGTCGACAATGACGTGGGACGCTGGCTTGTCGACCATGACGTGGACTCTGGCTCGGCATCTGCTTCCCCCACAGTGAACGTAGAACAAATAATCTGCAGGTCAAGGTCGATATACTGAGCCAGATTGAGGGGACTGTGACTGCCAGGCATCAAAGAGGAGATTGGCTCACTCAATCCCACCCGGAAAATGTCCTTGAGGGCGACCTCATTAAAGTCCACCCGGCAGGCCAGAGTGCAGAAGTCCTCCACATAATTTCCAGGGATCGACTCCCCTGGTGAAGTCGAAGAAGCTGGATTGCTGGTTTCATTTAGGTCGGTCAGGTATTCTGTAACATTTGCTGACGCTTGCAATGACAATGCAGACGAAGACGACGATGTAGAACCCAAGTGCAGTTTATTATAAATCATGGTATCCACAAACCCTAACTCTAAACGTGAACAAAACATAAACATGAACTTGACTTAACTAAACTTAACATGACTTGGTTAGACTATGAAACAAAACATAAACGTAAACATGACTTGACTTGACTAGACTTGACTTGATCATGGAAACAACAACGATACATTAACACACACAATACCTGACAATGGACAATGGCAAACATGAGGCTTAAATACATGGACAAGGGTCACGAGACAAACAAGTTAACCATTGAAAAGACAGAACTGATAACAAAGAAAGATAACTAGACAATAAACCAATGAAAACAAGACACATGAACATGGAGGGAAACATGAAATCACATGACCAGGGGACCATATTACATGAAACAGGAACTAGATTTCAAAATAAAAGACATGAAAAACATGAACCAAAAGAATAAACATGACACCTTAGAGGACAAAAATGTCCGTGTCAAAAAACTGCAAAAACTGCCATAAAAATATATAATAATATTATTTTCCACTTTCACTGACATAGATTTTTTAAGCAACATCAGTCCTGATCATAACTACCAAATATTCATTCATTTTCAGGATTTTAACCCTTTAAATTCCAGTTTGTTTACATAATGCCACTGTTGTTTTCACACACACACACACACACACACACACACACACACACACACACACACACACACATTTCTCAATACACACATACAAAACACACTCTGACATCCATACCAACACACCACACAATTTTAGTTGCATCTGCATTTAGCATTTAGTGCTCTATAATACAGCAAACAGAAAATAGGAAAAAACATGTATTTGCTCCATAGGCTAAACATGAGAAAATGCCACCATCTGGTGGAAAATATAAACATTTTTAATTTTGAAGCCAGGGCTCTGGAATGAAAGCATAATATCATAGAATTCATGATTGTATGCAAATGGCACTGGGATCAAATATTGCAGTTTTAATGGGTTTCAATGGGGACATTTTTGTCCTTAAGATCCTGAGTGTAACTATTTTGTGTACACAGTGTATTATAGATTTATTTTAGGAACTGAGGTTGAAATATCAAAATTCCACCAAAAATACACACCTTTGGCAAAATGTATGCCATTGGCATTAAAACAAAACAAAATGAAAAAGACAAAAATGTTCCGAAGATTGAACAAGTGTTCATGTGAAACTAATCAAAAACTAATGCAGGACAAATGACTAGCGCTACATTAACATTTGAACCGCTACTGATAACGAATACACAAGATTGTTTACATAATCAATAGGTAATAGCAGACTTATGATTTGGGTAAGCTGTTAATAATTAGTACATTTTATCATGCTTCTAGAAAACTATTTACTAACTATGGATCATTTTAAAGAAATGGCTTTCTAAATGCAGAGTTTGGGACCTTACTCCTGTGGCCAATTTTCTGGCATCCCTCTGAACTTCACCCTTACAGTACTTGTATTCATTTTTTTCCCCTCATTATTATTACTACTTAAAGTGAAGTCAGCTTAGGTCCACACTTCTCACTGGATCACTAGAGGGTCATGAAGACTACTGGAACATTTCGAGTCATCAGCCATACCCCAAATGCTAAATAAATTGTAACCTATACAGTGATTTATTTATTTAATGTACCTCACAGAAATATATGGTTCTATGTATGTCTCCTACCTCAGTTTTCTTTGGGATATCTCTCCTAACCATTATGAATGGTTAGAAGATTCTATACTTTAGGATTAGGTATTCACAGCCATGGGCCATGCATTTTAAGTCTAGGCCTTCAGTGCGATTCATGCCATTAAGAAAACAGTTTCACAATGAATAAGATGCCGTATGCCTATCATTACGTGGCAGTCAACTAATAATACCAATTGACATTTTAAAAACACGTCCATGCACGAAAGCCAGAACTTGAAATGACATTTAATGCTCAAGCAAGCCTAATTTTAACTGCAGCATGACTGTTTTGTGAAATTAACATCAAAAACCATAATTTTTCACATTAATCTACCAAGGAGGTCTACAATACCTGGAAAAATATATCTAATAATATTTGGATTTAAATGTTGCTTGCAATAAATTTCGTTTTGTCAGGGTGAGATATTCCTATTTGATATCTCCGAGTATAAATGCATTCCATTCCCTGATATCGGAACTGCAACACTTCCGTTAGCTTAGCAGGGGTTTGACTCTCATTAGAGATGTCTCCTAGAAACCCAACTGATAAACAATGCTGCAGTGCCAGCATTTGTGTTTCAGGTGTATGATTATCAAAATAGATTATAATGTTTTATACACCTGTTTCTGCAGGCATTTGTTAAACAAGCTTTAATATCATGTAATGTGGAAATGAACTCATTTATCGATATTGCTTAATAAAGTGAATGTTTATCACTTACTTTGTATATCTCCTTGAGTGTTGACATGTTTGTGTGACATCATGCCCCTGCGTCTCAGCGAAAATTGAGTTGAGAATTTCTGCACAAGCCAACAAGTTGTAATTCTGACTTCAAGATGCATTCCATTGCACTTTTCCTAGAAGGAAGTTGTAAAATCTGACTTTCTGAGTTGAATGGAGCACAGCACTACTTTTCAAAACTTGATCCGACACTGAATGCTCAAGCAGCCTAATTTACACTTAGAAAACTCCTGATGTTGCTATAACAATGCAAAAAGCACTTACCAATTTACTTGAAGTGAAAATCAGTCCTCCTTTCCTGTTTAATAAATTAAGCAATCACACGGTCATGCAGACCATATCGTGTTTTTAAATCCATAAGGATGTCTTTCTCAATGGCGATAGCGGCTGTGATGATGATCTCACGCTCTTCGCTTTCAAATTACGTACATCACTTAAAGCATGATTGCATCACTCAAGGCCAGCTAGAAGGCCTCGACCGGGACATATCCTGAAGATCACACCCACCAAGAACAAATAAATCAATCTGATTGGCTGATGAATATGACAATCTGACTTTAGTTGCTCATTCATTTGCACTGTTGAGGGATACTGTGAAAATTCTGAAGGCCTGACAGGGTGCAGCTCAGACTCACGCGCTGCTTCAGGCATGCGATTTGTGAAACAGTTATCACACTTTGCTTGTAAGCATCAAGGAATAAATTCTGACTGGATAAACTTTTAATTTTTCTCTATTTGTTTGTAGATTAATTAAGAGTGGAAAGCGATTAAAAATACATAGGCAAAAAGGTGATTGAGAATGAAAGAATGAAAAATATTTATTTATTTGGCATGTTAGGCCAGCAGAGAAGGCTTTGCTGGCCCTGAGAATTCGCCCGTGGGTATTCATTAATAACTACTGTAAGAATCATGGTAGCCTACAAGTAATGACTCAATTGTTACTACTCCTTCTAAAGGAATTACTAGCAATTTGGAACAGTATTCTAAAGTGAATGTCTGTAGCTACTGAGCCACATGATGGCCGACTTTAAACATGAGGCATGGAACTCCAACAGTTACAGTGGCTGTGTGTGCTGCCACTGGGCCACATATGATGGCCGACTTTAAACATGAGGCATGGAACCCCAACAGTTACAGTGGCTGTGTGCGCTGCCACTAAGCCACATGATGGCAGACTTTAAACATGAGGCATGGAACTTCAACAGTTACAGTGGGTGTGTGTGCTACCACTGGGCCACATATGATGGCCGACTTTAAACATGAGGCATGGAACTTCAACAGTTACAGTGGCTGTGTATGCTGCCACTGGGCCACATATGATGGACGACTTTAAACAAGAGGCATGGAACTCCAGCAGTTACAGTGGCTGTGTGTGCTGCCACTGGGCCACATATGATGGCCGACTTTAAACATGAGACATGGAACACCAACAGTTACAGTGGCTGTGTGTGCATGCCACTGGGCCACATATGATGGCCGACTTTAAACAAGAGGCATGGAACTCCAGCAGTTACAGTGGCTGTGTGTGCTGCCACTCGGCCACATATGATGGTGACTTTAAACATGAGGCATGGAACTTCAACAGTTACAGTGGCTGTGTGTGCTGCCACTCGGCCACATATGATGGTGACTTTAAACATGAGGCATGGAACTTCAACAGTTACAGTGGCTGTGTGTGCTGCCACTCGGCCACATATGATGGTGACTTTAAACATGAGGCATGGAACTTCAACAGTTACAGTGGCTGTGTGTGCTGCCACTCGGCCACATATGATGGCTGACTTTAAACATGAGGCATGGAACTCCAGCAGTTACAGTGGCTGTGTGTGCTGCCACTGGGACACATATGATGGCTGACTTTAAACATGAGGCATGGATCTCCAACAGTTACAGTGGGTGTGTTGTTACAATGTTGCTGCTAGTCAGAATTTTTATAAATATGTATTCATTTTTTAATTATTAATAATAATTAAGTATCTGGTTCCATTTTCATTTCATCAAACAGCTTTACATAAACATCAAAATATAAACTTCTTAGAACATTGTGATACCTGAACAAGAATAAACACTTTATTTATTTACCTTCTATTATCTTTAAATGCTATAATGCCTTCTAATATCTTTTAGAAGACAACCTAGAGGACCATCTTTGAGCTTTTACCCCAGCCAGTAAATCCACTCAATAAAAGACAAATGTTCTTTCAAAAGCTTCTCTGTCCTGTTTCCTCTCAATCACCAAATATGGCTTTTGTAGGTTAACCAAACCCTTTCAATATTTTGTGTGTGCCCTCCGTGGTTTGGGTCAACAAACCATCTGCTGTGGTTTACTGAGTAGTGAGTGTAATCAAGTCTCGACAGAGCTCTGTAGGGTCTCCACTCATCGCTTAAAATTGTTGACCCTTGGCGAACATGTCTTCTAATGATAGGAATCAGGTGATTCCTGGAGCGCCGTTCTACAAGCTGCAAAACTGTCTGTCTTCTTTGTCCCCTTATGGCCAGCATGCCAAAGACCCACTTCTTTCTCTTCCATGTCTGTCCAGCTCTTCCTTGTCCATACTACAAAAACAAAAATAATTTCAATAACTTGCTTTTTTGTTTTTCCTGTGATTTATATACTGTTATCATAGTTATTGAACACTCACTAGGATACCTAGGATTATCTGCTGTATTCTCATAATGCTACAACATATCCTCCAAACTTCAGCTTTTATGAGACTATTTTACAAACATTATGAATTCATTGTCGTAATGTTACGACTTTATTCAAAACATTTTTTTATTATTATTATTGTGGCACTGCAGTTCAGTCTGGTTCGTTTTAAGATCATGGTGCGAGTCAATGAGAAGTTTTGAGATCATTTGGAGTGCTCACATGGTGCAATGCTACATAAAATAACATAAAACTCAACAGTTACAACTATTTTTTTTTTTTCATGTTTTATCACGTTTTTCCACAAATGGCTCATTAAGACATCCGAATCAAAGTGGGTCACGTATATTCTTTGATGTACATATTTATGGTGAAATTGTTGTATTAAACGTACCTCTATCCAGTAGATTGATGTCGCTTTGTGGTGGCGGGCAAATATATGCTTCAGCTGAAAGCAGCCGCTAACTTGATATGCATGGGCTGAATGATTGGTAGATAGATTTAAAAAAAAAAATAAAAAAATAAAATAAAAATATATATATATACAGGTGCATCTCAATAAATTAGAATGTCGTGGAAAAGTTCATTTATTTCAGTAATTCAGCTCAAATTGTGAAACTCGTGTATTAAATAAATTCAGTGCACACAGACTGAAGTAGTTTAAGTCTTTGGTTCTTTTAATTGTGATGATTTTGGCTCACATTTAACAAAAACCCACCAATTCACTATCTCAAAATTAGAATACATCATAAGACCAATAAAAAAAAAAACATTTTTAGTGAATTGTTGGCCTTCTGGAAAGTATGTTCATTTACTGTATATGTACTCAATACTTTGTAGGGGCTCCTTTTGCTTTAATTACTGCCTCAATTTGGCGTGGCATGGAGGTGATCAGTTTGTGGCACTGCTGAGGTGGTATGGAAGCCCAGGTTTCTTTGACAGTGGCCTTCAGCTTATCTGCATTTTTTGGTCTCGTTTCTCATTTTCCTCTTGACAATACCAGGTCTGGTGAGTTTGCTAGCCAGTCAAGCACACCAACACCATGGTCATTTAACCAACTTTTGGTGCTTTTGGCAGTGTGGGCAGGTGCCAAATCCTGCTGGAAAATGAAATCAGCATCTTTAAAAAGCTGGTCAGCAGAAGGAAGCATGAAGTGCTCCAAAATTTCTTGGTAAACGGGTGCAGTGACTTTGGTTTTCAAAAAACACAATGGACCAACACCAGCAGATGACATTGCACCCCAAATCATCACAGACTGTGGAAACTTAACACTGGACTTCAAGCAACTTGGGCTATGAGCTTCTTCACCCTTCCTCCAGACTCTAGGACCTTGGTTTCCAAATGAAATACAAAACTTGCTCTCATCTGAAAAGAGGACTTTGGACCACTGGGCAACAGTCCAGTTCTTCTTCTCCTTAGCCCAGGTAAGACGCCTCTGACGTTGTCTGTGGTTCAGGAGTGGCTTAACAAGAGGAATACGACAACTGTAGCCAAATTCCTTGACATGTCTGTGTGTGGTGGCTCTTGATGCCTTGACCCCAGCCTCAGTCCATTCCTTGTGAAGTTCATCCAAATTCTTGAATCGATTTTGCTGGACAATCATAAGGCTGCAGTTCTCTCGGTTGGTTGTGCATCTTTTTCTACCACACTTTTTCCTTCCACTCAACTTTCTGTTAACGTGCTTGGATACAGCACTCTGTGAACAGCCAGCTTCTTTGGTGTGACCGGCCTTCGTTTAGCTCTGCGTTGTGTGGATAAATGAACAAGACCGGGCAACAGGAATTACTCAGGCCAGATTTTATTCTGCATGAATAAAGAAACAAATTAATCAATCTGTGGCCTTCTCTCACAACTGGAACACCAGCCTGTCCGTGAAAAGCATTATTTTAGCCACAGAGCTTGCACACTCATGCTTAATGAACTCTCTCCAAAAATACATGCTCCATATCATTCACACAAACTTCATACATGTTTGAATAAGATTAAAGTGAATTTAAGAACAAAATTACATGTCTTATTACAATAAAAAAAACTCATATCAAACTTTTTAGACGGAGCTTCAGCACAACTAACCTCTCTTCAGTCGCGCTTACCGCGAACTGAAGGAGAGCAACCGGAACCGGAACATAAGTCTTAAAGGAGCCACGCGCCATTTTTTACAATACTGAAAAAGTACCATATAACCATAGAAACATGACATCTCAAATAAAAGAAATCAATATTAAAAGAATTTCCAGAATACAAAATAATTATATAAATATAACAAATGATAATAACAAAAAGAGAGATTTTGTGTGAAATTAATAAATAAATATAACACCTGTTACATTGGCAATGAATGTTTGTGGCTTACCCTCCTTGTGAAGGGTGTCAATTATTGTCTTCTGGACAAACTGTCAGATCAGCAGCCTTCCCCATGATTGTGTAGCCTAGTGAAGCAAACTGAGAGACCATTTTGAAGGCTCAGGAAACCTTTGCAGGTGTTTTGAGTTGATTAGCTGATTGGCATGTCACCATATTCTAATTTTTTGAGATAGTGAATTGGTGGGTTTTTGTTAAATGTGAGCCAAAATCATCACAATTAAAAGAACCAAAGACTTAAACTACTTCAGTCTGTGTGCGTTGAATTTATTTAATATACAAGTTTCACAATTTGAGTTGAATTACTGAAATAAATGAACTTTTCCACGACATTCTAATTTATTGAGATGCACCTGTATATATATATATATATATATATATATATATATATATATATATATATATATATATATTAAACAGAACGAAACAAATACTTTTGGTAGAGGACATTACAAATAAACTTTTGTTCAGAAAATATGATTACTTTTTTGTTTCTGATCCTTTTAAAATGTCCTTTGTTTCAGGTTTTACAAATGCAACTGGTGCCATCTTGCTTTTCAGTTAGCGATTGCAGTGAAAATGACCTCAGGGGACTTCAATTTTAATATTACTGTGTTGCAGTGTTTGTCTTGTTGCTAGGATGATTGTTTTGTACTTTATAATGGACTTATAAAGCTTTAAGATACTATACATATACTATACTATACAGGTAAAATAATAAAATAATTTCAACTCAGCATTTTTTCTCCGTGTATTTATTCATTTTGTTAATAACTATGTAATAAGCGGGATAATGCACAGACTGGTTATTATCACAAAATAAACCTCTTCAGGGCTGCGTTTCCTTATAATGATTGATCTTATTTGTTAATAGCATTTTCTATGAGAACTTTTATGAACGTTCGTTATTTTTACGTTTGTATCCCAAAGCTGGACTAAATGCTAAAATGTAACCATGTAGTGTCACTTGTTATTGTAACTTCATTATAATTATGCTTAACTTTATAAATACATATAATTTACCTTGCTGGGAAATGTCCACATTTATTCTCAATAAAAGTGCTCAAACTATGAACCAGTGTTGTAGTACCCGAATCCAGGACTCGGACTCGAGTCTGACTCGAGTCGCGGTATTGATGACTCGTGACTCATCTCGGACTTGAACACTAATGACTCGGACTTGGACTCGAGCATTGGTTGCATTCTGACTTGGAGGAGAGGACTCGTTACAACCGTTAACTTTTGCGTTCTGCCCTTTTTTGGCTTGAGATCACATGCATGTCATGCCACGTACCGGTTGCGCGAGTGCGAATCTCTGTGCTCACATGCAGATTTCCTTTGCTTTCACGCAAAACTGGACGCACAGTCTCAAATCTCCCTGCTTTCATTCAGAGAGTGCGTGTGCCACTCAAAACATGTAATGTGTACTCGGAAATACATTATAACACAAAATAACTCTGCCTCTGTTTACTCATACAAATATTCTGCCTCTGTAGATGTGGTATAGAGAGGGAGAATAATGAAGTTTGAGGAATCAACTCGCCATTTGGTCGGTAGTGCATAATGCATGGTTAAAGTCATACAGTAAGGATGATATTCTGATGCTCACTGACAATGTAAGAAACATGAGCAAATCAAATGACAGAAACCGTTAACAAAGAACACATTGTGACTCAAGTCCTCTCAAAACTTTCACGTCAGTAAAAAACTTACCTGCACAAGTTTGTCTAGAACACATAAAGGATTTTTCAGAATCTATGTGGGGGCACATACAGTATGTGGAAAATTCGAAAATATGTGGAACAAAATCGTAAATCATTATTATAAGTTATAATTATAAGGGGAACATAAGCTCATGTTGACATGTGTTCATGCATTTATGACAGGTGCAGTTTCACATAGAGATGGAGACTGGCTTGTGTGATGCGAGTTTATCCCAAATGTTGGCTAAAACAGTTAAGTAATCCCATTGTTAAAAGGACAAACATCCATCCATCCATGAAAAATCATGTGAATTGCTCCAAGGCCTGAATTATAATGAATTTTGGTAATATAACACCAGAGGAAAATACCAGGGAAAAATAAAATATAATAATAAACTTCAAATAAATGGCAAGAAAGCACTGTTATTTACAATGGAAAGTTGTTTTTCTGACATCTCATTTTTTTATTTCCTTGATTATTGTATAGGCCTATATACAACATTGTGATGATAGATTATGATTATAATTATTAAAGACAAATAAACAGTTAGTACTAAAAGAAGAACAAATATACAAATGAAGAACATGTCTCGGTTACTGTTGTAACCTCCATTCCCTGATGGAGGGAACGAGACATTTTGTTGATGTAGTGACACTAGGGGTCGCTCTTGGGAGCCCCAAACACCTCTAATCTTTGAGAAAAGGCCAATGAGAATTGGCTAGTGAAATTTACATGCCACTCCCCCGGACATACGGGTATAAAAGAAGCTGGCTCGCAACCACTCATTCAGGTTTTGAGCTGAGGAGCCGAGACAAGGTCCTGGCCATTTCAGTGGATAGTACAGCGTTGTGGTAAGAGGGACACAACAGTAACTGAGATGTTCCCCTTCTGTCACTCACTCGACGTTGTGTCGATGTAGTGACACTAAGAGTCCCTATAGAAAAATGCCACAACAGTTGGACCGTGTTACGTGAACTGCCGATGCATGTGCAAGCAAGCTGCTGCGTGCGTAATAGCAGGTGCATCAGTCCGCACGTGACCTCCCCCAATGCTCCACAAGACGTCATGTAGTTCCCCACATCCCAGAGGGGGTAAGCGATGTAACTAGCACGGGAGCAGGCCGTGCCAGTCGCAGCCTTTTCTCTCTATGTTTTCTCTCCACAGAGTATTATATTCGGCTAGGGCCATCTAACACTATTACATGCGCCGGGGAAGGTGTTCTTTTCCTTTTCTATTCTTTCAGGGGGAAAAGACCCCGCAGAGACCACATCCTGCCTGAAGGGGAGGTAACATGTGGAAATATATCACGTGGGCTCACCAGCTGCACATGGAAGAGGCGCTGTGGTAGGTCCTGCCTGGAAGGTGAGGAGCTCTATAACCACAGCGACTGGGGGCAGAGAGGACTCTGCCCAAGGGAGACACGGGTCTGCTGACAGGGAGACCATACCATGGAAAATACATCTCAGGGTGTTACTGGAGTAACCGGCACCTGTGGAGCACCTATCCCAGTACAGGACATAGTACCTGTAGTGGGTCCTGCTGCGAATTCCTCTGCCGAATTCGCAAGCCACAGGGCTAGGGAGGAAGGACATCCAGGGTTCATGGTTCGTGAACTTGCATGGGAGAAGAAGCACACATCTTCACCTCATGGAGGGGAAAGGCGCTATACGCAAGTGATACACCCGTCCAGCTGTTCCGTATTACCAAACTTACCTGTTCGTACCTGACAAAACACGGGACGAAACCGGCTCAACCTGGAGATTGTAAAATCTCACAAAGGTATTGGGTGTTGCTCAGCCCGCTGCTTGCAGATGTCTGCTAGAGAGGTGCCAATGGCCAGTGCCCATGAGGATGCCACACACCTTGTAGATTGTGCTCGTATTCCCAAAGGGGCGGGCATGGCCTGGGCCTGGTATGCCAGAGCTAGGGCATCCACGATCCAGTGGGCAAGCCTCTGTTTGGAGACAGCGTTTCCTTTCCGCTGTCCACCAAAGCAGACAAAGAGCTGCTCAGAGCATCTAAAGCTTTGTGTGCGATCCAAGTATATGTGCAAAGCACGCACCGGACAGCGCTTGCAGGCTCACCACCTGATCCCTGAAGGGGGTCGTGAGAACCTTGGGCACATAGCCCGGCTGGGGTCTCAGGACCACGTGAGAGTCTACCAGACCGAACTCCAGGCAGGTATTGCTGACAGAGAATGCCTGCAGGTCCCCAACCCTCTTGATGGAGGTGAGTGCAATCAGGAGGGCTGTCTTCAAAGAGAGGGCTTTCAGCTCGACTGACTCTAGAAGCTCAAACAGGGCTCTCCGAAGGCCCAGGAGGACCATGGAGAGATCCCATGAGGGAAAAAGACGTGGCCTAGGAGGATTCAGCCTCCGGGTGCCTCTCAGGAACCTGATGATCGGGTTGTACTTCCCTAAGGAATTACCATCCACTGCGTCGTGGGCAAACGCCACTTCAGGGCATAAAGCTGCCTCGTAGAGGGAGCCCTGGCCTGAGTGATTGTGTGTACCACTGTTGGTGGCAGACCACTTAGGTCTTCCACATCCCGTCCAAGGGCAAGATGTGGAGGTTCCAGAGGTCTGGGTGCGGGTGCCAGATGGTGCCCCCTCCCTGAAAGAGGAGGTCCTTCCTCAGGGTAATCTGCCAGGGAGGGGCTGTTGTGAGGAGTGTGAGATCCGAGAACCAAGTCTAAGTGGGCCAGTAAGGCACCACGAGGGTGACCTGTTCCACGTCCTCCCTGACCTTGCACAGGGTCTGTGCAAGTAGGCTCACTGGAGTATTTGCGCAGCCTCCGGGGCCAGCTGTGTGCCAGCGCGTCTGTCCTGAGGGGGGCTCCTGTCAGGGAATACCAGAGCGGGCAGTGGGAGGATTCCCGGGAAGCGAACAGGTCTACATGTGCTTTACTGAATCGACTCCAAATCAGCTGGACCACCTGGGGGTGGAGTCTCCACTCCGCTGAGTGTTGCCTGCTGCGACAGCACGTCCGCTGTGGCGTTGAGGCTGCCCGGGACATGAGTGGCCTGCAGCAACCTCAGCTGCTGCTGACTCCAGAGGAGGAGATGGCGGGCGAGTTGCGACATGCGACGAAAGCGTAGGCCGCCTTGGCAATTTATATATGCTACTGCCGCTGTGTTGTCTGACCGGACCAAGACATGCTTGCCTCGGATCAACGGCAATAGCCTCCGCAGGGTGAGCAGTACAGCCAGCAACTCGAGGCAGTTGATGTGCCAACACAGCTGTGGTCCTGTCCAGGAGCCAGTGGCTGCATGCCCGTTGCACACAGTGCCCCGGCCCAACTTGGAGGCGTCTGTGGTGACCACGACGCATCTGGACACTTGCTGTAGGGGGACTCCTGCCCGCATAAATGCAAGGTCTGTCCAAGGGCTGAATAAATGGCGGCAGAGTGGCATGATAGCCACGCGATGTGTGCCGCAGCACCATGCCCATTTCGGGACTCGAGTCTGAAGCCAGTGCTGAAGCGGTCTCATATGCATCAACCCGAGTGGCGTGACCACCTCCGAGGATGCCATATGCCCCAGGAGCCTCTGAAAGTGTTTCAGTGGAACCACTGTCCACTGACTGCGTGCACTCGCTTGTGAGGCATGCTATCATCGAGACCGGGGAGAGAACCGGGGAGAGCTTGCTCTTTTCCCAGTTGACATGAAGCCCTAGACGGTTGAGGTGCCTGAGCACCAGGTCACTGTGTGCATAGCAACACTCGAGAGTGTGCTAGAATCAGCCAGTAGTCGAGGTAGTTGAGTATGCAGATGCCCACTTCCCTTAACAGGGCAAGAGCTACCTCTGCGAACTTCGTGAAGATGCAAGGGGACAGGGACAGGCCGAAGGGGAGGACCTTGTACTGATATGCCCAGCCATCAAAAGCAAACCGTAGGAAGGGTCTGTGATGAGGTAAAACCGAGACGTGAAAGTACGCATCCTTCAGGTCTACCGCCACAAACGTCATGGTTACTGGTGTAACCTCCGTTCCCTGATGGAGGGAACGAGACGTTGGTGTCGATGTAGTGACACTAGGGGTCACTCTTGGGAGCCCGAGACACCTCTGGTCTTTGATAAAAGGCCAATGAAAATTGGCGAGTGGTATTTGCATGCCACTCCCCCGAACATACGGGTATAAAAGGAGCTGGTATGCAACCACTCATTCAGGTTTTACGCTGAGGAGCCGATATAAGGTCCGGCCATTTCAGCGGGTAGTTCAGCGTTGTGGCAGGAGGGACCAACGTCTCGTTCCCTCCATCAGGGAACGGAGGTTACACCAGTAACCATGACGTTCCCTATCTGTCACTCACTCGACGTTGGTGTCGATGTAGTGACACTAGGGGTCCCTATACAAAACGCCACAAGGCTGAACTGTGTTACGTGAACTGGTGGTGTGTGGTGGGCAGACTTGCTGTGTGCCTCATAGCCAGCACACCAGGTCGACACGTAACCTTCCCCAACATAGTTATGAGTGTCGAACGGCCCTTTTTGGGGACAAGTCGACTACCCAGAGATAGAGACAGGCTTAACCCAGTCGTGGCCTCTTTCCCCTTCTCTTTTTCCACTCCCTAAAAAAGAAGGGGGATTATCCGACTGGGCTGCCAGGTCTAGTCGGGGGGTGTCCCTCCCAAGGGGAGGACATCGCGGAGACCACACCTCGCCCCAAGAAAGGGGGGGATATTTAAGTGGAAGAATACATCACATGGTCTTTCCAACCATGTGGAGAGCCTTCAAGGTAGATCCTGCCCAATGGGGGAGGAGTTACTACAACATGGAGACTGGGGCAGAGGGGCTCTGCCCAAGGAAGACGCAGTTTGCCAGCAGGGAAACGAACTAGCGGAAGATATAGATCGCATGGGGTTAGCCTTACAGGGAACCGCCACATGCGGAGCACCTACCCCAGAACCGGGCTCTTAGTTAGCGCGTGTACTGGGCCGGCAGCGAGTCTCTCCGAAAACTCGACTGCCACAGGGCTCGGAGGAAGTCAACAGGGAACAACTTTTGTGAACACTACTGGGAATTAACAGCGCACGTCTTCAGCTCAAAAGGAGGTGGAAGGCGCTATGTGCAAGCGATACACCCAGCCAGCTATCCCGGGCTTATCCGCTTGTGTTGCATGCCACTACCTGGGACGAAACCGGTTCCACCCGGAGGTTGTAGAACCTTGCAAAGATGTTGGGTGTTGCCCGGCCCACTGCTCTGCAGATGTCTGTTAGAGAGGCACCTCTGGCCAGGGCCCAAGAAGCCACTACACCAAGGGTAGAATGGGCTCGTAGCCCTACTGGGGGCAGCATGTTTTGGGCGAGATATGCCATAGTTATGGTGTCAATGAGCCAGTGGGCGATCCTCTGCTTGGAGACAGCGCTTCCTTTCCGCTGTGCACCAAAGCAGACAAAGAGCTGCTCAGAGATTCTAAAGCTCTGTGTGCGATCCAAATAGATGCGTAAAGCGCGCACCGGACACAGCAACGACAAGGCTGGGTCTGCCTCCTCCTGGGGCAGCGCTTGCTGGTTCACCACCTGGTCCCTAAAAGGAGTGGTGGAAACCTTGGGCACATAGCCTGGTCGGGGGTCTCAGGATCACGTGAGAATAGCCTGGACCGAACTCCAGGCACGTTTCGCTGACAGAGAACGATTGCAGGTCACCTACCCTCTTGATGGAAGTGAGCGCAGTCAGGAGGGCAGTCTTCAAGGAGAGTGCCTTAAGCCCAGCTGACTGCAAAGCTCAAAGGGGGCTCTCTGTAGACCCTGAAAAACTACAGAGGTCCCATGAGGGAACGAGGCAGGGCCTGGAGGGATTCAGCCTCCTGGCGCCCCTTAGGAACCTGATGATCAGATCATGCTTCCCTAAGGACTTACCGTCGACTGCGTCGTGGTGTGCTGCTATGACAGCAACGTACACCTTCAAGGTGGAAGGGGACAGCCTCCCTTCCAACCTCTCTTGCAGGAAGGAAAGCACTGATCTGACTGCACACCTCTGGGGGTCTTTCTGATGGGAAGAACACCACTTAGCGAACAGACGCCACTTCAAGGCATACAGGCGCCTCATAGAGGGAGCCCTAGCCTGAGTGAACGCGTCCCATCCAGGGACCAGACATGGAGATTCCAGAGGTCTGGGCGTGGGTGCCGGATGGTGCCCCTTCCCTGAGAAAGAAGGGCCTTCCTCAGGGGAATTTGCCCGGGGGGAGCTGTCACGAGGAGCGTGAGGTCCGAGCACCACATCTGGGCGGGCCAGTAGGGTGCTTACCAGGACGACCTTCTCCTCGTCCTCCCTGACCTTGCACAGGGTCTGTGCGAGCAGGCTCACTGGGGGAAAACGCATATTTGCGAATGCCAGGGGACCAGCTGTGTGCCAGCACGTCTATGCCGAGGAAGGCCTCGGTGAGGGCATACCAGAGCGGGCAGTGGGAGGATTCTTGGGAGGCAAACAGGTGCACCTGTCCCTGACCGAATCGACTCCAAATCAGCTGGACCACCTGAAGGTGGAGTCTCCACTCTCCCTTGAGGGTAACCTGTTGTTATGGCGCGTCCGCCGAAGTGTTGAGGTTGCCTGGGATGTGAGTGGCTTGCAGCGACTTGATGACGGCGGGCGAATTATGACATACAGCAGGAGCGCAGACCGCCTTGGCGGTTGACATATGCTACCTCTGCCGTGCTGTCTGTCCAAACTAGCATGTGCTTGCCCTGGATCAACGGCAGGAACCTACGCAGGGCGAGCAGAATTGCCAGTAACTCGAGGCAGTTGATGTGCCAACGCAGCCGCAGACCCGTCTAGAGGCCGGCGGCTGCGTGCCCGTTGCCAACAGCGCCCCAGCCCATTTTGGAGGCGTCTGTCGTGACCACGACGCGCCTGGAGACCAGTTCTAACGGAACACCTGCTCATGGAAATGAGAGGTCTGTCCAAGGGCTGAAAAGACGGTGACAGACCGACGTAATGGCCACGCGGTGTGTCCCGTGGCACCATGCCCGTCTCGGGACTCGAGTCTGGAGCCAGTGCTGAAGCGGCCTCATATGCATCAATCCGAGCGGGGTGGCCACCGCCGAGGTACTCGCAGGTCCAAGATTGGTCGCAACCCACTGCCTTTTTTCGGTACAATGAAGTAGGGGCTGTAAAACCCCTTCTTCATCTCGGCTGGAGGGACAGGTTCTATCGCGTCCTTCCGTAGGAGGGTAGCGATCTTCACGCAAGGTCGCAGCATTTCCGTCTTTCACCAAGGTGAAGTGGACACCGCTGGACCTGGTCGGATGCCCGGCGAAGTGAATCGCGCAGCCGAGTCGGACGGTCCAGACCAGCCCTCGTGACTGACTGGAAAGCGCAAGCCATGCGTCCAAGTTCCACGCAAGGGGGACCAAAGGGACAACGTCATCGGATGTACCGGCAGGTGGGGCCTCGCGGCGGGGCGGAGCTTGAGGTGCCACACCACATCGTGGCCGTGCTGAGTCCGAGGACATCGAAGCACTTACCTGGCTCCTTGTGACCACCCCCGGAACAGCCTGGGATGGGGGAGGAAGAGACCTGTCCTCGTGACCCGTGGAGACTGTCACATCGGGGGCGGATTTGTGCCACAGCTGGGCGCTCAGGGCAGGAGACCGCTGCTGGAGCGCCAACCTGCCAAATGGAGTGGTGGATGGTGGTCTTGATGCCAGCCGTACACACCGGATATGTGACCCAGGGAACAAGGAAACCACTCTTGCTGAGCTCTTGATTACTGCAGCCGCTTGGGCGTGCAGCGCAATTAAATGCAAAAGGTAACAAAAAGACGAAGATCTGCTTACCAGCTCCAGAGCAGCGGGTTTCGTTGTCCCTGGGTCGCCCGTCTCAGGGGCGCTTCGAAGACCTCCGTGGGTTCTTCGGTGC
The DNA here is from genome assembly GCF_019703515.2 of Myxocyprinus asiaticus. NCBI lineage: Eukaryota > Metazoa > Chordata > Actinopteri > Cypriniformes > Catostomidae > Myxocyprinus > Myxocyprinus asiaticus. The sequence continues at coordinate 3,582,637 of NC_059354.1, read as the reverse complement.
CGGCCGTGAGACGGGTGGCGTCGGCTTCCTGCGGTGGGCTCCACGCCGGGGCCGGGCCGGAGGGGCGGGCTGCGGCGGAGCCGGTGCAGTCACCGCAGGGGGACGCCCTCGGCGATGAGTAGATGGGGTGCAGGATCTTGAGCCGCGCCGGGGCAGGATAAGCCGGCTAGCATCCATCTACTGCTCTGCCATCGAGAACTGCTAGGCAAAGTCCTCGACAGTGTCGCCGAATAGGCCCGCCTGGGAAATGGGGGCAGCAAGGAATCGTGTCCTGTCGGCCTCACCCATCTCGACCAGGTTGAGCCAAAGGTGGCGCTCCTGGACCACTAGTGTGGCCATCGTCCGCCCGAGAGTCCGCGCCGTGACCTCCGTCGCTCGGAGAGCGAGGTCGGTCGCCGAGCACAGTTCCTGCATCAATCCCAGTGTGGAACTACCCTCTTGCAGTTCCTTTAGCACCTTGGCGGACTTGCAGGAGAGCCATGGCATGCAGGGTGGAGACGGCTTGTCCAGCGGCACCGTAGGCTTCGACCGTCAGAGATGACGTAAACCTACAGGCCTTGGACGGGGGCTTTGGGCACCCGCGCCAGGTGGCGGCGCTCTGCGGGCATAGGTGCACCGCGAGCGCCTTTATCCACCGGGGGATTGCCGAATTACCCTTGGCTGCCCCACCATCGAGGGTAGTGAGAGCGGGGAAGCTGAATAGATCGGGACTGGGCAGTAAAAAGTGCCTCCCACGACCTTATCAGCTCTTCATGCACTTCCGGGAAGAAAGGAACGGGGCGGGGCGTGGCTTTGAGCGGCGCCGCGAGCCCAGGAACCAATCACCGAGCCGCGAGGGTTCAGGGAAGAGCGGTGAAATGCACTCTAACCGACGCTCGCTACTGTCCGGGAAAGCATGTCGTCATCTCCGCGTCAGCCTGTGACTGGGCGATCAACCCCGAAGGGAGGAGCCCAGCTGAGGCTTCCGACTGGACGAACCCGCTCTCTGATGCTGCGCTCGAGAGCTCATCACTTTCGCGGGCTCCGAATAAGAGGTCGAACTCGCCGTGAGACGAGCCGGCGGACTCACCCGGAAGCCCGCTCGGGGCAGACGAGCGTGCTGGGGAATGGGAGGTCCGCGGAGGGATACCCGGCGGAGGCGGTCCCATTGGGGTCCCCAAATCGCCTCCAGTGCTAGCCGCGCTGGCCTCAAACCCGTGGGTAAAAGGACCGAGGCGCGAGCCTCTGGGGTGGCTCACTTTCTTATGAAGGCGAGGTGCGACCGCAACGTTGCCATGGACATATTCTCGCAATGAGAACATGACCATCCACGAACGCTGTCTCCGCGTGAGCAGTGCCCAAACATGAAAGACAGTGATCGTGACGTTAGAAGGCGAGAGATAACGAGCACAACCAGGAATAACACACAATCGGAAAAGCATCTTTAAAAAGACACGTCTTTAAAAAGACATTCCGTGTGTGCGCTCTTTTAGAGAAATATATACTGTTTTAGAGGGGAAAAATGCTCTTTCAGAAAATATACTCTCTAGTTTTTCTGCCAAAGCGCCCAGGGGCGTTCTCTGCAGTGCACCAGTGCAGAGGAGGGAGAAGCCGCTGAAATGCGCCGTCAGATCCAGCAGGTGAATGAACAGTAGTATTCAGCTCAGCGAGCATGACCGTTCGGCTCCGAAGAGAAAATCTGAATGAGTGGTTGCATAACAGCTCCTTTTATACCCGTATGTTCGGGGGAGTGGCATGCAAATACCACTCGCCAATTTTCATTGGCCTTTTATCAAAGACCAGAGGTGTCTCGGGCTCCCAAGAGTGACCCCTAGTGTCACTACATCGACACCAACGTCGAGTGAGTGACAGATAGGGAACCAATCTTGACACCGGATGCACGCAAAAATGCGCTTCTGCGTGAGCATCTTGAACGGGAGTTTGTGTAAAGCCCGGTTCAAAACTCATAGGTCCAAGATTGGCTGCAACCCACTGCCTTTCTTTGGCACGATAAAGTAAGGGCTGTAGAACCCTTTCCTCATCTCGGCTGGAGGGACAGGCTCTATTGCGCCCTTGCGCAGAAGTGTCACGATCCCTGCACGCAGGGTGGCGGCGTTCTCGCCCTGTACCGAGGTGAAGCGGACGCTGCTAAACCGGGGCGGGCGCCTGGTGAACTGAATTGTGTAGCCGAGTCGGATAGTGTTGGCCAGCCATCGCGATGGGTTGGAAAGAGCTAACCATGTGTCCGAGCTCTGGGTGAGGGGAACTAAGGGGACAATCGCGTCTAACGTACCTGTGGGTGGAGCCTCGCGGCGGGGAGGAGCAGGAGATGCCATGTCGAGGAGCCTTGCTTCGTCTCGAACTCGTGGCTGTGCTGAGGGGGCCCTAGAAACACTTACCTACCTCCATAGGTGGGGGGTCGGTGACAGGGGAGGAGAGAGTTTTTGACCGTCCTCGTAGCTCGTCACAACCGCCTGGCCGTGGGTGTGGTGTGGTCGGGTGCATGAAGGTGGGGGGCCTGCATTCGCGATGTCCAAGTCGCAGGTGCTCAGTGATAACAGCGGTTGTAAACACCGACTGTGTGACCCAAGGAGTGAGGAAACCGCTCTTTTTTTGAAAATGCGAACACAAAACAAAAGGGAACATAAGATTTACCTCCCGTCTGGATACCACCTCCATGCTAGTTGCAGATATCTCCCTCCCTGGGTCGTCCGTCTCAGGGGCGCTTAGGAGCCTTCCGGGTCCTTTTGCCCGGTTGTGAGACGGGGGGCGTCAGCTTCCTGCAGGGGGCTCTACGCTGGGGCCGAGAACTGGGCTCGGGCTGTGGCGGTGCCGCCTGGGTTTTCGCCGCCGCAGAGGGATGCAGACGGGGTAAGGGATCCTGAGCCGCACTGGGGCAAGATGTGCTGTATTGCTTCAGTCTGCTTCTTCACCGCCGAGAACTGCTGGGCAAAGTCCTCGACGGTGTCACAGAATAGGCTGATCTGGGAGATGGGAGTGTTGAGAAAGCAAGCATTGTCGGCGTCCCTCATCTCGACCAGATTCAGCCACAGGTGATGCTCCTGGACCACCAAGGTGGACATCGCCTGCCCGAGTGCTTGGGCCGTGACTTTTGTCTCCCGGAGGGCGAGGTCGGTCGCCGATCGCAGCTCCTGCATCACATCGGGATCAGGACTTGGACTTGAGCAGTGAGGACTCGGACTCGAGATCTAGTGACTTGACTACAACATGAACTACATATTAAACATACTTTTGTGCTCATTTTGTGTTGTATCAGATGCGCTTTTGCAATGTTTCGTTTTCACAATCTGTGGGTCGAGGTGCAATTGCTTCCAGGGTCAGTGAAGACATATGCTAATGACAGCGGTTGCACTGAGGTTCTGTAAATCATCCTGTAAATGAGAAGTATATGTTAATGAGGTTCATTGTGATGCCAGTATTGCAGAATGCAAAACAGGGAAGTGGAAGCTGCGCAAGTGTAGGTCTGCTCCTGTGATAATGGTGAATTTAATCCATACAGTTGTCTGCAACAATCATGCCACACTCAAATCACTGTGCGCCACATTATTTATTTACAAATTAATTTATCTATTCATGAATTTATCTATTTTATGCATTTCTTATTACTTTTAATTGTTGATTCTAATAAAAATAAAACAGCCTAAAGTATCCTGATATTAAGTGTCGTTGTATACTGCATAAAGTGTAAGCACCACAACATTAACTGTATTACATTAAGTGAATTTAGTGTAATTTCACAATTGGCCTGCAGGTGATTGCATAAGTCTGTCTCCATACCATGCTCTTAGCGCTATACGATTACAAGTACATTTTCAAGTACTACTTAAGTTATGATGGCTTTGGGAAATGGGACGGGTTTATTTACAGATGAAATCAAATACATTTTGAATGCACACATATGATTGATAATTAAGTTGTCCCACTGTTTTCACTTTAAAAATATTTCAAAGAAGGATATCCTACCTTCCTTTTATGGCAGAAGTTGCTTTCATCTATCACTATAAATTATTTTTTTCCACCCATGCGTTGTCCTGTCTTCCTTCTACACATCTTCAAGGCTTTCCTGCAGACTATGGAAAGTTTACAGGTCATTTTAGTAAAGGTGGCGGAGCTTCCAGCAATGCCATCCTGGACCATGTTGACCTGCCATAATCGTAATCCTTGACAGAATATGTCAGCAATAGTGAAATATTTGTGTGAAAAAAAAAAAAAAAAAAAAAAACCCCTGATCATTAATGCTATAACTTAAAAAGGCACACTGAGGTTATTAAAAATGTTATTACACATACCTGTATATAAAAGTCATCCAATTTTGTAAACTTGTCTCTTCTCAAAGATTGATCCTGCCCTGCATGATTTTATCACTATTTCATTGTATGCCCCTCATTGACAAACCCAAAAAATCATCAAAGTAACACCTAGCATTTAGATTGGAATTACCAACCTGACAAAAAAGAAGGGTGTCTAGACAGTTTACCATTGGTATCCATCTTTGTTTTGTGTCTTCTTCAATTTCATTGTTTTTTTACATACTCTGCATTCCATTCTAGAATTCATTAACATATTTTTGAAGCCATTTAGTTAACTTTCTGTTTCCTCTTATGCTCTTGAGCTCACAGAGCGATAAAATTTTTCTTGAAAGTCCCATTGTTGATGTACGAACTCCGGTTCGGAAGGCGCTTTTTGCCAAGTGATTACCATTGTCAACTCTTGCTTGGAGATCACTGTATGTCATTTGTCGTAAAATGTACACTTTTTTTTTATATTGATAATTTTTTTTATTTTTTATTTTTAAAACGTACTTCGGCAACTTCAGGGAGCATCCAAATTAAAGGATAGAATAGTAAAATAGAAAAGTAATTACATTTTGACCGGATGTGCTTATTCAGTTTCAGCTCCCCCACCTTCAGACAACCTTACAAAAATCATGTGCATATCACAAAATTATTAATAGATTCTCTCAATTCAGTCAATAAACAGTTCCTGTTACTAAAATTATGTTGTCTTCAAATACATGTGTTTTTCAAATCTGTAACCTTTATTAAATTATTTTAAAATATAAATTAATAATTAATTACTACACAATTAGTTGAAGAATCAATTATACATTTTAAAATGCGATTTGTATGCCTGGAAAAAATTATGGAGATTACAATTTTTCTCAATCGCTTTGGCTCAATTCTCAAATGAGAATTATTTTTTTCAAAACATTAAGTGCAAATATCGGAACAGTTAGTTCCCTATCCGTCACTCACTCGACTTTGTGTCGATGTAGTGACACTAGGGGTCACTCTTGGGAGCCCCAAACACCTCTGCTTTTTTGGCCAATGAGAATTGGCGAGCGGAATTTGCATGCCACTCCCCTGGACATACGGGTGTAAAAGGAGCTGGTATACAACCGCTCATTCAGATTTTCTCTTCGGAGCGGAGCTGTTCTATTCATTGAGCTGAATTCATCTGCCGAGTTCATTCACCTCTCTCTGCTGGATTTTACGGCGCATTTCAGTGGCTTCTCCCCCTCTGCATCTTTGGTTTGCAGATAACGCCCCTGGGCACTTCGGCAGAACATTTAAAAGAGCGGCACACACGGAACGTCTTCTTAAAGATGCCTTTCAGTTTGTGTGTTATTCCTGGTTGTGGTCGATATCTCTCCGCTTCTGACGGCCATGATCACTGTCTTACGTGTCTGGGCACTGCCCACACGGAGACATCGGTCATGGATGAGTCATGTCCTCATTGCGAGAACATGACCATGGCAATGTTGCGGTCACGGCATGCTTTCGTAAGAAAGCAAGCCGCCCCAGCGGCTCCCCGCACCGGTCCTTCTACCTACGGGTTTGAGGCCGTGTTGGTTAGCACTAGGGGCGATTTGGGGACATCAATGGGACCACCTCCACCGGGTATCCCCCCTATGGACCTCTCATTCCCCAGCACGCTCGCTTGCCCTGATCGGGCTCTCACATAAGACTGGCGGCTCGTCTCAGCGCGAGTTCGACTTTTCGTTCGGCGCTCCGGAAGACGATGAGTTATCGAGCGCAGCATCGGAGAGCGGGCTCGTCCAGTCTGACGCAGAAGCTTCAGCTCGGCTTCCTCCTTCTGGAACGGTCACCCAGTCTCACGCCAACACGAAAATGACGGACATGCTTTCCCGGGCAGCCGCGAGCATTGGGCTAGAGTGGAACCCTCCACACTCCCCTGAACCCTCGCAGCTCGACGATCAATTCATGGGCACGGGGCGCCGCCCACGGCCACTTTCTTCCCGGAAATGCATGAGGAGCTGACAAGATCGTGGGAGGCACCTTTTACTGCCCAGTCCCGGTCTTTCAGCTCCTCCGCTCTCACTACCCTCGATGGTGGAGTGGCCAGGGGTTATATGGTGATCCCCCAGGTGGATATGGCACACGCGGTGCACTTGTGTCTGCAGAGCGCCGCCACCAGGTGTGGGTGCCCAAAGCTCCCGTCCAGGGCCTGTAGGTTTACATCATCCCTGATGACTGTGGCCTGCAGTGCCACTGGACAAGCCGCCTCCGCCCTGCACGCCATGGCTCTACTGCAAGTACACCAAGCCAAGGCGCTAAAAGAACTGCACAAGGGTAGTTCTGACCCATGATTGATGCAGGAACTGCACTCGGCGACCGACCTCACTATCTGGGCAATGAAGGTCATGGCGCGGTCTCTCAGGCAGGCAATGTCCACCCTGGTGGTCCAGGAGCACCACCTTTGGCTCAACTTGGTCGAGATGGGAGAGGCGGACAAGGCACGGTTCCTTGACGCCCCCATTTCCCAGGTTGGCCTGTTTGGTGACGCTGTCGAGGACTTTGCCCAGAAGTTCTCAGCGCTGAAGAAGCAGACGGAGGCCTTACAACATATCCTGCCCAGCGGGGCTTAAGACCCCACACCCTGTCTGATCATCGCCAAGAGAGTCATCCTGCAGCAACAACACCGGCTCCGCCACAGCCCGCCTCTGTGGCCCGGCTCCGCCGTGGAGCCCTCCGCAGGAAGTAGATGCCACCCGTCTCGTGGCCGGCCGCTAAGAACCTGAGGAAGGCTTCGAAGCGCCCCCGAGATGGGCGACCCAGAGGCGAGGAGACCCACTTCTCTGGGGCTGGTCAACAGACCACTCCATCCCCCGGTGGAGGACGGGGAGGAGAATCTTTTGTCGCTGCATGCCCAGGAGGCTGCGGCACCCAATAGCCTGACAAAAGAATGGTTCCCTCGTCTCCTGGGTCACATATCCGGTGCACAAGGCTGTCATCACGACCACCGTCCACCATCCCATTTTGGCAGGTATGGCGCTCCAGCGGCAGACCCCCTGCCCCTATGCACCCAGCTGTGGCACAAACACGCCCACACGGGATTGGTTCCAGTGGACTACGAGGATGCGATTCCTCCACCCCCCCTCCTCGGCCAATCTTATGGTGGGTAGCAGGAGCCAGGTAAGTGCTTCGATGTTCCTGGACTCAGCACGGCCACAGGGCTCAAGTCCCCTCGATGTGGCACCTCGAGATCCACACTGCCGCGAGGCCCCACCCGCCGGTACGTCCGACGTGATCATTCCCTTGGTCCCCCTTGCCCGGAGTTTGTGCGCATGGCTCGCACTTTCCAACCCATCGCGATGGCTGACCCGGACCGTCCGACTCGGCTACGTGATTCAGTTTGCCAGGCGCCTGCCAAGGTAGCGGCGTTCTCGCCCTTCACCGAGGTGAAGCGGACGTTTTGTTTGTTTTGTTTACAATTCTTATGTTTTTTGTACTGGATGTTGTCTGCCTTATTGTCTACGACAGACAAACACTTTTGGACATTGGTTCAGCAATTACACACTAGACCGGACTTCAAATTCCTCAATGCCGACCCGCTGTTTACAAACACACCAGCGGAGCCCTTTGTCTGGGCTGCCCGGCTGCAAAAATGCAGGAGGAAAAGGGGAAACAGTTCTCATCTGAGTAAGACACCGCGCAAATCGACCCCCGCTACCCAGTATTCTACTGGCAAATGTTCAGTCTCTGGATAACAAGCTCTGCGAGCTGAAAGCGCGGATCTCTTTCCAACGAGAGACGAGGGACTGCTGCATTATCTGCCTAACAGAAACTTGGATGTCTGCTGAGATTCCAGATGCAGCCATTGAACCCGCGGGGTTCTCCATGCACCGAGCGGACAGAGCGAAAGACCTCTCAGGTAAAAGCAGAGGTGGTGGTGGTGTATGTTTTATGATCAACAAATCCTGGTGTGATCAGAGGAACGACATTCTATCAAGTCTTTCTGCTCTCCTGATCTGGAATTTCTCATGCTTCTGTGTCGACCATTCTGGCTACCGAGGGAATTCACAGCGGTCATTATCACTGCTGTGTACATCCTGCCACAAGCCGACACAGACCGGGCACTCAAGGAAAAGTACGGGATTATAAGCAAGCAGGAAACCGCGCACCCTGAGGCCGCATTCATTGTGACTGGGGAGTTTAATAAAGCCAGTTTCAAATCAGTCGCACCAAAATACCACCAACATATTAGTTTTAACACACAAGGGGACAGGGTTTTGGACCATTGCTGCTCTCCCTTCCGGGACGGCTACAAATCCCTCCCCCGCCCACCATTTGGCACTTGATGTGCGGACCTCCGCTTTTAATTCCAGGAACGCGGAGGAGCATAAACAAGCCGATCATCAAAACATCAGTACAGGAACAAGATTGAAGGACAGTTTAACACCACCAACTCTAGAAGCATGTGGCAGGGAATTAACATGATCACAGACTTTAAAGGGAATAAAAACTCTGCTGCGAACACCGCTGCCTCTCTCCCGGAAGAGCTAAATACTTTTTATGCTCGTTTTGAGGGAAATAACACCGCCCTCGTGGAGAGAGCTCTCGTGGCCGAAGCTACAGAGGTTAGTTCACTCTCCATCTCTGTAGCGGATGTAACCCGATCCTTCTGACGGGTGAACATCCGCAAAGCCGCAGGTCCAGACGGCATTCCGGGCCGTGTCATCAGAGTGTGCGCGAACCAACTGGCTGGTGTTTTTACGGACATTTTCAACCTTTCCCTCTCTTTTTCTGTAGTCCCCACATGCTTTAAAACGTCCGCCATTGTGCCTGTTCCAAAGCAATCCAAAATAACTTGCTTAAATGACTGGCGTCCTGTTGCCCTGACCCCCATCATCAGCAAATGCTTTGAGAGACTAATCAGAGATTACATCTGCTCTGTGCTGCCTTCCTCACTGGACCCTTTGCAGTTTGCTTACCGCAACAACCACTCCACTGATGATGCCATTGCATCTACAATACACACTGCTCTCTCCCACCTGGAAAAAAAGAACACTTATATGAGAATGCTGTTTGTAGACTACAGCTCAGCATTCAACACCATAATGCCCTCCAAGCTTGATGAGAAACTCCGAGCTCTGGGCTTAAACAGCTCGCTGTGCAGCTGGATCCTGGACTTCCTGTCAAGCAGACGCCAGGTGGTTAGAATAGGCAGCAACATCTCCTCATCACTGACCCTCAACACTGGAGCCCCGCAGGGCTGTGTTCTCAGCCCACTCCTGTATTCCCTGTACACACATGACTGTGTGGCAACACACAGCTCCAATGCCATCATTAAGTTTGCTGATGATACGACGGAGGTAGGTCTGATCACTGACAATGATGAAACAGCCTACAGAGAGGAGGTGCACACTCTGACACACTGGTGTCAGGAGCACAACCTCTCCCTCAACGTCAGTAAGACAAAGGAGCTTGTGGTGGATTTCAGGAGAAGAGATAGAGAACACAGTCCCATCACCATCAATGGAGCACCAGTGGAGAGAGTCAGCAGCTTCAAGTTCCTGGGTGTCCACATCACTGAGGAACTCACATGGTCCATCCACACTGAAGCCGTTGTGAAGACGGCTCATCAGCGCCTCTTCTTCCTGAGACGGCTGAGGAAGTTTGGAATGAACCGTCACATCCTCACACGGTTCTACACCTGCACTGTAGAGAGCATCCTGACTGGCTGCATCTCCGCCTGGTATGGCAATAGCACAGCCCACAAACGCAAAGCCCTGCAAAGGGTGGTGCAAACTGCCAGACACATCATCGGAGGTGAGCTTCCCTCCCTCCAGGACATATATACCAGGCGGTGTGTGAAAAAAGCTTTGAGGATCATCAGAGACTCCAGCCACCTGAGCCATGGGCTGTTCTCACTGCTACCATCAGGCAGGTGGTATCGCAGCATCAGGACCCGCACCAGCCGACTTCATGACAGCTTCTTCCCCCAAGCAATCAGACTTTTGAACTCTTGATCTCCCACAATCAAATACATCAGCACTGTACTTTATTACTCTTATATCTCACACCGGACTGTCATAAATTATAATATTATTATATTATATTCTCTCTTAACAACTTACTATCAACCGACAGCCTGAATGTCAATACAGTACAATACAACCTACTGTACATTCTATATATACTATATATACTTTTTTATTGTATAATGTGTGTTCTATATTGTGTGTATTGTATACTGTACATTGTATGTTATTATTTGTATATTGTGTTGTGTGTAATTTTGTGTATATTAGATTTTAAACTGTGATGTAAATTTGATGTTTATTGTAAATTGTCTCATCACTGTCACGACTACTATGTTGCTCGGAACTGCACCCAAGAATTTCACACACTATTGCTCTTGTGCATATGGTTGTGTGACAATAAAAGTGATTTGATTTGATTTGAAGCATCAGCACCAGCAACAGCACCAACTCAGCAGGTGGCCCTCCAAAAAATGAAGGAAGAAAATGCTTTTTTAAAAGCTAAAATAAAATTCCTTGAGGATCAATGCAGGGACATTGAAAGTGAGTTTTCCTGCGTAGCAGTCTGACCAATGGTACATTACTATATCTCTAATAATAACTATGCCTTATTAATATTAACAAAGGTAGCAGCTGGAATGTTGAAGTTGGTAAATGTGGAAGAAATGAAATGTAATTTAAATATAATTTGGTTTGGATTTCTTATCAGCCTTGTCAACAAAGGAAGACATGGAGGGAGCTTCCTGCAATCCAAATGTGATGATGTTGTCACAGACTCTTCCAGTCCAGAAGATGAACTTCATACAGAAATGCAAAAAAAAAAAAACACACATAGAGAAAAGGAAAGGGGGAGAAAAAAACATTACAAAGTTGACTCATCTTCCTCCTCTGAATCATCAACCTCGTTCACATCTCAATCCTCAGCATTATTTTTAATTTCACTTTGTTGTCTTCTTACATAATAAAATCACCCAAACAAATATTCCACATACATTTATGCATTTATGTGATAGCACATTTGTTCCCAGCATAAGGAAGTTAATTTGTAATATCAGAAAATAAATAAATAAATAAATAAACTCTCTCTCTCTCTCTCTCTTGTTTTTTTTTTTTTTGTTTTGTTTTTTTGAATACAGTCATTCCATTAACATAATACACTAATGGTGTACTCTCTGTTCTCTGTCAGTCTTCTTCCAGAGCAAGCCATTAAGAGGTACAACAAGGTCTTGGGACAAGTTGGGACAACAAAATCTCAGGCATATTACAAATGTGGTGTGGACAGAAAGACCGTTGTGGATACTGCAGCAATAGCGTAGCTCGAGGCTTGTGGCATCGAAGCCTACAAAAATTTGCGTGGCACCATCCAAAGAGGACAGAAACTATCTGATTTTGCAGAATGGTGTAGAGAGTTACGTAGACCATTGCGAAGTGCCATTGGAGAAAAAAAGAAAGCTGGATCACTTATAGACTTTTGTGAAAGACATAAATAACTTGTAGAACCTCTGTTTATGCAGGTGTATGTGTGTTTATCTGTGTGATAAAAATCATTCCATGCTTTATGTTCTAGCCCAGTGGTGTAACTGTTGGTGTTCCATGCCTCATGTTTAAAGTTGGCCATCATATGTGGCCCAGTGCCAGCACACACAGCCACTGTAACTGCTGGAGTTCCATGTCTAATGTTTAAAGTTGCCCATCATATGTGGCCCTTGGGCATGCACACACAGCCACTGTAACTGTTGGGGTTCCATGTCTCATGTTTAAAGTTGGCCATCATATGTGGCCCAGTGACAGCACACACAGCCACTGTAACTGCTGGAGTACCATGTCTCATGTTTAAAGTCGGCCATCATATGTGGCCCAGTGGCAGCACACACAGCCACTGTAACTGTTGGAGTTCCATGCCTTTATCTAAAAAACAGAATAAGGCAACATTAATCCACAGACTCCAGTGGTTTAATCAATGTCTTCTGAAGTGATCCAGTTGGTTTTGGGTGAGAACAGACTAAAATGTAACTCCGTTTTCACTATAATCTTGACAGCAGTCTGTTGGTAATCAAGCTTGAAATTAAATCATGATCATGCCTAGAGATTGCAATGGCAAAATGTACAGTTGAAAAGGAGTTATATAAGGAGTTACATTTTGGTCTGTTCTCAACCAAAACCGACTTGATCGCTTCAGAAGACATTGATTAAACCACTGGAGTCTGTGGATTAATGTTGCCTTTATCTGCTTTTTGGACCTTCGAAGTTCTGGTCACCATTCACTTGCATTGAAGCTGAAATATTCTTCTAAAAATATTTATTTGTGTTCTGCAGAAGAAAAGTCATAAACATCTGGGATGGCATGAGGGTGAGTAAGTGATGAGACAATTTCCAGGCCAGATCAGTTTGATTAGAAAAGGAATTTCTCCACACTCCAGTAATGAGCTTGAGTCTACAGTCACAAATCAATAAAACAAAGTTTCTGATCAAACAATTAATTGACCTTGTATTGTAAATCCTGATATACCGGTCGTTTTCCCTCCATGATTATCTGTGTGTAATTATGTGAGTGGTAAGAATGGACCGGAACATTGAAGCAACTAAGAGCGGTGGGCTCTCTCTGGGACCGCAGAGCTGAGAAAGCTTGCATGAGCATTATAGAGTTAATTAGCTTAAGATTACTATGCAGTCTGTGAGTCTGTGCCCCAGAAAGGCATCATTAGAAGCGGTGATGTGCACATGCCTGCGGTGCATTGATCCAGAGGCTCCAGCAACAATGCAGATTGCACATTTTATAATTGGGCCTGCAACTCTCAGATGACTTGGCTTGTGTTGTGTAGCGTGAGTGTGTGTTGGGGTGGAGGTACGGGGTGTGTTCATGTGGGCATGCATGAGAGGGAATGTCTATGCTGTATGTTTTTGCAGGAGAGAGACAGGGAGAGAGTTCAGACAGATGTGCCCTTTGCCTGCTTGGAAAGAGGAGAGTGGTGATTCAGCATGAATTATGCCATGACGATTCCCAGATTGACTAACAATCATACACACAATGCATATAAATACCAGGTCAAACACTTGATTTTCTGAAAGGCCGTCTGGACATTTATGACATACTAATTAAGGGGGAAATCTGTCTTAGGTGTGTCTTCTCTGCAAGGATTAATCCATCTGGGGGATTGTATTCTGGTCAGGGCCTCAGCCAGAGGACACGCCAATGCAGTTTGATAAAAATGAACTGTGGTATTGATAATAAACTATAAAACTATAAACTAATAAACTATAAGCAACTTTAAAACTGTAGTTACCCAAGCTACAAGCTAATCCTAATTTTTATTAGTTCAACTTCAGCACAGCACCCCTAATAAAATTATACTGATAACATTTTTAGCTACACTACAACTACATTGAAGATATTTAAAGGAGCAAAACATTTAAAAATATAATTTATTAATAAAATCAGATCAGTATTTTTCTCAACATTTTTACACAGGAAGTCGACACGTATAGCTACCGTATTTTCCAGCAACCCGAAATCAAGTGCCAACACCCATCAGAAATCTTTGCATAAATTAAATTGTATTCACCTTCTCGTGTGGCACTACTGATAGCATGTTGTGCGAACAGCCTCAGAGATATGGGTTCTGGTCCTCGGAAACCTGGAATTAATCGCATGCACTTAAACAATGGTAAGCCTGATTCAGAGTATGCATTTTCACTCTAAAATTACTTTTTACTCCACTAAAGTTTAGGTTTAGGGTTGGGGTTTGGGCTAGGGGGTAAGGCTAATTAAATAAGCATCCCTTTTGACTGTATTATTTAATTTACATCTAAAAATACAACTCATTTTTGGCACCACTCTGTGGACATTTCCCTCAGAAACTGGAGATCACACATGCCGATACGTTCAACAATACTTCCATCTTTGGCCACTAGGGGCAGTGAATTAAATTTCGGTTAGCACAGACCGATTTCAGCTGAACAACTTTTGACATACTGTCGCCGAATTCACAGTGAGATCATTCTGCAGATTGCATACTGATTTCTATAACTGATTTGAAAACAAAGTTTCAACCAGCAGCATTTAACTAAATATTTCACAACAAAAAGATGTAAAATGATGCACAGGCACATCAACCATCCAAACGATTTTCAAGAAAAAGAGTGAGAAATTACATTTGAGGAGAGCATGTGTGATTATTGCCTTAGCTATGTACACAATATAACATTTGTTGTGCTTCATTGTTACTTGATGGTGAACAGTGCATACTTTGAATATGCAGCACAGTAAGCCTGTGTTGGGACTAGGGATGTTGTGAGCTTTTGACGGTTAGATTACCGTCTGGGAAAATGTTCTTATTATGCAATTGCACTGAGGCAAAAAAAGCCATATTATATTACAATTGAACATATTAATGTATATATTTCTTAGGGATACTGTAAATGGACACTGAGCACAGCCTTACAATAGAAAACTGATAAATACACAACAAATAAACAGGAGGTATTTAAATAGAGGTACTCCAATATAGAGCACAACACCGCTTATCCACATTACGGGTGCAAAATAATGCGCTTCAGTGTAACCTGATTGTTTGGAGTCGCAGAGTGATCCTTGCTCTGAATTCATAAGTATTTCATGGCATCCAACATTGATTTATTTTGCAACTATTTGTTAAAGCAATCCATTGTCTGTGTGACAATGACCCCACCATAAAGAATGCAAAAAAATACTGTCCTTTAATCTGTCCACAACATCTCACAATTAAACCACTATGCATAATAATGGGAACATTGCTTAAAGCTAAACTTAAAAACTTCTCGAATTTTACATTGACATTAACAACACGCAAATACACTGTGTGCTGTCAGCACGCTTGAACATTACAAAAAGTTGCATCTCTCAGTCCATCCCTTTGAAAGCAGCACAGCTAAAAATATTAAACTCACTTGTTTGTTGTTGGATGACTTCTGGAACATCCTGTCCCATTTGTATTATGTGTATCTTTATATAACTTCTGTGACTGTCTGTATTACAGCCGTCGTCTTCAGTAAGCTTCAGTCATTCACATGCTCCCAAACAGCAGATTTAAGTAGCTTTTTTGATGGGTATGAGTCTGGTAGATCCAATATTGTCACGAACACTGGTGAAGATTCCTCAATCGACCACTGGAGGTCTCACTCACCTGAATATTAACATTGAACTACATTCCCCAAGTGCCCACATGCCTGGACTGATTATCCTACACCTGCCACATATCACCTGCCGGATGTGTGTGTTCATTCATTGTGAAGTCTTGTTTGCCCCAGGTACATTTCTGAGCATTATTACTTACTCTGTTGATCTACCCATGTTTGACTCTGCTTTGGATTTACCTTGTATGATTCTCTGCTGCCTGACTATTACTGTGTTTGTCTGGACTATCTCTATTGCTATTTTGCTGCCTGCCCTGATCCTTTGCCTGTTTGACTATGTTACTGCCCTGTCTCTGATATTGTTGGTTGCCCTTGTTATTTTACCCACGCCTGTTTATACTCTGAACTTGTTGTGTTAATAAACCGCACATGGATCCCACTCAGCCTGAGTCAGTGTTACAGAGGACTTCACCTACTACCGATCCAGCGGTCCTCATGCATCTGTCCAGTGAACACTCTGTCCAAGCTATCCTACTGGCATCTCACCAACAACAACTTTGCCGACTCACCACACTAACGGAAGAGTTAGTGAAATCTGTGCAGAGTCTCCATCAGCCCGCACCTGAATCTGCTTCCACAACACCTCAAGCGAGTCAGGTACCAGTCTCAATGCCTCATAGTACAGTGACTGCTAATCCACGTTTAGCCTTTCCAGAAAAATTTGATGGCACCCCAATCAAGTGTAAAGGCTTCCTTATGCAATGCTCTATGTTCCTGGCTCAACAGCCATCGTTATACCCATCTGATGATCGTAAAATCTCTCGTGTGTTCTCTGCTCACGGGTAAGGCGTTGAAATGGGCAACAGCTGTCTGGGCCAATCAAGGACTAAACCGCACCACTTTCAATGAATTTGTTCAACGTCTGAGAGAGGTGTTTGAACATTTTGAGGGAGGAAGGAGTGCTGGTGAGCAACTGCTTGTGTTCGTCAGGGTAGAAATAATGCAGCTGAATTCGATGTCTTTTTGCACTCTCGTTGCGCAGACTGTGTGGGTGGAGGACACACTAAAACTGCTGTTTCGTCAAGGATTAAACATTGATGTGCAATCTGAGCTGGCCTGCCGTGATGAAGGCAGAGCCCTGGACCAATTCATCGACCTCGCTATTCGTATTGACAATCTCATTCGCTCCAGGAGATCAAATCGATTTACCAGTCCTCTCACTCAAATGCATCAACCCAGTGATATCGCTGAACCCATGCAGGTTGGTTGAACTCATCTCAACACAGAGGAGCATGAACGCCGCATCAGGAACCATCTCTGTTTATATTGCGGCCAAACAGGTCATTTAAGAGCTGACTGTCCAACACGACCCCCTCAAACACACAATCACAGGGTAAGTGTGTTGATTCCCTCTATCCAAACCACTGCTTGTATTGAAGTGCCAATAAAATTAACATTCCTGCCAGATACCATCATCACTAAGCTTTGCTAGATTCGAGGGGCAGCAGGCAACTTTATTGATGAAAATTTAGCCCGACAGCATAAGATACCACTAATTCCTTGCGACCCTCCTTTGGCAGTGGCAGCGCTAGATGGGCGTCCTCTAGGGACCAGCCAGGTTCTGTACACCACCACTGACCTCATTCTGCAAGTTGGAATTTTACACACTGAAACAACACGCCTCTTCATCATCCACTCTCCACACCACCCAGTTATCCTCAGATTACCCTGGCTGCAGGACCATAATCCGCAAATTTCATGGCGTGAGAAACAGATCATGTGATGGGATCCCAGCTGCTCCTCCAAGTGTCTCAAACCAATCATTCCTATATCTGTGAGTACCACTATGGTGACTAACGAGTCCAACATAGCACCACATATACCTTCTGAATATGCTGATTTCTTTGAAGCCTTGAGTATAACCAAAGCCACGCAACTACCACCACATCGATCTAGTGACTGCACCATTGATCTGTTAACTGGTACCTCACCTCCTAGAGGCAGAATCTTTCCCCTGTCAGAACCTTAGGCTAAAGCCATGAAATCATACATTGAAGAAGAACTGGCCAAGGGTTTCATTCGTCCATCCACTTCACCGGCAGCAGCAGGATTCTCCTTCGTGGGAAAGAAGGATGGGGGCCTTTGTCCTTGTATTGATTATCATGGACTAAATGATATAATGGTTAAATTCAGATATCCCTTACCCCTGATCCCCGCAGCTTTGGAACAACTAAGAACTGCTAAGTTTTACACTAAGCTTGATCTACACCGTGCGTACAACCTCATTCGCATTCGAGAGGGGGATGAGTGGAAAACTGCCTTTTCTACCAACAGCGGGCACTATGAATATCTCGTTATGCCATTCAGACTGTCCAATAGTCCATCTATGTTCCAGTCTTTCATAAATGACGTATTCAGAGACATGCTTAACCAGGGCTTAATTGTGTGTATATATAGATGACATCCTGATTTATTCAGACACCCTGGAGGAACACATCAAGCAGGTCCAGGCAGTTCTGAAGCGTCTCATGGAACACCAATTGTATGCCAAAGCAGAGAAATTTTAATTCTACCAAACTTCAGTTTCCTTCCTCGGTTATATCATCAGTCCAGAAGGGGTGTCTATGGATGAGGGCAAGGTTCAAGCAATTCCAAACTGGCCTCAACCCACTACTGTAAAGGAACTTCAATGATTCTTAAGATTTGCAAATTTTTACAGAAGATTCATTCGAAACTTCAGCACTGCCACCGCTCCATTCACCGCCATGACAAAGGGAGGTAATATCAAGTTTCGCTGGTCTTCTGACGCCATCCAAGCCTTTAATTAATTGAAAAGTCACTTCACTTCTGCTCCTATTCTGCATCATCCTGATCCCAACGTACCTTTCGTGGTTGAAGTAGATGCATCAAACACTGGTATTGGCGCTATCCTCTCAACGCCAAGGTAATCCTCTTAAGCTTTTCCCTTGTGTGTACTACTCCCGTAAACTCTCCTCTGCTGAACAGAATTATGATGTAGGCAATCGTGAACTGTTAGCCATGAAAGCAGCATTCGAAGAATGGCGACACTGGCTGGAGGGGGCCAGACATCCATTTCTGGTATTAACTGATCATCGCAACCTCGAATACTTGCGCTCAGCCAAAAGACTAAACCCCAGACAAGCCAGATGGGCACTAACTTTTCAATCACTTATCATCCAGGATCAAAGAACATCCAAGCCGACTCACTATCCCGTCAATTTGACTCAACTCCTCAGAATCCCTCTCTAGAACCCATCATCTCATTTTCTCTGATCCTAGCTCCGGTCCAGTGGGACATCATGTCCGAAATCTCCCAGGCACATGCACAGAACCCAGCCCCTCCAGAATGTCCGCCCAACTGAACGTTTGTGCCACCTACTCTACGAGAAAAGGTAATCCACTGGGTGCACTCCTCCACAAGCCCTGGCCATCCAGGCATTACTACCACAGTACGATTGTTAAGAAATTGGTTCTGGTGGGAGACATTACAGGCAGACACCAGTACATTCGTGAATGCTTGTCACACCTGCGCCACAGCAAAAAAAACCCAGACAGCAACCGGCAGGGTTGCTACAACCTCTACCCATTCCACAACGACCTTGGTCCCACATCGCCATTGATTTTGTCACCAATCTACCCATCTCCCAAGGTAACACCACCATATTAACTGTCATTGATCGTTTTTCTAAGGCATGTCAACTAATACCCCTGTCTAAGCTCCCGTCAGCCTTTGAAACCGCAGAACATCTTTTCCATTATGTGTTCCGCTACTATGGTCTTCCTGAAGACATTGTTTCTGACCGGGCCCTCAGTTTACATCAAGGGTTCGGACATCTTTCTTTCGACTACTTAATGTCAATATAAGTCTCACTTCCGGTTATCACCCCCAGTCTAATGGCTAGATGGAACGTCTGAATCAAGAACTCTCCAAATTCCTTCAAATGTACTGTCAACAGAATCAAGCTGACTGGAGCCGCTTTCTTCCCTGGGCAGAATATGCGCAGAACTCGATCCTCAAACCCTCCACAAAATTGACTCTGTCACGAACGCCGGTGAAGATTCCTCAATCGACCACCGGAGGTCTCACTCACCTGAATATTAACACTGAACTACATTTCCCAAGTGCCCACATGCCTGGACTGATTACCCTACACCTGCCTCATATCACTCAGACTATTTAAGCTGGATATGTGTGTGTGTTCATTCATTGCGAAGTCTTGTTTGCCCCGGCTACATTTCTGAGCATTATTACGTACTCCGTTGATCTACCCGTGTTTGACTGTGCTTTGGATTTACCTTGTTCGATTCTCTGCTGCCTGCCTATTACTGTGTTTGCCTGGACTATCTCTATTGCTGTTTTGCTGCCTGCCCTGATCTTTTGCCTGTTTGACTACGTTACTGCCCTGTCTCTGATATTGTTGGTTGCCCTGGTTATTTTACCCATGCCTGTTTATACTCTGAACTTGTTGTGTTAATAAACCGCACATGGATCCCACTCAGCCTGAGTCAGTGTTACATATATATATATATGAGAGAGAGAGAGAGAGAGAGAGAGAGAGAGAGATATTTACCACATGTAAATAAAACATTTCATGGATTTTAACTATAGATTCTAAATTCTTAAATTAAATTAACCAAATTTAAATCATGATTAATAGTGAAACCGTTTAATCTGAACATCCCTAGTTTGGACATTCTTTCTAATTGAATTTGCATGCGTGCATTGACTTTTTTACATGCTATGGTTTGGCACTCTCTAATTAGAATCTTGCACACTATATAGTGCAAATTAGGATGTAGCCTAAGGATGAAAATTCTCTCATAATTTACTCACCCTCATGCCATCCCAGATGTGTATGACTTTCTTTCTTCTGCTGAACACAAAGATTTTTAGAATAATATTTCAGCGCTGTAGGCCCATACAATGCAAGTGAATGGGTGCCAAAATTTTGAAGCTGCAAAATCCACATACGGGCAAAATAAAAGTACTCCAGATGACTCTGGTGGTTAAATACATATCTTCTGAAGTAGGGCTGCAACTAACAATTATTTTGATAATCGACTAATCTAACGATTATTAGAACAATTATTCTACTATTTGGGTGATTTATTGCAACAATTAATCATTAGCTCTAAACTGATTATTCAGTTTGTGCCCCGACTTAAAATGTTGTATTAAATGTGCTTACTAACAATAAAGAGGACAAAATCATCTTTTAAAAATACCTCTAAATGACATTCACTGAATTAAAGGGAAAACATCATTTTAAGTTTAATACAGCAAAAAAATTCACTGCAAAAAATCCTATTGTTCTCAAGTGTTTTTGTCTTGTTTTCCATTTAAAATGGTCTAAAAATCCTTAAAACAAGATACATTTACTTGAGAAGCAACATATAAGATATTTAGACTTGCTTTAAGAGAATGTGTCTTAAATATAATGTATTTTGTATATAAGTGTATTTTTTCATACTTCTGCCAGTGGAGTAAAGACAACATATACTTATATTCAAGATCTATTCTCTAAAAGCAAGTCTAAATATATTATATGCTGCTTTTCAGGTTAATATATCTTGTTTTAAAGACTTTTAGATATTTAAAAAAAAAAAAAAAAAAAAAAAATTAAATATTCAATATTATATTCAACATTCTCAGATATTTTGTTTTCTTCTGCAGTATTGCTCCTAACGTAAATCTACGTTGTTTTAAAGAACAAGCCAAAAAAAACAAATCAAAAACATATATATATATATATATTTTTTTTTTTTTTTTTTTTCAGTGTATAATGGGATAAGACTACCCTCTCACCTTTTTGGTCACTTCAAACCATTTTTAACTCTCTCTTCTTAACAGAGCTGCATATTGCCGATTTTCCTCACAATAAGATACACACAGCAACATGTATTATGATTCACTATGTCATGAGCTATCACGTTCTAATCTAACTGCAGCAAGTGCACGCTGGATAGATGAGCGTCTCCGTGAGAGAATGTGTGTCAACCTGGTGCAGTTTCAATCTCTCCCCCTTAGATTGCGTCATTCCATGCAGTGCTGACCAAACAGAGAAATGCCAGTTTCGGAGTTTGTACTTATTTACATGACCTGCTTCCTTATTATTTGAACTTTAATAAAGGATGCATTAAAGATATAATGCCGGGGTGTTTCCTTTAAAGTCGTCTGACATGAAAGTTTTGCTTAAGCGGAACGGCAGCTCCGGCTCCGTTTTATTCCACTAGTGTGCTTCTGTATTTACTTATTTTGTATTTTTGTATAATTTCCTCATACTTTGTGATCTACATCACCTGAAGCTATTTGGAAAGTTTGGAGTGCGTCTAGACTGTGAGCTGTGTCTTCTTCCTCTCCTCAATCAGGCACAGGCTGCGGTGCTCCTCTTGCATGCCATCAGTAGAGTTTGACGTGATCTCATGTTACATTGAATGAGATCAAACATCTATTCGACAATGGAATTTTTTGTTGACAATTTTTTGTTGTCGATAACGTAGACTAATAGTTTCAGCCCTATTCTGAAGTGATATGATAGGTGTGGGTGAGAAATAGATCAATATTTAAGTCCTTTTTCCTTCTCTTTTACTTTCTCCTTCTTGTGTTTTTGGTGAATCACATTCTTCATGCATATCACCCCCTACTGGGCAGGGAGGAGAATTTATTATATAAAATTACTTAAATATTGATCTGTTTCTCACCCACACCTATCATATTGTGTCTGAACACATGGATTTAACCACTGGAGTCTTATGGATTACTTTTATGCTCCCTTTTTGAGCTTCAGAATTTTGGCACCCATTCACTTGCATTGAATGGACCAACAGAGCAGAAATAGTCTTCTAAAAATCTCATACACGTGGGATGGCATGAGGGCGAGTAAAAATTTTCATTTTGGGGTGAACTATCCTTTGAAGATTGTTACCATTAGGAGCTATTTCTACCTGATTTGACCCATAAAAACTAGTTTTGTTGGAATAACCTAATGTAGAAAAGTTGATTTAGACATGTTAAATCATACTTTTGACTTGTATGATTAAATCAAATAAGTTAATTTAGATGTTAACACATATAACCCATTTCTTTTGTCAAATATTTTTCAGTGTATGGAAATTCTAAAGATTACCAATTTTTTTCTTTAGACGTTAGTATGCATCTCCACTCTACAAAAGGAAAGCTTCACATGCAAATGTCCCGTGCAACGAGCTGAAAATATAAAAAGTCTTTGGTACTCAGTTCATATGACAGTCTCGCTTATTCCTTAAAATAATTCTTGAGCAAATGTAATCCCTGGTTTGTCATTTTAAATCAACTTTTAATATCATTGGAAGTCACATGACTATGACTTGTCCCTCCTCTGGGCGCTGTCCAATCACAGTTAATCTTCACACACTAAAGTGTGTTTACATGCACAATCTTACACTGATTATGCTTAAAAGACATCAATGTGTAAGGCCATTCAAATGCTTTAAAACCTTTGATTTCAAGTCTCATGTAAACATAGATTACTTGTGTTGTCAGGTTTTTTGTTTTTGTTTTTTGTTTTTACAAATAAGATGATTGGTGTGTTATCATACTGGTGTGCACGCAAACACACTCACTATCAGTGAGCTAGCTTAGGCTAAATTTTGTTAGCACAAAAGAAACAAAATTAAGCAATATGAGGTTGAGTACCAGGGAAAGTACGTACTGTATGTCTGCTTTATGATGGTGCAATCTCACAATTTAAAACATACATTTTAAAAAGACCACTTTTTTTTTTTTTTTTTTTTTAAAGGAATATTCTGTGTTCAATACAAGTTAGGCTTAATCCACAGCTTTTGTGGCATATTGTTGATTACCAAAAAATAAATAAATAAAATACAAAATTATAATAATATTAATAGTAAAAAAGCTAAAACCTGTATTATAGTGAGGCACTTACAGTGGATCTGAATGGAAACATTAAAATACTCACTGTTTTAAAACTATAGCCACAAGACATAAACAATATGTGTGTTAATATAACTATAGTTTGATAAAATCGCTTACTAACCTTGTTGTTATGACGACCTAATGCAAACCCTAAAACAACCACAAAAACAACGATTTACACTGTAAAAAATGTCAGGTGGTTTCAACTAATTATTATGTAGTAACTAGTTCCACAGCTTTTTTAACGTTCACTCGATTTCTCTCTCCAAAATATCACCTGAATTGTTCTTTTTTTAGTTGGCCCAAACTCGACTCCAATTCAAAATAGTATGTTTGCTCAACTAGTTTCATACAGGTAGTTCATTCAGCTAAAATGTTTTATTTAGGCCAACATTTAGAAAACTAAGGCAAAAGTTCTGTCAATTAAAAATTACGAGTTTACTCCATATGTGTAATATGTTAACTCAACTAGGACTTATTATTTGGCCATCATATCTATAAATAGCTCTGGAACTAGTTACTAAACAATTTTATATTGAGCCCGCTAACATAAAATACTTTAATGTTTGTGTCAGTTTGCTACACTGAATGAATACAATATAAAACACAAAAACGAAAACACACAGTTTTTTTTTTCAGCCTGTATTTAGGAACAATGTGCAATCAACATATGCTTGGCACACAGGCTAAATTCATCCAGTTGAACAAAATAAACTTTGCAATACAACTGCAAACATTCAGTTTACAAAACTGTTTCCTGAATTGAAAAGGGACTGACCCCAGACCTTATAACACTGGCGGTAATTTGTGGATTTTAAAGTTCACAAAAACTTCGTAGAAAATCTGGTTTCGGAAAAAGCCGAACAAGTTGAGCAATAGTAAAAATAGACAATGAAAAAGATGTCTCCTTAAAAAGATATAAGGTTATTTAGGGATAGTTTACCCTAAAATGAAAACCATTTACTCACCTTCATGTTGATCCAAACCCCTATGACTGACTTCTGTGGACTGCAAAAGGAGATGTAAGGCAGAAATATTAGGGACTTAATGAAAGTGAATGGTGACTAAGACTGTCAGTCCCTAACATTTCTACCGAACATCTCCTTTTGTGGTCCACGGAAGTCAGTCATACAAGTTTAGAACATGAGGGTGAGCAAATTAACGTTTTCATTTTTGGGTGTACCATCTCTTTAAAATCAGCTGTTGTTGTAAACTGTTCTCAATAACTTGCATTTCTATTGTCCGAAACAGTTGCGAGAAAAAAGCATATGTTCCAATAACAGCTAAAATGGGCATTAAGCAGTAATATTATCATACTAGGCTAGACCTTATGTATTGATACACGAAAATAGTGCAAACTCACAATAAACTTCTGTTAAGCAGGCTCAAAGTGACAACCAGGCTTGAGAGTCAATTTAGTTAGTTACTTAATATTTCCCTAAATTAAGACTGAAAAACAATCCAGTACATTTTGAATTTTACAACAAACATGTAAAAAAATGACTGGCAATAACTCCTTTTGCTATTAGCATACATACCACACTCAAGTACATTAAGATCAAGTTAAGAACACTGAAACATTGTTTTGAGTAGTGACTTAAAATGGTGTCACAGCTGTGTAACAAAAAGAGTAAATAAACATTAAAAAAACAAAACACCCTTTACATGTTATATGACATGACACTTGAATGTGACCTCTAAACAAGATCAGCTATGTGGAACAGCAAAGTGTCTGTCTGTGTCTGCAAAAGTCTGGTTCTCATTGACTGAATTCGAGCGGAACACTTTTCACTGTCAAGACCCCGAAATACTTTTTGTACAGCCTCAAAAAGGTATTTCCATTGTTTGGGATACTCAATATAGAGAACGTAAAGCAGGTTGAAGAGCACTCCAATGGCAGTTGGAATATCTGGAAGGTCGTTTAGGACAACAGCTTCCTCCAGCTCTACTGCCACCACTGAAGTCTTCAGCAGCTCAAGGCTCAAAATGTAACTATTCATCCTGAAAAAGTTTGTTTTCTTTATAGTACTGTCCATCTCTGAAAGACGTGTACAATCCAGTTGTTTCCACTGATGAATTCAAAGTGTGTTTTAAAACATCAGATCGGCTCAATAAATTATTTAAAAGTTTTAGAAGAGGAACATAGACAAATGACTTTTTGTGTGGTCTTTCAAAAACATATTCTATGGGATCAACTACAGTGAAGTTGTATTTGAAATATGCTAATCGTTTGTGATGTGTTGCAAGGGCTCCTTTTCCACTAGTGACAAGTAAAGGGTTGGATACATGTATGAATTCAGATATTTCTAAAATTACGGTTTCATCAACAGCGCAACTGTTTCTTTGCAAAATGTCCTTAATAACACTGGCTGTATGCAAGCTTGAAAAAGACAGTAAATCATTAAGATTTTCAGTTATAACCTGAATGGCATTCCTAGATATATGAAGAAATGTTTGCATACACAGTAATAGTGCTGCAACATTGTGTTCCAGTAAATAATACAAATCTTCAGAATCACTCTTGCTGGTGGTGTTTACAATTGGAGCATTAGTTTCTAAGTCAACATTCTTAACCCCCTTTTCACTTACAGACTGTTAACAATTTGTTAAAACCAATAGTTTAAAATGCTGTAGAGAATGTCTACAATGTTTTCTGTGCATTTTAAAAGTTGACAATGCATTTGTTTCAAATGTATAGTTTGTGAAAGGGCACTTAACAGTCTCATGTTTTTTTGAGATGGCTTGCAAGGTGGCTTAAATATGTCTTTTCCTCACAGATGTCACTGAATTCTCAAATGTCATAACTGAATGTAGCAAACTTTCTTGTTTGGTTTCTTTGGGAGTGAAATCTGGCAAGATGAGTCTTCAATGCACCTTTGGTCTTGAAAGAACACACACGCTGTGTGTATATGCAGTGGAGTGCTCTTGTCACATTGTGCCCGTGTTTGAGTTGGTAGTGCCTTAGAAGTACTGACTGGTTAGAATGAGAAAACTTGCAATGACGACAAAGCATGGATGAATTGCTCCAGTTTTGGCCATACCCTGATAGAGAAACACAAGCAAAATTTTTTAGCTTAAAGTAAATTAACGCTTTTTAAAAATAGTTTAAGCATGACAAAATTGTCAAATTAAAATGACCAATTTTCCTAATAAATAAATAAATAATAATAATGACAATTTTCAGTGTACAATGCAGTCATGTGTTTCATAAGCTGATGACCAATGTACATTAAAACATAATGTAATCACATAATTGTGCCATAAATTGTAATCAGCCATGCCTCAGCCTGCTCCATGCCACATCTCAGAAATGCCTCAGCCTGCTCCATGCCATGTCACAGCCAAGCCTGAGTCTGCTCCATGCCATATCACAGCCACGCTTCGGCCTGCTCCATGCCATGCCACAGCCACGCCTCAGCCTACTCCAAGCCAGGTCACAGTAACACCTCAGCCTACTCCACTCCATGTCCCAGTCAAGTTTGAGTCTGCTCCACACTATGTTCCAGTCAAGTCTGAGTTGGTTCCACACCATGTCATAATCTTGCCTTCCGCGGCCCCGGCCTTGAGGTCCTTCACAACTCTTGTCTCCAAGTTGAATTATCCGCTTCTGATATCGGTGCGTAGGGCCACGAAAGCCCTTTCCCACAAATTGTCAGTGCCCACGCCTGCCACGGCCAACGAGCCGACGTCCACGCCTGCCACAGCCAATGAGCCGACACCCACGCCTGCCACGGCCAACGAGCTGGAAGCTTCGTCTGTCCCAGAGCCAGCTTTGCCAGCCTCGTCCGTCCCAGAGCCAGCTTTGCCAGCCTCGTCCGTCCCAGCGCCTGCGTTGCCAGCCTCGTCTGTCCCAGAGCCTGCATTGCCAGCCTCGTCCGTCCCAGAGCCTGCACTGCCAACTTCAGCCTCCCGGAGGAGGAGGAGGAGAAAGGTTTTCATTTCCAACTCTCTACCCATGTTCAAGACCACAGAAGTCGTCTCCGAGTCTCTGCCTATGTTCACGACCACAGAGGTCGTTTCCAAGTCTATGCCTATGCCCAAGACCACAGAAGTCGTTTCCAAGTATCTGCCCATGCTCACGACCATAGAGGTCGCCTCCAAGTGTCTGCCCTTGCACATGACCACGGAGGTCGTTTCCAAGTCTCTGCCTATGCCCACGATCACAGAGGTCTTTCCCGAGTCTCAGTCCAAGCCCACGTCCACAGAGGTCGTTCCCGAGTCTCTGTCCATGCCCACGACCACAGAGGTCGTTCCCGAGTCTCTGTCCATGCCCACGACCACAGAGGTCATTCCCGAGATTCTGCTCATTCGCGACAACTGAGGTCATTTCCCAGTCATCCTGGACTCTGAGTCTCGAGCCTACCACGGTTCTGCCATCCACAGCTCCGCCCCTCGAGTCTCCCATGGCTCTGCCTGCCACGGCTCCACCTTCTACGGCTTTGCTCCTTGAGCCTCCCACGGCTCCACCTTCCACGGCTTAACCATTCGAGTCTGCCACGGTTCCGCCTTCTACAACTTTGCCCCTCGAGCCTGCCATGGCTCAGCCTTCCATGGCTTCACCTCTCGAGCCTCCTACAGCCCCGCCTACCACGGCTCCACCCTCAGAGTCCTCCATGGCTCCAGTCTCCAATATGGGGTACCACCCAGGCCTCCTGACCCTGTTTCAGCTTCTGATCCAGTCCCTACCCTGAGATGGCCTTCTGGGTCTCCTGGTCGTCCACCTGATCTGCTCTGGTCTTCTGGGTCTCCTGGCCATCTACCTGATCTGCTCTGGTCCCCTTGGTCTCATGGCCATCCGCCTGATCTGCTCTGGTCTTCTGGGTCTCCTGGCCGTCCGCCTGATCTGTTCTGGTCTCCTGGGACTCCTGACCATCCACCTGACCTGCTCTGGTATCCCTGGTCCCATGGCCATCCGCCTGGTCTGCTCTGGCTCCCTTGGTCTCCTGGCCATCCACCTGATCTGCTCTGGTATCCCTGGTGTCATGGCCATCCGCCTGATCTGCTCTGGCTTCCTTGGTCTCCTGGCCATCCACCTGACCTGCTCTGGTATCCCTGGTCTCATGGCCGTCCGCCTGGTCTGCTCTGGCTCCCTTGGTCTCCTGGCCATCCACCTGACCTGCTCTGGTATCCCTGGTCTCCTGGCCATCTGCCTGATCTGCTCTGGTCTCCTTGGTTCCCTGGTCATCTATCTGATCTGCCCTGGTTTCTTTGGTCCCCGGTGTCACCTGCCTCCTCACTTCAGGAGCCGCTCACAAAGG
This sequence comes from Myxocyprinus asiaticus, assembly GCF_019703515.2. NCBI lineage: Eukaryota > Metazoa > Chordata > Actinopteri > Cypriniformes > Catostomidae > Myxocyprinus > Myxocyprinus asiaticus. Next base: position 3,554,046 of record NC_059354.1, on the reverse strand, counting down.
GAAAAAGCCTGCATTCCCTTTGCTTAAAAAATTACATAATGATAATGAACAAGTAGCAGCCACAATAAGAAAGGAGGATGATTTTCCAGGGGTGATGGCGGGAGGGGTAGTGCATAAGCTTTTGCTTTACGCAGATTATATTTTATTATTCGTCTCTGACCCCATTAGATCTATTCCTGATTATTAAAATGAATTGTATTCCAAAATTCAACTACCTGCTTCAGTCTCTCCCTATAGATGTCCCAATCTCTTATTTCAAGCAACTTGATAGCATAGCGAAGACCATTATTTGGAATGGTAAATGTCCCAGATTGCAATTCAACAAATTACATAGGCTGATTGACAAAGGTGGGCTAGGCCTACCCAAGAATTTTTTTTATTATTATGCATTTGGTCTCAGACATTTGGCTCATTGGTTGCTTCCACCTGAGAGAGTCCCTCCCTTGTTTTGTATTGAACAAGACGTTCTTGCCCCTATTTTGCCATTGCAAAGCCTCTCTATCAAACCTACCGGAGAAGTTAAGTCACACCCCGTTATCTCGCATTTGCACTCGGTATGGACAAAAGTATCCAGAGTGTTTTATTCATTTATTTAAATGCTGCCTCGAACATATGGATGAACCAAAAATTATGTATTAATAAGTCCCCTTTCTGTTGGTCAGAGTGGATTGTGAGGGGGGTTACTACACTCGGTGACCTGTATGAGAGTGGAGTGTTGAGATCCTTTGATAATTTGGTTAAACATTTTGGGATTCCCAGATCTCAGATTTTTAGGTATTTGCAGTTGTGTCACCTGCTCTGTACTACTTTTGGGAGTAGCATACACCCCCCTAAAGTGGCAGATATTTTGTGAGTGGTGATTACTGCTTTTGGAAAAGGTCATGAGGCATCAGTGTATTACTCCCTGCTAATTCAGAGTCTGGGGGATGGAGCTTCATCTTCTATCAAGAGATTATGGGAGAAAGATTTAAACTTGTATTGGAGGAAGGAGTGTGGGCTAGGATTCTAAAGAACGTGAAGTCTGTATCTAGAGATGCAAGGGTTCGCCTTGTGCAATTCAAGGTTTTACATAGATTTTATTGGACCCCTTTAGATTGTATAGGCTTGGTCTTAAAGACACACCCACCTGCTGGCGTTGCCAATCGGAGGATGGAGACACGGCCCATGTTTTTTGGTGGTGTGCTGAGATCCAAGAATTTTGGTTGAAGGTTCAGAGTTTTGTGTGTGATGTGTTGGGTATTCAGATTTCATTTTGCCCCAGATTCTGTGTTTTGGGTGATGCCGTGGTCATCAATACATAAAAAATTGGATCCTGACCAGTGCTGTGATAGGCAGGCAGATTGTTTTAAGTGGATGGAAGTCAGTTGGAGTGCCATAAATTCGGGATTGGTGCAAGGAGATGGGGAGGGTGGCAGCCTTCGAGGAGGTCTCGTGTAGAAGGCTGGGGAGCTGGGATTCATTCAGTGGGAAATGGGGTAGTTATTTGATGTTTTTGTGGGACTCTCGGAGAGGGACTGTGGAGAGAGAGGCGTAGTTTTAGAGCTGTATGATTATTATATATATATATATTTGTTTTTTGTGTGTACGAACATGGGGATGTTTGTTTGGGGTCGGGCTGGGGTTCTTGATTGGGGAGGGGGAGGGGTAATAGTGGGAGTTAAATGCTGATTCATTGAATATATGTTTTTTTTTCTTTGTAGTCTTTGAATCAATAAAAATGTTAATCTTAAAGAAAAGGAGGGACGAGTCAAAATAATTTTTTGTGGTAATCAACATTATGCCACAAATGCTGTCGATTGAGCTTAACTTGTACTGAACCCGAAATATTCCTCGCTGGTCTAATGTTTCCAGTCTTTCTGACTGCAGTATATGCAAATGATTGTCTCAGAAGTACTGTACATGACTATAGAAAACCTGTGATTTGAGTCGTGCTGCTCATGTGCTCTGAATTTCATCTCATGCTTTGCGTATCATGGGGGGGGGGGGTTATCCATCTGACTGTCCTCTCTCTCTCTCCCTCTCTCTTTCTCTCTCTCTCTCTGGCTCTCCCTTGTCTCAGTAGGAGTCTGAGTTATGATAATCAGCTGATTAGCTGCTGTAGTCCTGCTCCAACTGGCTCTTTTGTGTGTAAAATCCTGTCGCTCAATTGACATGTGGACATCATCAAGCTGATGAAATGCAGTTGTAATGAACAAGTGGGCCGGAGCATCTGCACAGGGACCCCAAACCCACCAGGACCCCATTCCACACTCCCCACCATGCTAATGCAGCGAGTCGCTCGCCCGCCGCGTGCCGTCCCAGCGGAACGCCGCATGGAAATGCTCCGAGATGCATATTCAAACAGCACCTTCACTGAAGAGAGACGGAGGGAGAGAGAGGCTGAGCGGAGTGGTCCATGCTAATTTGGAAGCTGATTATTTTGCATCAGGCACAGTAATGAGGTGACAGTTCTTTTGTGAGCGTGCTGGAGGAAGAGAGGAGAGGAGTGGAGGATGGGCCCGTGATGCTTGGCTGGACGCAGGTGTTGGGCCACTCAGCTCGGAGCTGTCAAAACTGGTTTGGGGGCTGCTGTCAAATTATCCCTCTTATAAAAGGCAGAGGCACACAAATCGGAGAGGCATTTAAGGAATTAATGCATTCATATTCAACACATATTGCGACCAGCATTTCATTAGAAGTGCATGGCTCATATTAAAAGTGACGGCTGACCTTTCACACTTACCCTCTCCACTTGTACCGGCATGCTTATTACATACGTGTTTGAGTCAAGGAGGAGCTAAACACGATAAGCGGCTGTAATTAAACACGTCGACTGACGGAGATGAACTCCATGAGATCCATGTTCTTCTCACTTTAACACACATGTCTTAATGCTTTTGTGTGTGTGATGATACAGCACTTGGTCTGTGATGTCATAGCTGAAAAAGGTTTAGTTTGGTGTTTCTTCAACATTGAAAACCTTATGGGTGCTTTTATTTCCCAAAATTGCATGTAATATGTTAATTTATCAGCACATATACAGTATTATTTCTTAGACATTTCAGATAGAACATCAGAACACAATCAAGTTCAATTTTAATCCAGGGCCATGTTTTACATAAAGGAAAACACATTATACAGTATGTTGCCTTACTCATAATTATTATCTAATAAAATTCACATTTAAAAATACTTTTAAAATTAACATGACATTTCATTTGCAACTATTTTTTATTCCGTAATGTAATGTATTTCTGTGTGAAATGGGATTTTCAATTAAAAATTTTATTGGATTGTGATAAGTGCCCTCTAGATGACAGCTGGTTGGAGGGGAGGTGCTGAAAACCTGTTCATATGGGTGCTGGAAAATAAATATGTGCTGGTTTCGCTACGCTTCAGCATACAGTGTACAACAGGAGTAAGAGTGACTGGTGACGTCAGCCAAAGAGGAATGTTATTAGAGTTATTAGAGAACTGGTTATTACATTTTTATAGAATTGATAGAATTTTTTATAGAATTCTGTGCTGGAAATGACACTGATTGAAATTTCATTTTTAACATTTTTGAAATAAAATGGCCGATTATGTTTTTTGTCTAAGGATAATTTCATAGCTAACATTTTATGTATCCTAAGTACACACAATTAAATAATATTTTCACACTTTTTGCGTAATGTGGCAAAATTACAGCTGGATATTAAATTACATTTAATAAAAATATTCTGCTCACAAGTTATGTTTCCTTTGATTTTTTTTGTTTTCTTTAAACATCACTTGTCTAATTTTTCATCTCAAGCAGGCTCTTCACTGACACTTTTTTCCACTTGGTTAACAAGTACAATAACAAAAAAAACAAACAAAAAAAATGTGTTAGGGTCAAATTTTTTGGGTGTGGTGAAAATGATGGCACAGCTGTGAGACAGTCGTAATTTCTGAAATAAATTATAGAAATCATTTTCACACAATAAATATTGAAATGGTTGATGTTTATTTCACTCTTTGTTTAGATTGAAATAGTTCTAAATATGTAATAATGTATGTTTTTATAATAGATTTTAATATTGAATTTCTGTGTTGGGGATGAAGCTAAAACAGTAAAATGTACACATAAAAAGCATTTAAAAATTGGCAAAAATAAAGAATGAACACCAGGCAAAAATTGTCCAATTCAGTTTTAATTAGTTTAATGAATTCATTTAATAAAACGGAATCTAGCCGTTTTAGGGGGCCTGGGTAGCTCAGTGGTAAAAGACGCTGGCTACCAGCCCTGGAGTTCACTAGTTTGCTAGGGCGTGCTGAGTGACTCCAGCCAGGTCTCCTAAGCAACCAAACTGGCCCGGTTGCTAAGGAGGGTAGAGTCACATGGGGTAACCTCCTCGTGGTCACTAAAATGTGGTTCGTTCTCGGTGGGGCACATGGTGAGTTGAGCGCGGATGCCGCGGTGGATGGCATGAAGCCTCCACACGCGCTATGTCTCTGTGGCAACGCGCTCAACAAGCCACGTGATAAGATGCACGGGTTGATGTCTCAGACGCGGAGGTAACTGGGATTTATCCTCTGCCACCTGGATTGAGGCGAATCACTACACAACCACAAGGACTTAAAAAGTGCACTGGGAATTGGGCATTCCAAATTGGGTGAAAAAGGGGAAAAATCCCCCCCCCCCCCCAAAAAAAAGAAATCTAGCCGTTTTAATAAAAATCAACCCCTGAGCCATGAAAGTGCCCGAAGTTGAAGAAACACCCATCTGACTTTAAAAATACACCTCCTCCCTTATAAAAAAAATATAGAGTTGCCGCAAACCTGCTGAAAAATTGCCGCAAATTCACCACTCATTATTTTCACATGCAAATTTGCAGCAAACTCTTCAGTGTCACTTAAAGGTTTGTTGCAGGTTCACCACTACCGGTGAAGAGCTGCAAACTTTTGGCAAACATTTATGGCGAATCGCAAGCATGTGAAAACAATGAGTGCCGAATGTACAGCAAGTTTGCCATAACTCGAAATCTTTTGTAAGGGGTCAGAGAGACTGGGATTGTGCACAGGTGAGACTCACCTTGTGTGTCAGAAGGTCACATCAGACTTCTCTGAGAAAAAGTTCCTTCTATCATTCTATCCAGATAAATTTTTATATTACATCAGATGGATTTGATCCTACAACAGGACATTTTGTTCTGAGATGTTTCATCATGGCCTTTGTCATCTGGTCTTGAGATCAGGGCGTCCAAATGTGTCTGCGTGCAGGGTACAGACATCGCCTGGGTGGGCTGCTCAAATGCTCACCAACCAGGGTGACCCTAAACGTCCCATTTGCCCCTGAGTGCCTCTCCCCTGTGGCTAAGACCAGTCTAGTACCACAATTTGTGCATGTGTATGTGTGAGAGAGAGATTGCAAATGCATATGCTCTCTCTCTGTGTGTGTGTGTGTGTGTGTGTGTGTGTGTGTGAGGTCTACCAGGTGTGGGCAAGTTGCTTGTGTGTCTTCCGGCGTCTATTGTACCTTCATCCACTTGGGAGACACACACACACACTATTGCAGCAACGGGTCAAACACAGAGGTGTGCCGGACCAGCTGGCAACTTCCTGTTCCTCGAGGCACTGAGACCAGAACCCTTTCATCAGGACAGATGCACACTTTCACTCTCACTCTCTCAGCCAAAACCACATAACACACACCGTCAACACAATATGGGAATTCAATATACAGGGCTTTTAGGTTCCACCCCTGTGAACAAAGTGTCCACATTCTCTGTGATAGAAAACATTTGTCCACTGAGGAACAACAAGATTAAATATACGTACAACACTTTAACATTTATTTAATCACAAGAAACATGTGCAGGTGTGAAGTACTAGGGCAGGGCTTCTCAACTTCGGAAAGGTCAGGGATCCCTACGTAGATCCCTGTACTATCTTTCTTTCTATAACTTTCTTTCTTCTGCTGAAGACAAATTTCTTTTATTTTTTTTTTTAGAAAAAAATATCTCAGCTCTGTGGATGAGAGACAGATCAATATTTAAGTCCTTGGCTTTTTTACTATAAATCTCCATGTTCACTTTCAGATGTGAAAATGAAACTAAACAGGCACCACATGTGACCTACAGATGTGAAAGTGAAAGTGGAGATTTATAGTAAAAAAGGACTTAAATATTGATTTGTTTCTCACCCACACCTATCATATCACTTCTGAATATATGGATTAAAGCACTGGAGTCATATGGATTAATTTTATGCTGCCTTTATGTGCTTTTTGGAGCTTCAAATTTCTGGCCACCATTCACTTGCATTGTATGGACCTACAGAGCTGAAATATTCTTCTAAACAAATCTTCATATGTGTTCTGTAGAGAAAAGAAAGTCATACATATCTGGGCAGCGTTGTTTTTTTAAACAGATGCACAGAGCGTACTGTCATAGACAAAGCATCTAAAAAAGAGGTCAAATTCTCTCTCTCTCTCTCTCTCTCTCTCTCTCTCTCTCTCTCTCTGTGTGTGTGTGTGTGTGTGTGTTTGTGCGTGCATGCGTGCGTGTGTGTGTTTGAGCACATCTGGGCAATAACAATGTCATATCTGATGGTATCAGATGGTAATACCATGACACTTTGCGATACAATTACCATATTTATGTACTGTTCTGTATTTACATGGTTCTTCAAAGTACTTCAAGAAATACCACGGAATATCATGGTAATTTGATACATGATTACTATATTCATATACTGTACAATTGAATTCAAATGGTGCTTCAAGGTAATTCAAAGAATACCATGGTACTACTGTGGTACATTACTAGCCTATATGATTAACTTATTCATATAACATTGTCTTAACGTGGTGCCCCCAGGTAACGATACATGTGCAAAAAAACATGGCAATGCCATGGTACATTTTTGATGTGTTGTCATATAGGCTACTAAATGTTTTGATACTCTTTTGGTGGTGACTTTACCTGCAGTGCTGTTCACAAGCTGCACACGTGCTGAACTTAATAAAGACCTTCTTCATCACTGGCAAACGATAGGATGCATTTGCAGGTTTCGTTTCCATTTATTGTAGATTCACTGCAACCAGCATTATCTTTATTTTCTGTATTTTAAAATATTCCGTGAGCATTTTGGCAGGTGACAGTGTGCACCAAATGATTCAGCAGTGCACGTGTGAGCTTTCTGAGTCATTCAGAATGAATCGCGAACCGATTCATAGCGCTTTGCTATCACGTGTGACCAATTCATTGTAAAGAATCGACTCAGATGAGCGATTCGTTCATGAGTCTGACATCTTTAGTTCTGATTCAAAACTGGCGATAGTAAACACAAGGTGCGCGCATGATGTATCGGTGTAACTTTTGTCAAAGCTATGCTGCTACCTAGCTAGTACCTAGCTTAACTACTGAAAAGCTACTTGATTTAAAAACTAGCAATGCTACCACCTCGCTACTCTGTTGAAATGAGATTGCGAGCATGCTGTTTGATTGACAGACCGCCCGTGAGCACACACGTACTGTGTATGAACGCACGTGCAGACCGACCGCCATTCTCATAACATCAGCCATGCTCAGATATTTTTATTATGTATTATTATTATTATTATTATTTATTTGTAACATCTTCTTGCAGTTGAATTCCCTCTCTAACATGATTCAACAATGTACAGAACTAGCGTAAATCCTCATGAAAATGGACACCTCACAATTCATTCATACACGTGGGACGCGTGTTGAGTCGAGCTGTAATAAGGGAATGTATATATAATCACTGTGAGCATGATTCTCACAAAAGAATCTCGGGATTACTCCTGTCAATCTGTCAGACAATGAGCTCTTGAAACACTAGCATCATACTAATACTGCAAAGCATGTCTGCAGGACGAACTTAGTCTCACAAAGAAAGAAGTCTGTTCTACAACCAAGCGAATAATAATAGCCAGCAAGCCTGTCTAGAGTTGAGGCGTTTTGCACTACGGATGTACTCTAGATTCTTATGGTCAGTCCAGACCACAAAAGGTATCCCCAAACCCTCTAACCAATGGCGCCACTCGCCCAAGACCAACCGGACAGCTAGCAATTCTCAGCTACTGACGTCGTACTTCTGTTCAGCCAGTGTTAAGTGGTGCAAAAATAATGCACACGGATGCATCTTTCCATCCGAGGGAGAGTGCTGCGAAAGGATCGCTCCAACACCAACCTCGGACGCATCCACCTCCACCACGAACTGACTAGCAGGAGTTATCAAAATAGGTGTGGTAGAGAACCACTCCTTTAACTTGGAAAATGCGGCTTCAGCCCGCGGGGACCAGAAAAAGTCAGTGTGGGTTGAGGTGAGGTCCGTCAAAGGCGCGGCTAGTTGGCTGTAGTTTCCAATTGTTGGGCCTCATGTATTCAGATAGAAGACAAAGGCAGGCCTAACAGTCATAAAAAACATTCATCAAGCCCCCTCTGTCCAGACAATAAAACCTCTGTGAACTCTAATGAACTGTATGGACTGTGCAACCATTTCTCTTTCCTATCAGGAATACATGGATGGCGTAACCCACAGGTTACTGTGAACCGACAAGAACTGTTCGGCCCTTCAGTTGCTCTAAAGATGCTGGACAACAACCAACTCTTCAGAACAAAGGGGGGAATGTTGGGCCTCATGTATTCAGATAGAAGACAAAGGCAGGCCTAACAGTCATAAAAAACATTCCTCAAGCCCCCTCCTTCTAAGTCGTAAATTTTACTGATAAAAATCGCGGCAAAATCAAACAAAGGGAGTCCAAAACAGACTACAGATCCATGAAGCCTTGCCCTCTAAAGGATCGAGCTCTCAACTCCTATTGGATGAGGCACACCACAAAACGTCCCTCAAACATGACATCATCAGGACTTCAAATAATTCTGAAATGCTTCCAAAGTTGCTTCCAGCGAATACGGACGTAGCTTTTTGCTGCTCTCCGGTGCAGCCTCGTGGCATAAGGAAGTAATATCCGACTTGAAACTGTAGCCATACAATCTCCATCTCGCTGGACGAGTTGAGATTACTCTGTGTTCAACCAAACACTCTAACGGATCCGAAGGAGACCGCCGAGCAATTCGCATCTTCATCCGTTGGCCTACAGAAGTGAAGAGATTAAAGATTTCTCTTCCATCTTCAATCAAGTCGACATATCTGAGTTCTCCGCCAGCCCGCCGAGAATCAACAGCCGTACAGCCCTCTGAGAATCAACAGCCGCACCGGCCGCCGACAATCAACAGCCGTACCGCCCGCCGACAGCGCGAGGAAACGACCTCTCGTCATCACACGAGCCTCAAGGAACCGGGTCAAAGTTAAAGGACGGAGGAAAACACATTCTACCTGTGTCCACATGCGATTCAAGTAAGAGGTTTACGTCTGGGCAGAGATAGAATATTATAGTGTGTTATTCTTGTGTTTCAAGGTTTTTGCTTGTACAGTTTACGGACCGCCATGTCCGCTCATTATTAATACTCAGGGTATTAATTATCATGAATATGTTTTGCTGTATTGTGGTCCAACCAAATTGGACTGTTGTGTGGTGAGACAGCAACTGAGTTCATCCATTAAAGAGTCAAATAACAAGGGACTTTTACGAGCCCCGCTCGTAAAACCGCATCTCTGAGTGATGAACACGGCTGCTTTATCTCCAGCTATCGCGAAATCAGCTTTCGGGCTGTCACTTAATCATCTCTCTCTCTCTCTCTCTCTCTCTCTCTCTCTCTCTCTCACTAACCACACTGACACACACACACCTTATGTGTTATAGGATTATTTTATTTCCATATCTAATCATGTCACTGTTTAGTTTGTAGTTGTAAGTCGGAAGTTTATTGATTGCATTGTATTAATTATTAATTGATATTACTGCATAAATAAACTTTTGTTTATATTACAAAGAGAAGTGTTTTGGTTTGTTTTGCATACGCCTGTGTCATGCTGACGGGATGTCAGTGCTCGGATTCAAACCTTCATTCATTGTTTTTTTTCCCGAAAATCGATATTCTTCGGATGTCGATTTTCCTAAGAATATTTCCTAATATTGAGACTGTTTTAATATTCGGTTATTAGTCCCTGATTCCAGGGTGGTGTCAATGTTAATCCTTATTAATATTCTATTGATTTTTGATAATTGATAATTATCTTTGATTGAATTTGAATGATCAACAAGCTAGTGTTAATTTTAATTAATGTTTCATCGACGTTAACAATTAACGATTATCTTTGATAACTGTTGATTTAAAGGATTAAAAAAAGCTAACATTGATTCTCATCAATGTTCTATTGATTTTAATAATTAATAATTATCTTTGATAATTATTAATTATTGCTAATAACCAAACTTGCTCCTAAACGTAGCACACTACATTTACTGGAGTCCCATGTGAGGTTTTAATGAGTTAGATACAATTAATTAATTTAAATATTGATTAATAACTACAGAAATAATTATTAATTATTTCTGATAGTAACACTGATCTAAACAACCAGTAAAGCCCTACACAATGAACCTCTGATAAAATTAGTGAACCCCAGAAACCTCTGCAATGCCTTGCGAGAATCTGGGGTTGGCCAATCGGAGAAGGCCTTGACCTTAGCAGGGTCCATACGCACTCCCTCGGACGAAACGATGAACCCCAGGAACGGGAATGACTTTGCATGAAAAGGCATTTCTTATCAAAGACTTTCTAGCAAGTCAGTCCATTTGGGAGGTGTTCGGCCATTCCCCATTTTTCGGCCGGCCCACAGGGAAAAGTCCGTGGGGGTTGTCACTCCCAAGGAGAAGACACCGTGGAGACCACACCCCACCCAGAGAAAGGGGGGGGGGGGGGTACTTCAAGTGGAAATACATCACATGGTCCCCAAGTACTTACCATCTACTGCATCGTGATGAGCCGAAATAGCGGCTACATACACCTAGTAGGCCAGGGGGCCAGCTGTGTGCCAACGCGTCTATACCGAGAGGTGCCTTGGTCAGGGCATACCAAAGCGGGCAGTGGGAGGATTCTCGGGAAGCAAACAGGTCTACCTGTGCTCGACCGATTCGACTCCAAATCAGCTGGACCACCTGAGGGTGGAGTCTCAACTCTCCCCTGAGGGTAACCTGGTGTGACAGCGCGTCCGCTGCGGTGTTGAGGTCGCCCGGGATGTGAGTGGCTCGTAGCGACTTGAGGCACTGCTGACTCCAGAGAAGGAGACGGCGGGCGAGTTGTGACATACAATATGAGCGTAAACCTTCTTGGTGGTTGATGTAAGCTACTGTCTCTATGTTGTCTGTCCGGACCAACACGTGCTTGCCCTGGATCAACGGCCAAAACCTCCGCAAGGCGAGCAGTACTGCCAACAACTCTAGGCAGCTGATGTGCCAATGCAGCCTATACCGAGCAGGCCAGTCCAAGAGCCGGCGGCTGTGTGCCCGTTGAATACAGCACCCCAGCCCGTCTTGTAGGCGTCTGTTGTAACCACGACACGCCTGGAGACCTGCTTTAGGGGAACCCCTGCCCGTTGAAATGCCAGGTTGGTCCAAGGGCTGAAGAGGTGGCGACAGACCGTCGTGATGGTCACGCGATGTGTCCCACGGCACCATGCCCATCTCGGGACTCGAGTCCGAAGCCAGTGCTGAAGCGGTCTCATATGCAATAACCCAAGCGGTGTGGCCGCCACTGAGGATGCCATATGCCCCAGGAGCCTCTGAAAGTGTTTCAGTGGAACCGCTGTTCTCCATCTGAACGCCTTCAGACAGTTCAGCACTGACTGTGCGCGCTCGTTCATGAGGTGCGCTGTCATCGAGACTGAGTCCAACTCCAGACCGAGAAAAGAGATGCTCCGAAGCCCCAGTCGGCTGAGGTGCTGGAGCACGAGGTCCCTGTGTGTGCATAGCAACTCTCGAGAGTGAGCTAAGATCAGCCAGTCATTGAGATAGTTGAGAATGCGGATGCCCACTTCCCTTATTGGGGCAAGGGCTGCCTCCGTGACCTTGTGAAGATACAAGGGGACAAGGACAGGCTGAAGGGGAGGACCTTGTACTGGTACACCTGGCCCTCGAAGGCAAACCGCAGGAAGGGTCTGTGTCGAGGTAGGACCAAGACATGTATGCGTCCTTCAGGTCTACCGCCGCAAACCAATCTAGATGTTGGACGATTGTTATAATGCGTTTTTGCGTCAGTCGGGAGTCCGTGCAAGGCCCGGTTCAGTACTCGCAGGTCCAGGATTGGTCGCAACCCACTGCCTTTCTTTGGTATGATGAAGTAAGGGCTGTAGAACCCTATCCTCATCTCGGCTGGAGGGACAGGCTCTATCGCGCCCTTGCACAGGAGGGTCGCGATCTCCGCACGCAAGGTAGTGGCGTTCTCGCCCTTCACTAAGGTGAAGCAGATGCTGCTGAACCTGGGTGGGCACCTGGAAAACTGAATCTCGTAGCCAAGTCGGACGGTCCAGGTCAGCCATCGCGATGGGTTGGAAAGCGCGAGCCATGCGCCCAAACTCCGGGCGAGGGGGACCAAGGGAATGATTACGTCGGACGTACCAGCGGGTGGGGCCTCACGGCGGGGCGGAGCTCAAGGTGCCACGTCGAGGGGACTCGAGCTCCGTGGCCGTGCTGAGTCCAGGGACATCGAAGCACTTACCTGGCTCCTGCCGCCCACCATAAGATTGGTCGAGGAGGGGGGAGGAGGAATCTCATCCCCGTAGTCCACTGGAACCAATCCCGTGTTTGTGCCACAGTTGGGCGCACAGGGGCGGGAGGGCTGCCGCTGGAGCGCCATACCTGCCAAAATGGGACGGTGGATGTGACGACTGCCATGCGCACTGGATATGTGACCCATGGGACAGGGGAACCATTCTTTTGTCAGGCTTTTGGGTGCCGCAGCCTCCTGGGCATGCAGCGACAAAAGATTCTCCTCCCGGCCCTCCACCGGGGGATGAAGTGGTCTGTCGACCAGCCCCAGAGAAGTGGATCTCCTCGCCCCTGGGTCGCCCGTCTCGGGGGTGCTTCGAAGCCTTCCTCGGGTTCTTAGGGGCCGGCCGTGAGACGGGTGGCATCTGCTTCCTGCGGAGGGCTCCACGCCGGAGCCAGGCCACGGGGGTGGGCTGCGGCAGAGCTGGTGCTGAAGGAGGACACCCTTAGCGAAAGCAAGCCCTTTTACGAAAGCAAGCCGCGACCGCAACGTTGCCATGGTCATGTTCTCGCAATGAGGACATGACTCATCCATGAACGATGTCTCTGCATGGGCAGTGCCCAGACACATAAGACAGCGATCGTGGCTGTCAGAAGTGGAGAGGTAACGACCGCAACCAGGAATTACACACAAACAGAAAGGCATCTTTAAAAAGACATTCCGTGTTTGCCGCTCTTTCAGAAAGAAAATATACTCTTTAAGAATATACTCTTTTAAATGTTCTGCCGAAGCACCCAGGGGCATTCTCTGCAAACCACAGATGCAGAGGGGGAGAAGCTGCTGAAATGTGCCGTAAAATCCAGCAGAGAGCAGTGAATGAACTCGGCGGATGAATTCAGCTCCATCAATAGAACCGCTCAGCGAGAGTGGCATGCAAATTCTTTTCAAAAAAGCAGAGGTGTTTGGGGCTCCCAAGAGTAACCCCTAGTGTCACTACATCGACACAACATTGAGTGAGTGACAGATAGGGAACCATAGATTAGGGCCTAATGAATTTATTTCAATTGACTGATTTCCTTAAATGAACTGTAACTCAGTAAAATCTTTGAAATTGTTGCATGTTGCGTTTATATTTTTGTTCAGTGTATATTTACAGTATATATGCTGTATCTGCTCTCTGCATGTTTCGTGGCTGTTCCAACATGAAATGTCCACTATGTGGCTCTAAAAGTGAGTTAAATGTTCTCCCAAACAGATGAGGTTTTTAAGGTTAATGCTCTATGGAGTTTTAAATCAACAAAACCAACTTCCCTACCCCTAAACCTTAAACCTAACTGATAGTGTGATACAGTATAAAGCAAATGTGAGATGAAAAACACAATTGCTGAAGCAATCATGTAATTTTCTGGTGTTTCAGTAACTCACATGCTTTTCAGTACTTGTACATTTACATTTACATTTATGCATTTGGCATATGCTTTTATCCAAAGCAACTTACAGTGCACTTATTACAGGGACAATCCCCCTGGAGCAACACGGAGTTAAGTGCCTTGCTCAAGGACACAATGGTGGTGGCTGTGGGGATTGAACCGGCAACCTTCTGATTATCAGTTATGTGCTTCATTTGCATCGCAAGTGCAACGCTCTATCAGTTGAGATACCGTAAGATGTAATGAAAACATTGATGTGTCTCCTTACAAGTCATGCGCTAAAAGTGTTCAGATGTCATAAAATAGCATTGCATGAGGAACAGGGTGAAAATTACGTGTTTACAAACTGATGATCTGCCATTTTGTCTGTGATTTCTGTGAAATATCATTGTTGTCTTAGCATCTCTAGAGTTTATTTCAACAGGAAACTGTCATGTTATTTTCAATGAGCCACGTAAATCTAATTTTGCAAAAATTGTGGAATAGTAACTTGATTCTATGAGACCAGGCTGGTCTGATGCTTACACTAAAATTAACTTAACACCTGACTGCATTTTATTTCCTCATATATATATATATATATATATATATATATATATATGAGGGTTACTTTTGAAAAGTATTCCACTACAGATTACAGAATACATGCTGTAAAATGTAATTTGTAACGTATTCCATTAGATTACTCAAGGTCAGTAACGTATTCTAAATACTTTGGATTACTTCTTCAGCACTGGTAGATTTTTTCACTTGTTTTGACTATAAAAACTCTGCCAGTTCAGTAAGACAAAATACATGTTAAAAATATATTCTCTGAAAAACCTAAATATCTTATGCAGTGTTGTTTCTAAAAAAGATAAATCAAATTGATTTTGTTTTAAGGATTTTTAGATATTTTTACAGGAAAACAATACAAAAATTATTATCAAGAATACAATTTTTGCCCTAATATCAAAGGTCTTTCTAGAAAAAAAGAAATTATGATCCAACATGAATGTTCTTGATAAAAAAAATATGATCGTGCCTAGTAACATGTGCATGTAAAATGGCTAGAAATAGCATTTTAGATTAGCTTAAAGCTGACAATTTACACAAGGTTTATTTCTATTTCTTCTGCTCCAAACTTACTTCAAACTTACTTCTCTGTCTGCTCGTACGAATGTAACACATCATAAGAAAGTGTTTCACCGCTGTTCAAATGCACCTTGGATCGCATCATTTATATGTATAAATGTTTTCCATCTGAAAGGACTAAATAATAAATGAAACAAATGACAATAAAATGCAAAGTAATCTCTTCAATAATCAAAATACTTTTTGAATGTAACTGTATTCTAATTACCAATTATTTAAATCGTAACTGTAGTGGAATACAGTTACTTATATTTTGTATTTTAAATACGTAATTCCATTACATGTATTCCGTCACTCCCCAACACTGTTGGCTGGTTGCTTGAACAATTATGGTGATGGTCCACATTTTCTTAAGGTGTTGGGTTCATGTAACTCTTATTGTTTACATAAAATGTGCTCTTGCGTGCAAAACTTTTCTGAGGGGTTTTTAACAGCAAGCTGTCAGCACACTTGAAGCACTACTGCTACAGAAAAAAAAAAAAAAGAAGAATAAAAAAGATATTTAGGCAAACTACTCAAACTCACTATTCAGCTATTTGGGTTGTTGGATGACTGGTAGACCATTGTGAACCATTGGTAATTAGGTTACGCCAACAAAAGTAATTTGTTAAGAGACAGGTCTGGTAGAAATAACTTCTTAATGTAACAACTGCACAGATTCACTTTTACAATGCACATTAGATGGTCGTTTGTGTATTAAGTGCTGTCAGAGGGTGAATCGTGTGGGTTGTGATCTTTTCGGCTTTTATTCTGGAAGATTAAAGAGCTTTGCTTCATTAGCATGTGTTTCTGCATCTCCCTGCAGAGTCCATCCCTACACACACACACACACACACACACACACACATGCTCAGCCTTTTACCCACTCTTGGGGCCATTAAGGCCTCACATTGATGATGCATAATTAGCATATGATGACAAATAATAGGAGTGAGCAGTATTAGGTTTAATGGAGGCTGCAGCAAAAACATGGTATCCTACTGTTACCCACCAGCCAGCCAACCCCCACAGACACACACAGCCCATACACAACACTCACACACACACACACACACAACACAAACACACAGATACTATAAGTCCGCCTCTAAATATGCTGCTGAGACAGGGGAAAAGCTAAAGACCATCTACAGTCATAAATTATTCAAATGTTATGTTACTTGTTAGACAGTACAATGGCATTCATAAGTCATTGTAAATTATGGTGGGATAATCTAATCAATGAATCACATGATTTTAATAATAATGGTAATAGGTTGTGCTAATTAAACATGTCCTGTGCATTTCTGAATTATTCATAAATGTAACTCAAAGTAGAGGGTGGCGTTCACAAAACAATGCTGGGTTTATGTTGTTTATTTGATCAGAATAGCAGACAAAAGATCAGCTATCAACAGTGAGCTGTCCGATTCTGTCCAATCACAGTTAAGAGACACAATTGGAGCCGACAGCCAAAACACACAATTACAGACACCCAAGAGTGTTTTTCACAGATTTATATTGAGTTTTTTTTTTCAATGTTGCCACAGTCACGTAATGTTCATGAAATCAGGCCGAGAACACCCTAGAACAGACAGACGGATGGACGGATGGATAGACAGACAGCCAGAGAAAGATATAGATAGATAGATTTGTTTATGTGATATGACTTTTTGAATTTGTGTCATGGCAACATTTTTACTATTTAGACAGATACATTGTTTTATAACTCTCTTTATCATATCTTTTACTCTCTCTATTTCACACGCCTGTTTACGGCCTCCTCATCTCAAATTGACTTGCTAATGTTAACTTTTATTCGGTTGCTATGGGTTACAGTGTGCTGAGGTTTGACAGTGAGTGTATGGGCAGTGCTGATTAGTAGCAGGCAGTTCTGTCCATCTCTCGCGCATGGCTGAACCATCTGGCCATTTACTCGCTAATAAGCCCCTAATGGGCGAGATATTCGCAGCCCTGTCACATGGACGAGGTGCAGGATGCCTGCAGCCCTCAACTCCCTCTGACATGTTGCTTGTTTCACATCAAAACTCGTCATTTACAGGCAGAGAGCTCAGAGGACGTTGAAAGTTGACCTAATCTACACTGTTAACACACACACACACTTTGGGCTTTGTTATGTGTCAGGCAGACTGAGCACATGGTAATGCATTCATGCCTTCACTGTCTATTCTCTGATCTTCTCTCGCTCTCTCTTTCTCTTTCTAATTTTTTTCTCTCTTTCTCAGTGCCACATTGAAGCAAGGATATGAGTGCTGTCAATACATTTGATTATGCACACATCGTTTCCATTTTTCCAAAGAGAAGATTATGCATAAAAAAAAAAATAAAAAAATGATGCCGGAAAAAGAAAAGAAATGGAGATAAAATAGAAAGAGAATGAGAGAGAGTGAGGAATATTAAGCATAAATCTGCAAAGCATTCATGTCTGCAGCTATCATTTGTCCTCCAAGCATTTACTTTTTACTATGGATGTTTTCAGATGAACTGATCCAGCTGAGATTGTAATTGGTGACATGCAAGTTTAAGTTTAACCTTTTCTGAGACACTGGTGGCAACCAATTAACTGGCCATTGCATAAAAAACATCCCTAATTATAAGTCTCATTACTGCTGTATTGGGGGGGGGTGTGTGTGTGTGTGTGTGTGTGCGCGCAGTGGAAACAGAACAGAGCTCATGGCCTTCACCCGCTTTTTAATGGCTGTTGAACTGATTAAAGTGACCAGAAATCTTTTTTAAATGCTGAACAGAAGTTGGGAGAAACTGTTATGTCAACGAAATCTCACAATACTTTATCAAAGAGAATCTTTCCTAGTTTTCACCTTATAAAAATGATAGAAGAGGAAAGATTATCAGCAAGTAGTCTCAGTGAATCCATGAATATGTGGCTTGTCCTGGAATCTTCAGTGGTCTCTGCTGTTACATAAGTGTCCAGTGAAACAGTTGAGTGAAGGAAGACCAGTGGCTGCAGTGAAATTTGACTGGACAGACAGAGTCAGTGCACTCTTTAACACCCTGTCAATCACTTTGCCAGCTTGCCCACTAGGTATGTGCCTGAAGCCGAATGCCTTATTCGGTATATTTGACTTAAAAACAAATAACGGATTCATACGAATAATATAAAAACAAAATATTTGTATGACTGATTACCAAAGAAGCACAAGCACAAAGCGACATTTTAAATAAACATATACAAAATTACAAAGAATTTATGAATCTGTGCAGCCAATATTTCTGAAGTGTAAACCTTATGAATGAAAATGTGCATGGTGTGATTTCAGATCGGATGGCTGCGGTCTCGACTCTGTTTGCTGTCTCCATCAGTTGTGTGCATCTGGAGCTTATCAAGTGTAACAATAATTAAAATCCGACATCATATAGACATTCCACTTCTTGAAATGTCTATGTTAATGTATCACATGATTCACACGTGACTCTCATGTATTAATTTATAGCCCAAACATGAGTGCGATATTAAATTCGATATTAAATGATTTCACGTCGGAGCTCATCTAGCTGTCTCTTAAAGTTGACCACATATATATTCACATCAGTGATTAAGGTTATTATCTGGTTAAGACTTTATTCCAAAAAAAAAGTTAAAATGCTCCATAAAGGTTTAAATGCTCCACAGAGTGTTCATCTAACTCAGCAAAAAAAAAAAGAAACGTCCTCTCACTTTCAACTGCTTTTATTTTCAGCAAGCTTAACGTGTAAATATTTGTATGAACATAAAAAGATTCAACAACTAGGACATAAACTGAACAAGTTTCACAGACATGTGACTAACAGAAATGGAATAATGTGTCCCTGAACAAAGGGAGGGTCAAAATCAAAAGTAACAGTCAGTATCTGGTGTGGCCACCAGCTGCATTAAGTAATGCATTGCATCTCCTCCTCATGCACTGCACCAGATTTGCCAGTTCTTGCTGTGAAATGTTACCCCACTCTTCCACCAAGGCACTTGCAAGTTCCCAGACATTTCTGGGGGGAATGGCCCTAGCCCTCACCCTCCAATCCAACAGGTCCCAGACGTGCTCAATGGGATTGAGATCCGGACTCTTTGCTGGCCATGGCAGAACACTGACATTCCTGTCTTGCAGGAAATCACGCACAGAACGAGCAGTATGGCTGGTGGCATTGTCATACTGGAGGGTCATGTCAGGATGAGCCTGCAGGAAGGGTACCACATGAGGGAAGAGGATGTCTTCCCAGTAACTCATAGCGTTGAGATTGCCTGCAATGACAACAAGCTCAGTCCGATGATTCTGTGACACACCGCCCCAGACCATGACGAACCCTCCACCTCCAAATCGACCCTGCTGCAGAGTACAGGCCTCGGTGTAACGCTCATTCTTTCGACGATAAACGCGAATCCAACCATCACCCCTGGTGAGACAAAACCGTGACTCGTCAGTGAAGAGCACTTTTTGCCAGTCCTGTCTGGTCCAGTGAAGGTGGGTTTGTGCCCATATGCAACATTGTTGCCGGTGATGTCTGGTAAGGACCTGCCTTACAACAGGTCTACAAGCCCTCAGTCCAGCCTCTTTCAGCCTATTGCGGACAGTCTGAGCACTGACGGAGGGATTGTGCATTCCTGGTGTAACTTGCGCAGTTGTTGTTGCCATCCTGTACCTGTCCCGCAGGTGTGATATTCAAATGTACCGATCCTGTGCAGGTGTTGTTACATGTGGTCTGCCACTGCAAGGACGATCCGCTATCCTTCTTATCTCCCTGTAGCACTGTCTTAGGTGTTTCACAGTACAGACATTGCAATTTATTGCCCTGGCCACATCTGCAGTCCTCATGCCTCCATGCAGCATGCCAAACACACGTTCACGCAGATGAGCAGGGACCCTGGGCATCTTTCTTTTGGTGTTTTTCAGAGTCAGTAGAAAGGTCCATTTAGTGTCCTAAGTTTTTATAACTGTGACCTTAATTGCCTACCATCTGTAAGCTGTTAGTGTCTTAACGACCGTTCCACAGGTGCATGTTCATTAATTGTTTATGGTTCATTGAACAAGCATGGAAAACATTGTTTAACCCCTTTACAATAAATATCTGTAAAGTTATTTGGATTTTTACAAAATTATCTTTAAAATACAGTGTCCTGAAAAAGGGATGTTTCTTTTTTTGCTGAGTTTTATTAGGAATGTTCCTCCTTATGTAAAATGAAGAAACTGAAACATGCTCAGTCTTTTTTTTTCTTCTTCTTCTTTAAACTGTGCTACCTCTGGTAAGGCACAATATAAATTTTACATTATTATTATTATTATTATTATTATTATTATTATTATTATTATTTAACTAAATAATGGTGTCCTATCGTTAAAAATTCCTGATAGGCTTACAGGACTTTCACCTGTTTGTAGGCTATATTGATTTTATTTTAATTTATTTTAATGTTTGAATTTGTATTTATTATTCACTGAAAAATGTGTGCTTGACATTTCACATTTTGCTTGACACCTCCTGCCTCCTGAATAATGTTGTTATACATGCACAGACAAACAAAAATTCTGTTTCAGGCAAATATTAATATCAGACATACCAGGAGAAACCAAAGTTAACAACATATTCCACAGTTAATGTAGCCTACAAATTCAGCTTCATCTGGTAAGAAAAAAATAAGAATAAAATAATATTTTTTTAAATAATAGTTGTATAATAATAATAATAATTATTATTATTATTATTATTAGGCTATTATTATGAAAAGGCATATACAAGGCATATTTGATTTATATAAACTATAAATGTAAGAGTAACATTTAAAAATGGGCATTTCATTTAGTTTTGACGCACTTCCGGGTTAAGCCCCATCCACACCCAGTTCTATCCGAATACAGAGACAGATACAGATAATTTTGTCATGTGAACAGATACAAATACAGATAATGGCTTCACTGCACACCCCTATTGCCCACTACAGTCTGAATAGTGTAGAGATGAAATGTAACAACCAGACGAGAGAAGATGAGATGAGAAGAGACAATATGTGAAGAGACGAGATGAGATCAGTCGAAATGAAGCAAGATGCAACCAGAAGGGATGAGAAAGTACTAGAAAATATAAAAGAAGAAATTAGACAAGCAGAGAAAATATGAATAAATATAAGACTGTTTGAGAGAAGAGACAAGACCAGATGAGAAGAGACGAGATCAGACGAAACGGGACAAGATGAGATAAAATATTGAAGAGACCAGATAAGATCAACCAAAGTGAAGCAAGATGCACTGAAAGAACTAAAAAAAAAAAAAAAAAATATAGAAAATACAAAACGAGAAAATATAAATAAATAAGAGATAAATGTACGAGAAGAGAAGAGACGAGACAAGAAGAGTATGAGCTGAGATGACAAGAAGAGAAGAGACAAGGCGAGAAGAGTATGAGCAGAGACGACAAGAAGAGAAGAGACGAGAGGAGACAAGAAGAGATGAGAGGACATGAGAAGAGATGATCTGATACAATATGTGAAGAGAAGAGACGATATGAGAAGCGAAAAGAAGAGATGACGCTATATGATCCAATATGATATGATACGAGAAGAGACGAGACGACAAGAGACATGACAAGGAGAGACGAGACAATCCAATATGAGAATAGAAGAGAAGAGAAGAGAAGAGACAAGATTAAAAAAAGGGACGAAAGGAGAGAAGAAGAGAAGAGACAAGACCAAATGTGTACGATATGATATGAGAAGACAAGTCAAGCCAATTCATTTTTATTTGTATAGTGCTTTTCACAACACACATCGTTTCAAAGCAGCTTTACAGAAAATCATGCATTAACAGAAAATGAAACTGTTATACAGTATCTATAAAGTCTTAGAGTCATCATTGTATAATTGTAAATTGTGTATAAAAATAAATAATTAATTAATAATTGTATTTAGAACCCCAGTGAACAAGCCGAAGGCTACTTTGGCAAGGAACACAAAACTCCATAAGGTGTTGGTTAATGGAGAAAAATAACCTTAGGAGAAACCAAGCTCACTGTGGGGGCCAGTTCTCCTCAGGCTAACGCATGAATATAATGCCAATATTATTTATTTATGTGCAGTACAAGTCATGGTTTAAAATTATTAAACTAAGTGTAAAGGGCCAGTGTTTAAACAAATATTTTGTATGAACTGTAAGATTAATGACTAATGTCTTTGAAATTCATCCTGGATTAACTGCAGAAGTTCATATAGATTGTCATTTGTTAGTTGGCTGATGAAGGCAATTAATTGATAGTCTATGTATACCATTTCAGGAGTGTAGTCCATCATTAGACCAAGGTGATGCAGGCAGAGATGAGTGAGGTGCATCGCAGTTCAACCGGCTGGTCATTTTGGTGAGGTCTATCCTAAGTCCAAGGTTCAGGCAGTGCCATATGAAGTATCCCATGTCTTATGGTTGGAGTTAGCATCAGTTCATCCCCTGAAGTCCATCGTAATGGACTGAAGTCATGTCTGGCTGGCACTGGCTGCATTTAGTCGTCATCACTCAGAGACACGTAGCAGTGGAGTCTGACACTAAGCAGGAACAGAGCTGGATCTGTCTGATTCTGGTGATAGGAATCCCAAGGTTGAGACAGGGATACAAATAGAATAATATTAGCATGGATGGCATTAATTTTTTTGCAGTTATAGATCATGATAAATGTTTCTTGTTCCGGTAGACCTATCTAAAGCAGCCTAATTGTGAGCTGATTGGATATATTAGGTGTATGCCTGGCTAAATAGATTAGTCTTTAGTTTAGACTTGAAGTCAGTGAGTGTGTCTGCATCCCGAACAGTGTTAGGGAGACTATTCTATAGTTTAGGAGCCAAATAGGAAAAAGATCTACCTCCTTTTGTGGATTTTGATATTCTAGGAACAATTAACAGGCCAGAATTTTGTGATCGTAATGAACGTGATGGAATATAGCATGGTAGAAGGTTACTTAAGTACTGCAGAGCTAGACCATTCAAAGCTTTGTACGTAGTTATCAAAATGTTAAAATTAATATACAATTTAACAGGTAGCCAATATAACAACGATAAAATTGGGCTAATATGATCATTTTTCTTGGTTCAAGTCAGCACTCTGGCTGCTGCATTTTGAACTAATTGAAGTTTATTTATTGAACTTGCAGAACATCCTCCCAGTAATGCATTAAAATAATCTAGTCTTGAAGTCATGAACGCATGAATTAGTTTTTCAGCATCAGCAACAGAAAACGTGTCGTAACTTAGCAATATTTCTGAGGTGGAAAAATGCTGTTCTACAAACATCGGAATTTGATTTTCAAAGGACAGGCTGGTATCAAATATAACACCTAAGTTCTTCGGTGTAGAAGATGATGTAACAGTTCATCCATTAAGAGTCAAATAATACTTTAATGGCTTATTTTTAGAGGTTTTTGGTCCAATATTTAGTACCTCTGTTTTGTCGGAATTGAGTAGAAGGACATTTCTGGCCATCCAATCTTTGATTTCATTCATACACTCTGCTAATTTGGAGAATTGTGAAATTGCATTGGGTTTCAAAGAAATGTAAAGTTGGGTATTGTCGGCATAACAGTGGAAACTTATTCCACGATTCCTGATAATATCTCCCAGGGGAAGCATATTTAAGGAGAAAAGCAGAGGCCCTAAATCTGATCCCTGTGGCTCTCCATACTTAACTTTTGTTTGATTTTACAGTTCCTCATTTACATAGACAACATTGTAGCGGTCTGCTAAATAGGACCTAAACCATTCTTATGCAAGTCCACGAATGCCAACATAATTCTCAAGCCTATTCAAGAGAATGTCGTGATCTATGGTGTCGAAGGCAGCACTAAGATCTAAGAGCACTAGAAGAGAAATGCAGCCACGATCAGATGATAGGAGCAAGTAATTTATAACTCTGATATGTGCAGCCTCTGTACTGTGGTGGGGCCTAAACCCTGACTAATATTTTTCATATTTACTATTTCTCTGTAGAAATTAACATAGTTGGGAGGACACTAACTTTTCTAGTATTTTTGACATAAATTTTAGATTTGAAATCGGTCTATAATTAGCCAGTTCTCCAGGATCAAGCTGTGGCTTCTAAATAAGCGGTTTGATAACTGCCATTTTAAAGTTTCTTGGGACATGTCCTAAGGATAGCGAGGAGTTAATAATATTAAGAAGAGGTTCTGAGATTACAGGGAATACCTCTTTTAAGAGCTTAGTTTGTATTGGATCTGATATACATGTTGTGGATTTTGATGTTTCGATAAGTTTTGTTAGCTCTTCACGACCTATGACAGCGAAGGAATGAAGCTGCTCATGAGGAAAATTATGAGACACTGTTTTCTAAGGTACTGTGACAGACAATTGCATAATTCAAGTTTCATTTCAGATTATTTCAATTTGATCATTACAGAAATTAATGAAGTCATTAATACATCACATATTGTCTGACTCCAAAAGAGTTGAGAATACTAGAATGCTAATCCCAATGTGTCATTTTCATTTAAAAAATGAAAGTCACCAACAATTAAAGCTCTATCCACAGTAACTACTAGATCTGATAGAAAATTTGCAAATTAACCAAGGAAATCAGAAGATGGCCCAGGTGATCTTTATACTGTAGCAAGGGCAAAAGACAACAGAGATTTTTTTATTTGTAACTGATGGTGTCACATTAAGCATTATTAGTTCAAAAGACATAAACTTATATCCTGTCCTCTGAGTAATACCAAAATCTTCACTGTAAATTGTAGCAACACCTCCTCCTTCAGATGAGGCTCATGTTCATAACAATAACATGAGGGAGTAGATTCATTTAAACTAATATATTCATCCAGTTTAAGCCAGGTTTCAGTCGAACACAGCACATCAAAACATGTTCTGTAAAAATGTAATTTCCAAAGAGATCTAATGTTTATTAGTCCTACCTTTAAATGATGTTTATCTTCAATTTTTTTGTTTGTTTTACCTTAATCAATTTTTTTTCTAAATAATTTATTGAGAGTTTTGTGTTTGGTAATTCGGGGAACAGACACAGTCTCTATATGATATCAAGGTGATACAGTCTCTGTGTGTTGTAGTTTGTGTGACCTGTGTGACATCTCAAGGCAGCTAGCAAACGTTTGGATTAGCCAGTTTGTCTGCTTTCTGACCTAGGCCAAGTTCGTCAAATACTATCACTATTAAGTCTATGAGCCAAATTACTAGAGATGAGAGCGGCACCTTCCCTGGAGGCATGTCTCTTTTTAGCAGGTCAGGTCTACCCCAAAAACTCTTCCAATTTTCTATAAATAATATGCTATTCTCCGGACTCCACTCAGACATCCAGCCATTCAGTGACACTAATCTACTATAAACCTCATCACCACAACAAGCAGGGAGGGTGCCAGAGCATATTACAGTATCTGACATTGTTTTTGCTAGTTCACACACCTCTTTAACATTATTTCTTGTAATCTCTGACTGGTGAAGCCGGACATCGTTAGTGCCGACATGAATAACAATTTAAGAAAATCTATGTTTAGCATTAGACAGTACTTGTAAATTTGATCTGATGTCAGAAGCCAGAGCCCCCGAAATGCATTTAACAATAGTGTCCATTTCCAGTCTCTATTTCCATGTTCTTTACAACAGAATCACCTATTACTAAGGCTCTTTCAACATGATTCTCAGTGGGTGCATCACTGAGTGGGGAGAATCTTAATCTTAATCTTCTTCGTCAGCCTGACTAAATCCTTATATTGATCACATGTAAATCCCTCACTGCTGATGGAAGAAGCTATAGTAAATATGTGGCATGTAATGCAGGAAGCGATAACATGAGCGGATGCCATGACTTACCGCAATTGCTTGTTGTTGTTGGTTGTTCCCGAGCGGCGAGGGTTTTAGATCGATGTGAATCTCTCACACAATTGTTTGCTGTTATGGTTGTTCTTGATAAGCAGTGCTTATCAATGCAATAATCTGTGCAACACTGAGGAGAAAACGGGTGTGCACGGTAAAATGCATGCAGTTTAATGACGATAAAAATAGAAAGCGGATGCATGCAGAAAAATGCATGCAGTTGAATCACGATTAGAGAATAATGCCAAAAAAACACAAAAAAAACGATGCGTGCTGAAAAATGCCAAAGATTAAAGATTAAAAGCTAAAAACAGATAAAAAAGTGATGCTAAAAAAGCTAGCAGGCTACAAACACAGACTTGAGCTAGGCATCAGCAGCAACAGGAACAGGGTAAGAGGAAAGACAAGAAGAGATGATCCGATACGAGAAGAGAAGAGATGATCCAATATGAGAAGAGACGAGAAGAAAGGAGAAGAAAAGAGTAGAGCAGAGTAGAAAAGAGAAGAGATGAGAAGAGATGAGACGAGAAGGAAGGGAAAACGTATTATTCAAGCACTAAGTTGGCAACTCTAAACTCACTGAAGGGATTTACCATGTTCTTAAAGCACTCAAGAGGAAATCAGCTTTTCACAGTCATACTCTACGCACCATTATAATCTCCTCACAAAATAAATAAATAACACCTCTCACACAAAATAAATCTGAGATGCCTGAAAGCATCAAAGTTTGTGGAAGAGAAAAGTTTGACTGGTGTTAATTTGGGTGAAGCAGCCAGTAGCAGGTCAGCTCTGCCAAACAACCAGAGGCTAAAACTCACACACTGAGAGATGAGAACAAAGAAAGAAAAGGAGATTTATCCAAATAATAGAGTCTCCAGTGCTTTTAATTAGGCTCGCACGTACACACTCTGAAATCCAGTAGCATCTCTACTGTCTGTTAGTGTAGCAGCACTGGAAGCTAATTTATGTAAACTTGTTCCATTATGTAGGCTGTTGAGAGTGTCATTACTCCTTTGGCTGGCTTTGGGGCTTTTCCCAACACAAACACCAATTCAGCTGCTCATTTGCTCTGTATGCTGGATGTGTATTCTAATGAAGCCCCTAACAACAACATGGACTGTCAGGCCAAATTATTACCCCAAAGTCAAAACAAAACAAAGAGAATATCTAATAGAAAGACTATTCCGCAGAAAGACTTCGGAAATCAACCATGTATATCTGCCTGTGCTAAACTATGTAGCAAAGCAGATGACATGGTTTTGTATTAGTCTATTACAGATGAGCAGTATTTTAAACTTTAATATCTTTATGAATGAGGACAAATATTTTGGGGTTTCTTTAACTATGGCCACAATCATGTCCCAGGGGTTAATAATTATTAAAACGAACTTTCTCTTTTTTCTTTTTTTCTTTTTTATATGAATGTCACATTAAAACGGTCTTGGAAACTTTGTACCATGCCTTCATCATTAATGTCTGCTACTTTTAAATGCCTTTAACATACAATATGGATATCATTGTTTTAGTTTTGTCACAGACAAAGACTTTCAATCTTAAAATATGAAAAAACATCATAACATTTTTCAAACATGACAGTCTAAACAAAGATAAAAAAAAAAATAAAAAAAAAAACATTGTAGTATTTATTGTGTGATTTATATAATTTGTAATGCAAATTATGACTGTCCCACAGTTGTGGCATCATTTCCACCCCAAACAACAAATGACGCATTTTTATAAATGATACATTTTTACAAATAACATTTTATTTCCATTCAAGCTGCAATTTTGCAAATTGTGTATATTGTGTATATCTGTATATCTAGGATACATAAAATGCTAGCTATGAAATGAGGCTTAGCAGGACAAAGTCAAGTCATTTTTATTTGAATAGCACTTTTCACAACACATATTGTTTCAAAGCATTTCAAAGTTTCAAAGCATGCATTAACAAAAAATGAAACTGTAATATTTATAAAGTCTTAGAGTGATCATTGTGTAGTTTGATTAAATATGATTGTAAATTGTGTATAGGAGTTATCCATTTTATAAAAAAAAAAAAAAATGTCCTGAAGAGCTGAAAAGTGTTTTTGCACTGGAATTTAGGTAACTAGAAATAGTTAAAATGATTATTTTGACATCAACATGACAAGAAAAGTGACAACGGAATGGCATAATCCTTCATTTGAATATTATTATAATAGTCGATTTTTGCTGTATTGTGAGATAAATAATGAATTAGGGCATGCACTGTTTTTGATTAATGTAAGTATAAATAAGTGTATTTATTATGCCTTTATAACATTAAAATACTCACTATTTGGCAAGTATTGCATGAAAGTTGTCCTTTTTGATTATGTTGTTATAACTGCATCCTAATAATTTATTCTAAATTTATAAATGACTTTATAGTCATTAATGAACCACTTTATAAACCCTTACTAAAGGGAAACTTAATGGAAACTGTTACCAAAACTTTTTGTTATATCTCCCACTTTTTTATTCTTTCCTGGCCCATAGCTTTCTGTCTTTCACTTTGCCACGGCTCAGTCCATTTTGGACGAGTGTGTGTTGAAATGGACGGGTGCTGTGGATCCAGGTTTGACTGGCATCTGGGACCAAGAGACTTTCTGTGCTGTTTCAGTCAGAGAACGGGAGACAGATGGAGAGAAAAGAAGAGAGGATGAGAAAAGGACAAAAAAAGGAGAGCGAGAGAGAGAGCATGAGAGACATAAAGTGAGGGATCTCTTTCCGTCTGTCAGGCTGAGCAATCATGGATCTTCACAGACCAGCAGCATCATCACTATCTGGTTATGATATGATAGCAGAGTTCTGACCCTGCCTGGCAGAGCTGGGCTCCGACATTGGGCTCCGGTGAGAAGGAGGAAGGCCGGGCGAACGGGGCAGGCTGCCTGGGCGTGGGCTCAGGGCTGTGGACTTGTCTGCTTTAATAGAGTGGATGTCACTGCGGCGGGCGGGCTGAGCGCCCCCCTCAGCTGTCACTGATCGGGCTGAGTGTCAAGACAAGAGCCGGGCTTCAGGCCGGCGGATTACAGGGTAGTTACAATAGCTGTCAGATTACTGACAACCTGACATCCCAGCACACTGCATCCCTTTAAGTGTTGCTTTGTTTCCCTTCGGCAGATAGGAGAATTACCAAGAAGTAAGGAAGATTGAGAGCGAGAGAGAGAGAGAGATGGATACAAAAGAACGGACAGAAGAAAAAAGACAACAAATGTGGTGGTTTTAGAGTTCCATGGGGTGTTAGCTTTGTGATGAAGTAACTCATGCTTTAGTTCAGCCAGAAAGAGGCTGAGGAGAATGAAACAGAGATAGCCCAGAGGAATATATTATTGCTTCAATGAATTACAGTGTAGAAAGTGGTAACCTGAAAATGTTACTTTAAGGATCTATTTATACTTGATTAAACCCTGAGAATGTATTTCGTTTTTGTTTCCTTTAATGTATCCAGGCTGATTCAGAGCTGCTAAATAATATTTTTGGCTTGAATCAAACACGATAATTAAGATGGGTGACACACCATACTGTTTCCTTTGTTAAGTTTTTGTAAAGGGGTTTATTAATGTGTAATAAATGATTTACAAATGTATTATAAATCATTGATATATGGTTATAACAACATGAATAAATAGTGCGACTTTCATACAATACTTGTTAAATAGTAAGCATTTAAACTTTTTATAATGTTATAAATGCTTAATAAATACATTTATTCATATTTATATATTTTTTTTTTTTACTAATTAATGATTTATGTCTCAATTCAACTTTTTAATTTAGACTATTATAGTGATATAAAAAGGAGAGTTCATGCCATTTTGTGTTTATATTCATAACTGTAATGTCTTGACTTACTTGTTCTTGTCACGTTGATGATAAAAGAATGATTTTAACTAGTCCTAGTTAAGTAAAGTCTTCTGCAAAAACACTTTTCAGCTCTTCGTACTCATTCACAGCATATTTCATGTAATAAAGCCTGATGACCATTAAACCATACTGAACTTTATGTACATAGGTTATTAATGTTCAACTCACTGTTTGACTCTTCATATGTGTCCACTTAACATTAAGGTAAATGTTCATAGGTTACAAATGTTGAACACGTGTTATTAAGGATTTATAACATGTAAGTTAAAATGCTTACTATTTGGAAAGCTTTGAATGATTTTCGTATTTTTATGCATGTTGTTATAACTTCATATCAATGATTTATAATGCATTTGTAAATGAGTTATTAGTCATTAATGAACCCCTTTATAAACCCTTAACAAAGGGAACATTAACGTAAAGTGTTACCTTTAGATGTTACCTCATGAAGCTCATATGTTAGGTTAACATTATTATTATTTTTTTCAGTTTACCAACTTTGTCTTTGATTGGTCTCCTAAAATTATTTAGGAGGAATACAAATTGACCCTTCGCTAAGCTCCGCTCCCCTTGGTAACTGTCACTCGCTTTCCATTTCCATAGGAAACAATGGGAGATTGCCGTGAATGGCACAGTTTTTGCCAAAATATTCCCATAAACTAAATTGATAATATTCTTACATATGCAGGAATGGTATTTTTATCTGATTTTTATTTTATTTTATTTTTTGTAAAATAAATTGTTAAATCACACAGTAATTTGATTGAAAACTGTGGAGACGGTGAATCAGAATCGACGCAAACGATCATCACAATCACTTGAAAAGAGAAAAGTGATCAGAACTGCTTATAACATCTCTTAACACATTCACTATAATGCTGTGAACTGTAACGAGCGATAGCGAGACAAACAGACCCAAATGCAGTGGAACAGTTCAAAGGTTTTATTTACAATAAATGTGGGCAGTCACTGTGGATGTTGAGGATCCCGGCACCGGCTGCAGCAGTGGGGAGAAGCGTGCACGCTGTGGCCATGCCCGGGGCAGTCTGTGAAGAATGTGTTTGTAGAATGAGTGTGTGCGTTGTGGAAGTCAGGAATAGATTCGTGGAATCCTCCATTGAAGCTTAGTGAGGTGCAGAACGACGCTTAGCAGGGTAGGGCGATCTAGCTCCCGACACGTGGGCAAAGATGAGGTATCCACCGTGGAAACCCAGCTGACACACAGTGAACTAAGAGGCAACCACACACACGGGCAACCAACAGATACACGAGACAGGACCAACTATGCAGAGAGAGAGAGGTTAATTACTTCACACCAAACAACAATCTAGCAAAGATACTGAGAACATGAAGGGCTTATATAGGGAGTGAATTAGAGGAAAACAGGTGTTGCTCAGCATGCTAATCAGTGGCATGATCAGCGCTCCCCGGGAACAATCAATAATCCTGGAAACGCCGACCATGCATGCCGGCCGAGCCTGAGAGACATGAGGGAGAGAAAATAACAAAACATGCACAACAAACTGGCAAACTCAATTCATTTTTTAATTCTTTTTTTATTTCTTCCCTTTTTCTCCCCAGTTTGGAATGCCCAATTCCCAATGCACTCGCCTCAATCTGGGTGGCGGAGGACAAATCTCAGTTGCCTCCGCGTCTGAGAGGTCAATCTGTGCATCTTATCGCATGGCTTGTTTAGCACATTGCCACGGAGACATAGCATGTGTGGAGGCTTCACGCCATCCACTGAGGCATCCACGCACAACTCACCACTCGCTCCACTGAAAGCGAACCACATTATAACGACCACGAGGTTACCCCATGTGACTCTACCCTCCCTAGCAACTGGGCCAATTTGGTTGCTTAGGAGACCTGGATGGAGTCACTCAGCACACCCTGGGATTCGAACTCGCGAACTCCAGTGGTGGTAGTCAGCGTCTTTACTTGCTGAGCTACCCAGGCCCCCGGCAAACTCAGTTCTTTATTTACTATCACCTTTATTAAGACATGAATCAAAACATGAATTAATGTTAAGTTGTTAACTTTTATTTACCAAATGTAGGTGTCATTGCTGATGTTTGATGATTGCTTGATAAATGTTCATTTGGGAATGAGGAAAGACACACAGTTTAATCCATAGCATGCTCCTCCTGAGATTTATATAAATATTTTGTTTTTTTTAAAGAAAGAAGGAAAAAAAAAACACTGCGTGTGTCCTCTAGGTACTTCATGTCACTATTACAAGTGGCCAAGCAACAAGTTTTTTTTTTGTTTTGTTTTTATAGTTTTTTGGATCATTTTGATA
The DNA here is from genome assembly GCF_019703515.2 of Myxocyprinus asiaticus. NCBI lineage: Eukaryota > Metazoa > Chordata > Actinopteri > Cypriniformes > Catostomidae > Myxocyprinus > Myxocyprinus asiaticus. The sequence continues at coordinate 3,521,901 of NC_059354.1, read as the reverse complement.
AAATTCCACTTAAAACTACTCAAACACACATTACTCCAGAAAGCTCTCATTGTAAAAAAAAGCAAATGCTTGTCAGAGAAATAGCAGATGGCACCAGTTGCTAAGAGAGGATTGGTCAGAAATGCTTTTAAGGTGGGGCTTATTGAAGGGTAGTTAAACATTTGTTTATGTATTTATAAGTATAGCTATAAAATTAATTTGGATAGTATAGCCAAAGTCTTTCTAGCAAGTCAGTCCACTAGCTCTAGGGAGGCTATTTCCAGTCATGCCAGTGCAGCTCCTCTAACCTTGAATGGGGAAACACAGAAATCTCAAAAATGGTTGGTCAAGATTATGATCAAAGAACATATTTCAAATCAGCAGTAAAATCTGACAATACTGGAATCATAAATTTTGCTTCTTTACCTCCGATTATTCTAAAAAACTCAAGTTGTCCTGGCTTCTATAGCTAATGCGCAGGCGCGTTCTTGAGTTGACTGACAGGCGATGTCTGTATCTAAATAGTGATTGGCTCTTTTAAATGTAAGGCGGCTTTATACATCTTTTTACCGTTGGGCGCTTAGAGCTCTTGGTTGGGCGTTCCAATTTCTCCGATTCATTTTAACCCTCTGGGGTCTGAGGGTGTTTTGGGCCCTGGAGAAGTTTTGACATGCCTTAACATTTGTGTTTTTTCAGTTGCTTAAAAACATATTAATTAACACTGTATTCAGCACAAACTGGGCTACAATAATATGTGAGCAACATGTACATGTTTGTATTTTTGAGAAAATAACGTTTATGCATGGTTTTTGAAAAAACAAAAATGTTAAGTCACTGAAATAAGGCCATATAACACATACTAAACATTTATTCACAAGACTTTTGAGAACTGGATCTTGTAGCCTAGAGTTTTTGCTAAAAAAATAATGTGAAAACCATCCTTATCACTCATTCATACAAAACAATATAGTCATTTAACTTTTGTAAGACACTTTTAGTGTTAGAAAGGCCATATGCGAGGAGGTGTAAATGATCATGAATATTGATGTGATTCACACCTGAGGAGACAAAGACCCCTCCCCTACCTTTTCTATTTGAATATATTTTAAAATGCAATTTATTCCTGTGATCAAAGCTGAATTTTCAGCATCATTACTGCAGTCTTCAGTGTCACATGATCCTTTAGAAATCATTCTAATATACTGATTTACTGCTCAAGAAACATTTATTATTATTATCAATGTTGAAGGATTTATCAAAGACTGTTGTTCTTTCTTTGAATTGCACATCTGTCCCTTACCTTCAGCCTCTAATTGGGTGTTTCCAGTATATTCTTTGATCAGGATATCAGGATTCTTTGATGAACAGAAAGTTCAAAAGAACAGCATTTATCTGAAATAGAAAGCTTTTGTAACATTATAAATGTCTCTACTGTCACTTTTGATCAATATAATGCATCCTTGCTGAATAAAAGTATTAATTTCTTTCCAAAAAAAAAAAAAAAAAAAAACTAAACAAAATTCTTACTGACCCCAAACTTTTGAACGGTAGTGTATAATGTTACAAAAGCTTTCTATTTCAGATAAATGCTGTTATTTTGAACTTTCTATTCATCAAAGAATCCTGAAAAAAATTGTACACAACTGTTTTCAACATTGATAATAAATGTTTCGTCAACCTCGGAGGGTTAATAGAAGTGGCCCGTCTCTGATATAGCTCATGTAGTTTGATCTTGGGAGAATTTCATAAAAAAAATATTTGAGTTCATATTGAAATCTTTGGATTCCAGAATTTGGTTTATGTCATGTGTCAGAGTGTTTGAGGGAAGGACCCAAACGCAGATTAGCAACAATGAGATTTTGTTTAAATAAAAAGAAAAAAAACATAACCAAAAACTCCCACAATGGAGAAAAATGAAAATCAATACCAAACTAAAAACTTGAACTGACAGGGAAGGTAGACAGAAGACACGAGCACTCGGTGACAGGAGAGAATGAACCAATCCAGCACAGGACAGCATACAAGAGAAGCTAATATAGAGAGAGAAATCAAACAGGTTAACATAGGGCAGGTGAAACAAATGAACTAATAGGAGAGGAGAGGTCAGGACCAGCCACAAGGAACTGGACAGGTTACAGGGAACAGGACAGTCTCGTTGACAGCCACAGGGAACAGGACAGGCTCGTCGACAGCCTCAGGAAACTGGCCGGAGTTGTTGGTGACAATGGGGAACTGGACAGACTTGTCGATAGCCACAGGGAATTGGACAGGTGGATGCAAGCGGGAACGAGTGGAGGGGCTGCAGCTGACCTGACCTGCAGCTGACCTCCGTTTAGGGGTCATAGGAGGACTGGGGATTGGGGCTTATTGAGGGTGGGATGATGGTATTGTCCCCCTGGGGAAACCCCTCCTGGGATGGGAGTGCAGAATCCCTGCACTCGAAGAGATGGTCAACAAAGTGCCAAAAGCCCAAATGTCCCAGCTTCTCCTTCTCCCCCGACTGAGAGGTTGATCGAGGAAGATGTTATAAACCTCTTTTAGATCAGTCTCATAATAGTCCAGCTCATCCACTGCAATCAAAAAATCATAGGCAACCCACATGTCACTTCCCCTCTGATGGACATTGCGAAGATGGATGAGCTGGGTCATGTGCTGGTGGATGGAAAATACCATGGTGGGAGATGGAAAAAGGAAGATGCCTCTGCTGGGTCCAGAATTGGCTGGATTGTTCTGTCACTTGTCGGGTTGTTTGAGGGAAGGACCCAAATGCAGATTAGCAACAATGAGCTTTTATTTAAAGAAAAATAAAAACAACATAACCAAAACCAAACTGAAAACTTGAACTGACAGGGAAGGTAGCCAGAAGACACAAGCACTCGATGACAGGAGAGAATGAAGCAATCCAGCACAGGGCAGCATACACTAGGAGCTAATATAGGGAGAGAAATCAAACAGGTTAACAAGCGACAGGTGAAACAAATGAACTAATAATGACCAGACTGGAAGGCAGGGTATGACGCAAGACTGAGAAACATGTGGCAATACAGAAACAAAACAAAGCCAAGCGCTCTCACAGACACAAAAACAAGAATGACACGAGCGCATATCGCCAGAGACTACAAGGCAACATGCACCCATGCCAAATGATAGACAAGACGGGACATTTGTGAAAGGGTTCGGCCACAAATAAACAGGCACAAAGACAGAAGAGGCTGAACCCCAGCACAACATGTCAATGGATTGCGACCCGGACGCGCAAAGCGAGCGCAACGCGAAGAGCACCCGAGGTCGCGAGAGACCGACATAAACAGGTTACATGAGTGCATGCCGCAAGGATGACATAAGAGCAATGCACACATACCAATAAACAACAAGACAAGAGAACTCATGACAAAAGGGTGAGCCATGCATTCTCACAAGACACTAAACATGAGTGTCAGAGTTCAGCCACAAAAACAATAAAAATATAATCAACAGAATGGCTGAACCCTGACAGGTTTAATGGCAAAGTTTGAGACAGTGTACAGATCTCCGAAAATCTGGAGAAATGTGTGAGAATTCTCAGGCCAAAAATCTGAGAAGCAGGAGACTTAATGAAATAGATCAGCCAGAGATGAAAATTATTTCATAACAGGGCTTTTTTATGTCATTATGGAGCCAATCACTTTCTGTCACGTTCTGTCTCCCTCATGTTTACCCTGGACTCTTATTTTGAAGTTTCCCTCTGGACTCCATTACCCACAGTGCACTGCCCTCATCACATCCATCTGTTCCACATCATCCTCACCTGTCTTCAATCCCCTCATTAGATCTTGTGTGTATATATACCCTCCAGTTTTGTTCAGTGTTGGTCAGTTCTCGTCCGTGTTATGCTTGTGTAAGTTTGTTGTTTTGGTTTATGGTACTCTGTATGGTTATATATCATCTTCATTAAAAAGCCTGCATATAGATCCATTGCCTTTCGCCTCTCCTTCTTCATCTTCTTGACTACAAGTTGTGACACTTTCATTATGTGGAATAGAGTGGGCAGTGCATTCTTCAACATTTCTGGAAATTGTTCTGCGTTTGCTCTCCATTTAAAGGAATTTAATACAATACAAGTTGAGCTCAATCGACAGCATTTGTGGCATATCATTGATTACCAAAAAATAAATAAAAAAATAGTGGATACAGAGGCATTTACAATGGAAGTAAATGGGGCCAGTCCATAAACACTAAAATACAAATTGTTTCGAAAAGTATAGACGTCACGTAAACATTATATGTGTGAAGATGATTTTAGTGTAATAAAATCACTTATTAGCCTCATCCGTGGAAGTCTAATATAATTATTATTATTTTTTTTTTTTGTCATGACAACAAAACTCCCGGTATTGGATAACTTTACACAGATAATTTAGTTAACTATTTTAGCACACTAAAATCATGTTAACATGTATAAAGTTTATGTCTTGTGGCTATACTTTTGAAAGAATGATTATGTTAGCATTTATTGACTTGCCTATTTCACTTCCATTCTAAGTGTCTTTTTTTTTCTTAACGAGGGTTCAAAAAAGGAGTCAAAATTATACGTTTTTTGTGGTAATCAACATTATGTTGATTACATAAAGGTTGATTGAGCTTAACTTGTTTTGAACCCGGAATATTCCTTTAATGCCATTGCTGTGTAAGAGAAACAATTGACATTTTTTGTTCCTATGGGTCATTCCTTGGTTTGTTTATTTGTTATGTTTTTATGAGTATTATTCATGTTCCTTGACCAGACTGAGGTGTGGATCACCGTCTCAGACTCAAATCTCCAGAAAATTGATACAGTTATACCAGGATCCCAGCACTGCCATATACGATAGTGACTATACTTAAAGCCAAATGGAAAACCACTCTGCAAATGAGTTCCACTTCCTCTTTTGTAAGAAATTATGGGGGAAATGGGTCTGATGGTAAAAGGGCCGTAAGAGTGTGTCAGAACTAAAATCACGATGAAGATTTTCCATAATGCAGAGCAGAATGAGTGGTAGTAGCTAGAAATATTTTAATGATTGAATAGACAGAGCAGGCTGGACACGGGTCAGCGGACATGTTTAAAATTTTCATTCGTCTCATTTGAGTGACCCTGTATGAGAGACTCTGTCATTCTACACCTCAAATGAGCACTGGGGTGGAGGAGAGAGAGAGAGAGAGAGAGAGAGAGAGAGAGGCAGAGAAAAAGGGAGAGAGAGAGAGAGAGAGAGAGGACATTGATATTTACATCTCATCGTCTAGTATACTGGAAACACCCAATTAGTGGCTGTAGGTAAGGGACAGATGTGCAATTCAAAGAGAGAACAACAGTCTTGGATAAAGCCATTTAGGCTATATCAGTCTTTGCTTCTAAGTAATTTTAATTATAAGAGAAATGGGGCTAAATCAAACCACAGAAATGCATCAGAAATTGAGTTGTCTGCCTAGGAAGCATTTCACAGTACACACAAAAAAAACAAAAAAAAACATGTTCACTTAAAAATGTGCTCAGTGTTGTAACATCTAAATTAACTTTTAACGTTTATTCAAGTCTAAATTATTATTTAAGATCATTGAATCAACCTTACATTAGGTTACATTAGGTTAATTAATTACTAATAAGCCATTTACAAATGCATTATAAATTATTCATATGCAGTTATAACAACATGAATAAAAATTAAGACTTTTAAAGAACATTTTAACTTGCATGTTATAAATCCTTAAAAACAATTATTCAGTATTGGTAACCTACAAAAATGTACTTAAATGTAAAGTGTACACATATGAAGCATTTATTAAGGAGTTGCAAAATTAAAATGTAATTATGTACATAAAGTTCAGTGTGGTCATCAGGCTTTATTTTATGATATATGCTGTGAATGAGAATGAAGAACTAAAAAGTGTTTTTGCAGAGGACTTTAGGTAACTAGGACTAGTTAAAATCATTCTTTTGACATCAACGTGACAAGGAAATTGACAACACGATTGAGTCAAGACATTACAGTCATGAATATAAAACACAAAACTACTTAAAGGAATAGTTCATCCAAAAATAAAAATTCTCTCATCATTTACACACCTTCATGCCATCCCAGATGTGTAGGACTTTCTTTTTTCTGCAGAACACAAATTAAGATTTTTAGAATAGTATTTCAGCTCTGTAGGTCCATACAATGCAAGTGAATGGGTGCCAAAAATTTGAAACTCCAAAATCCACTTAAAGGGAGCATAAAAGTAATCCATGTGACTCCAGTGGTTAAATCCATGTGTTCAGACCACTGATATATAATATAGAACTGGATTGCTCATGACGTCATAACAGTGAAGCTACTGCGCTGCCATAATGCTATGCCCAAACATTCCAATGTCCCTATTGACTTAATAGGAAATCATCTCATTTCAGCGCATAAACATTAATCATTCAATCACCAATTTTATATCTGAAATCTGATGTTTATCTATATCAAACAGTATCCACCACTAACAAACCTCATCGGCATACAGATCAGCTGAATGTAAACAAGTTCACTGAAACTGAGGTAAGATACCAACAGACATTTTCAAACTTATTTATTGTGAATATTGAAGTATTTGTTCAGAGTTACAAATACATTTTCATGAAAAAGTGCCTTTTTCTCGCGGTCACTTGAATAAGAGCATGCACTCTCTCTTCCTCTATCATGCACGTGCAGAGAGGGAGACAAGCAATGTTGGTTAAAATTAAACTGATCTGCTAGGTTTAAATGGCAAATGAACACGTATGTATTACATGTATCCATGCATGACTACAGAGAGCACTTCAGTATGAAAACAAGTAAATCCCAGGCATTTAAATCCCGGTCTGACTTTTTTAAAGACCCTTTCGGGGGTAAGGATGTATTGTCACCCTAAACAAGCAGATATTTCAGCTTTTCCTACTTACATTACAACTTGTGGACAGTTTTCCCGCTTGCTTTGGTGATCATTGTGCTGCACTGATAGACTGAACACCCGGGCAGGTGAATGCTCTGACATCACGATCCACGTATATCATCTCCCTCCTAATGAATATAATCCAGAACAAACAAATTAAAAATTAAACATGATTTTCACTAGAGGGCGAAATGCAACTGTTGTATCCACAGGTCGGAGACAGTGAAATGGGGGTGTTTTCTCCTGGCAATATTTGATGCTCTATGACAGTTTGAACACACCAAGATAGCCGCTCAAACACTTCCGGTGGCTTCACCTCCTGCTGGTAGTTTACCATTGCGTCAGTGATCCAGTTATATATATATATATATATATATATATATATATATATATATATATATATATCAGTGGTTCAGACACAATATGATAGGTGTGCATGAGAAACAGATCGATTTTAAGTAATCTTTTTGTCATAAATTCTCCTCCCTGCCATTAGGGGGTGATATGCATAGAGACGGTGAATCACCAAAAACAGAAGAAGAAGAATGAGGAAGTGAAAGTAAAGTGGAAATTGACTGAGCAGGGAGGAGAATTATAGTAAAAAAAGGACTTACATTTTGATCTGTTTCTCACCCACACCTATCACATTGCTTCAGAATACATGGATTTAACCACCAAAGTCATCTGTAGAAATTTTATTTTGCCCTTATGTGGATTTTGTAGCTTCAAAATGTTGGCACCCATTCACTTACATTGTATGGACCGACAGAGCTAAGAAATTCTGCTAAAAATCTTTGATTGTGTTCAGCAGAAGGAAAAAAGACATACATGTCTGGGATGGCATGAGGGTGAGTAAATGATCAGAGAATTTTCATTTTTGGGTGAACTATCCCTTTAATCCCTCCTTTTAATCTCACTGTAATAGTCTATTTTGTCTGCATTGTGACAATTGGTGTATTTATTAATCATTTATAACATTATAGTTAAAATGCTCACTATTTGGCAAGTAATGCATGAAAATCACCCTTTTTATTCATGTTGTTATAACTGTGTATTAATGCATTTATAAATGAATTATCATCCATGAATGAATCCCTTTAAAATCATTTAACAAAGAGTAATGTAAACTGTTACCTTTTTTATCAATATGAAATTCAGTCTAATTAAATTGTAGCATTGTATCCAATATTTGTATGAGGTATGTATTTATATGCTTATTTGAGTATCACAAGGTTAGTTTAGCAACATGCTAAAACCATATTGGAATGAGTTGTAAGTTGGGTTGTCCTGTGCACTTCACGGGAGGAGAGCTACTTATGTGACAGGTGGAGCTGCTGCCATTGTAGAGCATTCCAAACCAGCCACTTGTGAGATTTCATGACATTAGAATGCAGACTTATGGGGCTTTTCCACTGCACGGTACAGCTTGACTCGACTCAACTCTGCTCGCTTTTTGGGGGTTTTCCACTGTGGATAGTACCTGGTACCTGATACTTTTTTTAGTACCACCTCGGTCGAGGTTCCAAGCGAGCCAAGCCGATACTAAATATTACATCAATACCTTACAGATCACTGATTGGTCAGAGAGAATCGTCACTACCAGCATCACTGGATTTGCAACACGGGACATCAACCCGCTAGTTTTAAAGTTAGCAACAGCGATAGCAATATCATTTGTTCACGCGACTTTCGAATTGTAAAAAGAAATGGCTGTGCGCAAAACCACGCCGTGGTCAATAAATGAGGTGCAGACGTTCCTCTCATTATCGATGAACGAAACGACGCAAAACGAAAAAGTCTTTCAGGAAGTGTCTCAGCTGCTGGCCGCACACGGCTACCACCGGACCTACCAACAGTGTATGGAAAAGTTAAAAAAACTTAAAAGTGACTACAGAACCATCAAGGACCACAACAGCCGGAGTGGTTCAAACAGAAGAAAGTGGAAGTGGTTCGAACTAATGGACGCTATCTATGGCAATAGACCAGCAAGCAATAGGAGGGAGAGTGCCCTGGACTCGGCCACGGAGTTGTTGAGTCCACAATGGAAGATGGTACGTTTTGTTATGTTAACTCTATATTCTGCTTGAAAGCTTCACTTTATTTAATTGACCAGCTACTGGAAAGCTTGCTTCTAAAACAACTAGGCCAATTTACGGTAACTGTTACACTTGTGTAAAATCACCATGCAACAACTGCTTTATGCAGCACAATGAGCTAGTAGCTAACAACTAGCGGTCGTGTTATTGTTTATGGTCAGTAATATTTCTGTCACGTTTAAGACAATGTCATGGCAGTAGAGGCGGTGCAACTATGACGATCAGCCTATAATCCCACCCACTTTGAGGTGGCACTAACCTGCAGTTGAAAAGCAAGCTCAGAATAGTAAAGGGAGCAGAGTCGAGTCGAACTGTAACGTGCAGTGGAAAAGTGCCATTAGATTGTGGCTAACTATAGGCAGTAGCAGTAAGTCAGCTCATTAGGTTTGGGAACAGAGCTCTTAATTAAAAAAGCAACACTGCAATGCATTTGAATTTTTTAATGATGTTGGAGCAAGCAAAGTTAATACAGTTATACATACAGTTAATACATAGTTTTGGCATCTTCTGATTACTTCTAGACATTCCAGGACGTCCTGACCTATCTTGATAGACATTTGATAGACGAGCACTTGATATCAAGTGCTCTTCAGGTATTGTTAACAAGATTAGGTCCGGTATCAGCCAGGCCGTGATCTAGCTTTGCAGATACCTGCAGATTGAATACCATGAAACAGTCAGAGTTAGAAAGCACAAGTTAACACACTCTCATATCCCTGGAAACAGATCTCAACCCATGTCCAGCGCTAGTCCGGATAAAAGTTATGACACCTGTCCACATTGATAAGAAGCCTCTCATTCGTGCCTGCTGAATTATGCCCCACTCTCATCCCGCACTTTTGCATGGCCTATAGCGTCTATTAAAATCCCCTTGTAAAATTCATAAAACAAAAAATGTGGTAGGTCAAGTCTAGAGGGAACTGAAGTAAGCTCCTTATTAACAGCCAACGGAAAACACCCAGCCAATTACACATCCTGTGCAAGGAGGGCTCCAGATCAGCGTAGAGGAATAAGTATTTCCTCCCTCTCTCCATCGCTCCGTCTCTCTTTGATTTGATCATAGGTAAGCGGATGGGCCGGGTTTTAGCTGCGAATCGGGGCTGGTAATTATAGTGTGAGTGTTTAGTGGACAAAAATTCAGTCTCTGCTCTTGGAGCCATTCAAGTACAAACTCATGTAAATCTTCAGTCTGCTATACACATCTTAAATTGGTGGGTTTAAGGGATTCCCAGTAGGAGCAAAGGATCGGCGAGGTAAGGAGAGGAATCTGAGCTCCAGAGATATGTAAAGAATCTCAGGCAGGAATTTAAAAGGCTACAAATTAGACCCGACATTAGTCTCTTTCATCCACCAAGCGGACAGAATGAGAATAGAGCAGAATAAATAAGAGCGAGGCGGCTTCTTCATGCTCTTAGAAGATGACATTAATCCTTTTATGTACAATGACAGCTAACAGGGCTTGGCTTCCTCCCCTGATGCCTGTGTAAAGCCCGGAGATTTTCTGACATGTCAAGGAGGGGAGAGAGTTTATTACTGTTAGTGCCTGACGGAGAAGCCTGCCCGAATGCAGGAGAACACGTTCGACACACATCTGCTTGAAAAGATAAATGTAGACACCAGTAATAATGTTTTCTAGTCTCTGGGTCATATAACTGTGGAGGTCACAGGCAAGGTAAGGCTGGTGAGGGGGGTTTGGTTTGTGCATGTGATGGAGAGATGATCAAAAAGTCTGATTATGGTGATTTTTCCCCAGTTCACTGGGGTAATGTTAGGCACAATAAAGTGCACTATAGTGCACAGCCTTGATAACCTTGCTGCTTTTATAAAATGGTTGCAATAGTAAATAATAAAAGACCCTGTTCAGGAAATAATTATCATATAACTGTAATTTACTGTAATTATTATAGTGCATTTTATAATAATAATAGCATTAATAAAGTATTTATACAATAGATGTGTTGTCACAGGTGCGTACAGCTTCGAATGTTGCACATCCTATCATATGTTCAGAGACAAAACTTTCGTTTTATAAAGTCCAACACCCTCTGGTAATAATATCCTCAAAATATAATAGTAACCACAAACTTTTACATGCTTTTGCTACAGTAATTATAATTTAACTAGGGATGTACCCATACTGGTCTGATACCGCACTCATGTACGTGTAAAAATGCTCCGATACTAAAAATGATACCATCTGGCATATGAATGTCATTCTGTAAACATTCAGTGCACAAATGAAAATCACTTTATGTCCTAATGTGATTATTAAACAACAAATACTGTGATTTATTGAGATAAATATATAGTTTGCATGTGCTGCGTGCTTCAAATATGAGTGCTTGTGAATTTGTTGAACAGGTGTTGTGCCAACTCGAACCTTTTAGAACTCCTTGACTCGTATACGGAAAACACCATTATGAGCATCCCACACTCTGTTTGTATCAGATGACAGCGAGCAGTGCACTCATTCACTTTGTAGTGCGAGGTACTTACAGACTACATATTTATTTAATTAAATAGCAGCCTTTTGCGGTTTAATAATCACTTTGGGTCATGCAGTGACCAGCTTTTCCAGAAGTGAGAAGCTACTGTCACGTAGTACAAGTACACACAAACACACAGAAACGGAAAGGGCATCACTCTTCACTTCAAAATAAAAGCTTTACCAAAATGAAAGCTCAATTTAAATGTAAATATTATGACAGAAAAATATCACTACTGTATAGTTTTGTAATATTCACTCTAAAACTACTACTACTACTTATAAATCAATAATATTTGTATTATATTCAAGCAATATCTCATATCTGTAATGCTCTGTTATGAAGCACTTTATTTGACAAAAATAACACCAGTATTGTATTTTGGATTGTGCTGTGAGTTTCTAAAACAAATCTTCTATAAAAGCCCTTCATTTGATTAAAAAATATTATGTTGAAAATTAAGTGTTCTATTTTTATTTGATTCAACTTTTAATGAATTAATTTATTTAGACACTATTTAGATTGAAATATTTATTGAGATAAAACAGAAATCAACTGTTGATATGGGTTTTTAAAAAAAAAAATAAAGCAAAAAAACAGGTATCGGTATCTGCGAGTACCGAAAATAAATTATCCGTACTCGTACCTGTTCTCAAAAAAAAAAAAAAAAAAAAAAAAATGGTATGGGGACAGCCTTAAATTTAACTATGATATTTGTAGTAAAAAACATTACCAATAAATGTACCATGGTTTACTACAGTGATCATATTTTAAGCATGATATTTGTAGTAAAGCCACGTATATATATATATATATATATATATATATATATATATATATATACGCATATCATTCTGCAACAACAACAACAACAACAAAACATGATTGCTACAGTTTTACTACAGTATGGTTAATTTGTGGTACAAGTTTGATTTTTAAATCCAGGGTTTCCAAAAAAAAAAAAAAAAAAAAAAAGGTAACAATTTAGATTAGTGCTCAGAAGTTAGACAGTAATTCATGATTAATAATTACACTTGTAAGTAGAGTTGCGCAGTTTACTGGTACTAACGAAGTATCGCGATACCAAAAATATAATAATAATTTTATTTTGTTGCTAATTTCGGTACCATATTACAATATGCTGTCATTAGCAAAATGATATGAGATGTGACAGTTTTGAGATGAAATCAATGACAACTTAGAAATAAAATAAAAATAACCTCTGGATATGGCCAAATGTGATCATTAAACAGCAGAAGGATGTAATTTAAATAATATACAGTTGCATGTGCTGCACGCTACAGAATGAACAAGAGGTGCCACTCTGCTCTGTCGTCTGCTTCACACACACGTGCACGCACGCATGCTCACACACTCACACAAACACAACACACACTACTGGTGCTTAATTTTCATGCAGTGTGTTTCGAGTATAAATGGCTGTTAACACTTAAATGAACTCCTCCAGTGAAGCTGGGAGATTTCAGCTCGAGAGTTGTGATGGGATTATCCCAGAATTAATGGGAAGCTTGATACTATAACTAACCTGTCAAAAACAGGAAGAACTCAAAGGTCTGTCAAAATGAAAGTCCCACTAAAATGAAAGCTCTCTTCAACTGGATGCGTGAAACTGAAGACAGAAAAATAAAACAACTGTATAAAATGTAATATTCAAAAAGTAGCATTAATACTCATAACAATTCTATAATATTAAATGGTTGTTTTATTATTATTATTATTATTATCTGTAAGCAATATCACAAATGCAAATGTTTTATCAGCATGTTGTGATTGAGCCATAGCAGCCTTGTTGTATCATAGGTGAAGAGACGATGATGTGTGACGAACCCAAGTGCAGTTTTATTTACAAACATGATATCCACAAACGTGAACAAATACAAAAACATGAACTACTTAACTAGACTTGACTTGACATAACATGACTTGACTATGAACTTGGCATAAACATGACTTGACTTGAACCAACATTACACAAACAAACAATACCTGACCATGGACAGTCTTACACCGTAAGACAGGGCGTGAAGCATGGGATCAGGGCAACGCCAGTGGAAGGTGGAGCCATGAGAGGCTCGAGGGGCGGAGCCATGGAAGGCGGAGCCGTGAGAGACTTGAAGGGCAACACCAGGGAACTTGGTACCCGGGGAGTAGCCGACGACTCGAAGGGACATGGTGGAGCCGGAGGTTCAGAGGACTGAGGTAGCACCGTAGACTCGGAGGACCGAAGTGGAGCCAGTGGGACTGAGGACCAAGGTGAAGTCGTAGGGAAGGAGGTCCTTGGTGAAGCCGCAGGCTTGGAGTGAAGAAGCAAAGCTGGAAGATTGCAGAGGTCAGGCGGAGCCAGGTGACTGACTGACCAAGGCGGAGCCGGAGAGACAAGGGACCCCAGAGAAGCCGATTGGCTGAAGGACCACATTGGAGCTGAAGGGACATAGGGCCAAGGTGGGACGGAGGGATCGAAGGACCAAGACGGAGTCCAGGGCTCGGAGGGTCCAGGTGGGGTCGGAGGGTTGAAAGTTCCCCTTGCCTGATCAGGAGAACTAAGGGTGGGCACAAGGGCGGGAACCAATTCCAGCTCAAATAGCCCAGTGAGAGATGGCTCTGGAACGAACGAGGCCTGCAATGCTGGTTCGCTGGCCAGAGGTGAGCCTGAGACCTTGCATAGAACAGACTGAAGCTTGGCTGTGACGTGGCATGGAGCACACTGAGGCATTGCTGTGACGTGGCATGGAGCAGGCTGTGGCATGCTGTGACATGGCATGGAGCGGGCTGAGGCTTTGCTATGACGTGGCATGGAGCAGGCTGAGATGTTGCTGAGGCATTGCTGTGACGTGGCATGGAGCAGGCTGAGGTGTTGCTGTGACGTGGCATGGAGCAGGCTGAGGCATTGCTGTGATGTGGCATGGAGCAGGCTGAGGCGTTGCTGTGACGTGGCATGGAGCAGGCTGAGGCATTGCTGTGACATGGCATGGAGCAGGCTGAAGCGTTGCTGTGACATGGCATGGAGCAGACTCAAGATCCGGGGCAAAAGATGGTGCTAGTTCGGCGGCCATGACATGGGACTCTGGCTCAGTGGACATGACGTGGGACTCCGGCTCGGCATCTGCCTCCCCCACAGTGAACGCAGAACCAATTATCTGCAGGGCAAGGTTGATATACTGAGCCAGATTGAGGGGACTGCGACCACCAGGCATCAGGGAAGAGATTGGCTCATTCAATCCCACCCGGAAAATGTCCTTGAGGGCGACTTCATTAAGGTCCACCCAGCAGGCCGGAGCCCCGAACCCTACTTGTAAGTGAGTAGTTATGGACTTGTTTAACATTATAAAGTATTTACTGTATTAAGCCTTTATTGGCTGATTTCTTATTCTTGCTTTATAGCCTGTTTATATTTGCTTTTGTCATAATGAATTTCTTAGCAAAAACAAAACTTATCAAAAGCAAGTATGATGCAAAATACATCCTTTATAGGTTCTCAGTACTCTGTGTGAATGTGTGGCTTATAAGTACAAAATACGTGAAGAATGCATATAGCATTTCAACAAAGCAGGGAAGGTTAGGGTTAGGTTGAGGGGTTGATAGTGTGTCTGTGGGATAGATAGGGGTTGGTGTAGTGTGTCTGTGGGACTCTAAATAAACACAATACACACTCTGCACTGATGCCCCTGTACCATATGTTAGTATTTAATTAGGGGTGGAAATAGCATTTAACACTAGATGCTTTTTGTTGCTATTTACACTCTGCAACAAAACTCTCTGTCTTTTATATTCATTGTATACTTATAAGTTTCACATTCACACAGTGTGAGGAGAACCTGTAATATAAAGGATGTATATTGCACTTTAGATCCCTAAAATAAAGTGTTACCAAAAAAAAAAAAAAAAAGAAAGAAAAGAAAAGAAAAGAAAAGAAAAGAAAAGAAAAAGATAAAATTATGAAAATTAAATGGTTTCACTATGTTAAACCTGTAGTAACCTTTTTTTTTTTTTTTTTTTGGCGGTTATGGTTTTAAAAACCATGGTATATTTACCACAAATTAACCATGGTGTACTATAGTGGCAAAATGGATATCATTTTGATTACCATAGCTTTTCTGTATTATTACAATGGTTTTAATTTGAATAACATGGTTAAAATATGGTCACTATAATATAATATAACATGGTAAAATTTGTGGTTATTATGGCTTAGTTCAGCTACGGTTATTGTAGTAAAACCATGGATAATTCACAAGGGATGGATAAAGATATTGTGAGGGAACCCAAAACATTTGCAAGGGAACGTGAACTATTGCGAAGGAATGCAAAACGTATTTAGAGAGTATGCAAACTATTGCCTGAGAACGCAAAAGGTTTTGTGAGGGAAGGCAAAATGACTTCAGAAATTAGTTAAGTGGCTCAGTACTCTCACTTCGTTTGATAAAACATTTCAGTATGCTAGACTAGTTAGTTTACAGAACTTTTGTTAGTTTACAGAACAAAACAGCATCTTCTTAACATTCAAATACAGACAGCTCTTATCTCAGAATGCATATCATTTGCACCACTAAAATGTAAAAAAATAAATAAATAAATAAATAATTATGTTTACACAAATCAAGAATATTTTTAGTTTTCGTGTATTAAAATATCTTTTGATTCAGTTCTGTAACAATACATCAGTGAAATGTATATGTCTCTCTCTTAGTGTTTAATCTGCCATGGATTTAATTCTAAATACAATTTTATCCCTGATACAAAACAAATTAAACTAAAGGAACAACAGTACAGTGTGTGTGTGGGTGCGTGTGTGTCTGAACTATTTGGATAAAGCTTGCTGAAGTGTGTTTTTGCTGTGATCTCAGCTCAATGTTGTTTGATGAACATCTTAACCTACTTAGAGCAATTAGCGCTTCATTAGAAAGGCTAACTAACTATCGCTTCTCTCCATAATGATTTGCAACAGTGTGCACATTAAAGTAGATAATCAATGCCTGGCGTTCACTGCTCTAGCACAGCTCGTGTGTCTGGATAAAGGATCTGATTATACGACTGCAGCGGAAGAGTGTTTAATTGCTGAACGTTTCTCTCAGCCCCAGATTTCTCTTCCCTAATGAAGTGTCAACCCAAAGAAGAAAACAAAAGCTGTATTGATTTTTGCAGCAGTCAGCCTCCGCCGCAAATATGTAATTATCCATTTTAGATGTGGCAGGGGGATGGTGTAATCTATAGCAGCTAGCCTTTGAGCTACACTGACAGACCTGTACAGTGCTTTTACCCTTTTCAAAATATTCAGCTCTTTGATGAACTAACTTAACACAAAAGTTATTCGGTTCTGGAGCATTTGAGATAAAAACTGTAATTCTGCAGACTTCTGCCTTTGGCTTTGCAAAACAGGCTGGTTTATATTAGTGCTGAGGTAGCATAACACACACACACACACACACACACACACACACTGAAATTTAACATGAAACGGTGTACGCAAACCATTTTACTTCCGTAATATAATGCAAAAAATAGGGTGGGACTTTATATGATCCATCGGGAATTGATTTGATCGTGAAAAGTTGGTTGAAGGGAAGGGGTTGAAAATTAAGAGTGCTTGGTGATGTCAGCCAGAAAAGAAAAGCTGGAGCAAGATATTACATTTTAAAAAAGTTTGCAGAGGCAAACAGTTTTTTCTTTGGAATAACATTCAGTGCACCTATGAACTGTGCACATAATGAACAGGAACATATTGATCCCGCCACATAAGAAAATAAATAAATAAGTTTATTCACACTTTCTGAATTTCTCGCAATTGTGACTTTATTGCTTATAATTGTGACTTTATCTCTTGCAATTGCAAGTTCAAGTTTATATTCTTTTTATTTTGTGACTTTATATCTCATAATTGTGACTTTATTTCTCGCAATTGCAAGTTTAAATTTTTTCTTCATTTGTGACTTATTTCTTAGAACTGCTTTATGTCTTGCAATTACTACTTTATTTCTAGTGTAGTGGAAATTCTAAATCTAACATAAATCCCTCAATTGTATCTCTGATACCTTACAACTCGGTCCATCCGAGAGGTTGGTGGCATTCCACCTCAGATATACTCACTTATTTTATATCCTTCCTAAGCAGATACATTCACATAACTGTCCATAGATCCAGGGTCTCACATATCATGCTCTTGTTCTATGAGGTGATAATTCAGACAGACTCCAGTTTACCCTATTTCCTTCCATTCAGCAAAGAGTTCTCAAAAAAAGACACAGTTGAAAGACTCTCAACTTAAAGCTACAATATGTAAGATTTAGATTTTTTTTTTTTTTAGAAATTAAAAAATTTTCATTAATGAGCAAGTACACCAACACTTCATCTTCCAAACCATGTATTTGTCTTACCCCGATTCACTACGGTAAGCCTATAATAATTATTTATATTTTAGAGCAGTCGGGACGGAATTGGCGGGAAATTGCATACTTCCCTCAGTCATTTGTGCGTAATTATGTCATGTCTGTAAATAAAGAAAAGAATGGTATTTATTTTGAAACAATTGTTTTCAACAAGTCAAAATAACAGCGGAAGATGTGCCACTTGCCTGCTAATAAGACATATTTTTTGGATATCCGTCTTTTTCTTCCTATCGTTATTTATTTATTTATTTTTAAGGTAAGGGGCGAGTTTTGTTGTTGTTGTTGTTGTTGTTAGTGACATTCACTCTGATAAGTTGATCACCTGTAACCATGATTACACCGGTGGTATTCAAACCATCAGGTTCATCCACAAAGAAGAGTAGAGCCAAAGCCCAGCTGATGTAATTACCAAAACAGTGTTCCTCCACAATTTAATTGCAGTTCTATGTTTCAACCATTACAAAGTAGCTTTAACAAAGTTAAACATTTTATACATTAACATTTATAAAATACTGTACATGTATGACCACAATGCTGGTTTTACTTCATTCTGATTGGTTTAAATCTTATTGCTAGGCAAAAATTGCCTGTTTAAAGCAGAAAATGTAAGGGGATAGTCCCTCTCTGGATTCATCACAAACATTAAAATGACAGTATAGAGAAACAGCTGCAAAACCAGTATCAGCTGGTTCTAGTTCCTCAATTCATAGCATGAATACTTTTTCAGACATTATTATTAATTATAATTATTAATTATTATTAATCACAGAAAGACAGTTTGTTCCCTGCTCTTACATACTTAATGCTCTTCTTTAGAGACTTTATTTCTTACACTTGCAAATAAAAATAAATCTTTATATTTCAGAATTAAACTCAGGGCTCTGATTTCATGAGCATGGTAAGAGCAGAGCTACGCGCAACAGCTGAGTACAATGACCGTGCGCTATGTCTTGTCCAATTTTTGTGAGAGCGCTAATTCTAAGCAAAATTTTTGTGACAGCGCAAAGCGCAAGTGGGCATGGGTGGGAGTGTTGCGATATCTGTGGGTGTATATGCTCAAACTGTGGGTGCCTTGTACAGTATGTTAATGAATTTATTATTTTCATGAGAAACACGTTTCAAAAGTATGATGCTGTTTTAGTGCCACGTAAAAAAAATAAAAAATCTACGATTTCAAGAATAAAGTCATAATATTTTGAGAATAAAGTACAATTACGAGAATGTCATAGCATTACGAGATTAAAGTTGTATTATTTTGAGAATAAAGTCAAAATTATGAGAATAAAGTCATATCACTACAAGATTAAAGTGGTAAAATTTTGAAAATAAAGTCAAAATTACCAGAAACGGCGCGTCATTATCACAACGATAGAACGAAGAGCCAGCAGCTTCATCAATGTAAGAAATGGATGTAGATGATTTAGTTAAATCATACTTTAGTTTAGGATTTAGCAACAAAGAAATCCTTTGTCATCTTTTGGCACATCAGCACAAAGTTATTGTTGGGATCCAGACACTGCAGAAGTTATGAATTGAATTTATTCTGCACAAAGAACCAGACAGATGCTCGCACAGGCTGATGATGTAATCGTATATGGCAATATTTTTTTTCAAAAGATATCATGAATATATATTATATTATATTATATTATATTATATATTATTATATTATATTATATTATATATTATTTTGTATAAATATTTATTTATTTATTTATTTTTTTTAAGTGGCACCAAAACGCTGTCGTAAAAAAGCTTGTCTGTTTTCAGCGCAAAGTCTTAATTCATTTCTGAAAATCTTCTTCTTCTTCTTCTTCTTCTTATTATTATTATTATTATATTTAAAATTGTATTTATGATCTAATTTGTACTGGTATTTTTCCACCTGTTGTCATAGAGTGATTTTTAAGTCACTGCAAAAGTTGCTGGTGAAAGAAGTTGGAGAGAGTAAAATATTTGGATTTGGTTTATGATTTATTTGGAACACTTCATTATTTTGATTATATTTTTGTTTCGTTTGAAGTGTCATTTGAATTTAGAAATATTTAGGGCCCTCAGAATATACTGTATACACTCAGAATGATCAGAATTAGTCTGAATTACCCTTTTTAGTGCCCTCATCTCTGGAGAGATACAGGGACATAGGAACATATGTCAAGAAAGTATATATGGTCAATTTTGATTTCATTTTATTTGTCACAGATTGTTCTATTTTAAATATATATATATATATATATATATATATATATATATATATATATATATATATATATATATATATATATATGTCTGAAAGCAGTAAAAGAGCAATAGCACCAACAAAATGCTTCAACTTTATATCATATTTCTAAGAATACTGCAGAAAATACACCATCTCTGTCACTCATACACTCTACATTCACACATACACACATTTCCCCTGACTTCACTTAGTGGAAGCTTCCTCTTAAACTTTTGCCTCTTTTCCTTTTCTCCAAGCACCATTCTCCGTCTTTTTCTCTCACTCTCTCTCTTTCTGGACTCATTCGTCTCCCTCCCTTTCTGAAGTGTAGCGATGGACGAGCGAATCTTAAGCCTACCCCATGCTGTGCTGCCCTTCACCATAATAAAAAGCCATTACCTTGACCGCTGACATGCGCTGGGAGGAAAGGCTAGGCCTGATATTTATTGATGAAACTCTGAGCTCCCAATCTGCAGCACTGAGTGGATATCATACAGCTGTCAGAGCAGACAGGCCTCAGAACAGTGACAGCCCTCAACATGGCCCATCTATAATTTATGAACTACACTGAAAACAAGCACCAAACAACAGAGCGGACCACCGGGCCTGGGAATTAACTTCTATAGAGCTAAAGAGCACTGCGTGTGTGCCTGGTTAAGGACTACTTTGATATGGGGTGAATGAGTACAAAAGCATGTGTTACATATTCAAAATGTGTTGAGGTCATAGGTCATAGAGAACTTTACACTATAGCCTATTTGAGGTGTTCATATAATCCTTTAATTTCCTGTTACATCTATTCACTTTTGTTGCTTTATTGCCAATAATTATTTTACTATTCTGATCAAATGAACCTACAATACAAATAATAATAATATAATAATAATAATAATAATAATAATAATAATAATAATAATAAATAAATAAATAAATAAATAAAAAACACACACACAGAAAGCACAGACTTTGCCAATTCCATATCCTACTGTGTAGTGTATGCCAAATTTGATTAATGGATTATAGTGGATTATAGAAGTATACATCTATACTATACTTTGAGTTAAAATAAATAAATAAAGACTTTATAGAAGGTTGCAGTATTAAGAAACAATTTCAGGACAGAATGTCCATATCAATTTACGTTTAAAGGGGTATTAATATTTCTGGGGATTATAAAAGAATGTGTGTGTGTGTGTAATAATGAAGATAAAGAAAGAAAGAAAGAAAGAAAGAAAGAAAGAAAGAAAGAGAAAGAAAGAAAGAAAGAAAGACAGATGATAGATGGGTGGCTGGTGGCTGATGCAGTAGTGTGCCCAAATACTGGTATACTGAGAAAATTATTCAAAAGTAAATACTTTTCTGTTACGGGCAAAATATGTACTTTGCATACTTAGTAGAAATATTTGTAGCTGTACATTTGAAATATTAGTATACTGGATATCAGTGGAAATGACATCATTACCTCTACATGGCCCCCCACTGAGGACTCAATCATACTGTGCTGCTACTTCCATTAGCACAATCACACTATCCATATCCTGTCGTGTACAGTCATTGGAATGAGCAGTTGATGTTGGACACAGGGTGAGCCATGGGATGATGCTGTTGTGTTAATGGAAGCAGTGAATCTACAGTAATTAATGTAGAACAGATGTTATCTGCTTCTTCATGACAAATATGTCTGGCCAGGCCAATTACATGCAATTAATCAATTACTAAGATGTTGGTGTTACTAGAAAAGTTAATAGAAAAGTGTTGTTCATTGTTAGTTCATGAATTATGAATTATAGTTAACGAATACAACCTTATTATACTCAACAGATCATTAGTTGAAGTATTTTCAAATAGCAAGAACTGACATTAAATTGATTTATATATTTTCATACATATGCATCTTTTAATACAAACTGACAACTGACATAATGTTTGTAAATGACATAGCTATAGTAAAAAGTCCTTTTTAAAAAGAAAACTTTAGGGAGACAACTACCACTACATATGTTTTGCTTCTGATTTTAGGAGTAGCTTGGTACCTCGGGATAGATTTCAAAATGTTAATTATTTGTTCTCTTCAATAAACTGGGCAGCATAACAAGAATACCACATTAGATTTTTAGTGTGAAATGAATGAGGACTAGTCCCCCATTGTACGCATTCTGAAAAACTAAATTACATGGTACAACGAGAGCTTACAGAGATAATCTTTAATTTATTTATTTTTTCTACTGAATTTATTTTTATTTATACTAAATTGTTATTTTTATATAGTCTGATAAAAACGTTTTGAAGCAATAATAAAAAAAAAAAAGAGTCAAAGCTGCTGAAATATGTAGGTGTGCAAATCTGGAAGTGTATGACAGTAACTGATATTTTTGTATTTCTTAATATAATGTTCAGACATCCTCAAATCCCTTTTTTTCATCCTCCATCATTCACTATCTTATGACAGCTATTAACAATGTTCAGCTTGACAAAGTAAAGAACTGTTTCTTCTTTTAAATGTTCTGCAACAGATGAGTGAACGCCATCTTATCTCTGACTGAATAGTTTGACGTGTATGATCAATACATGAGCCTGTGATTAAATTCAGCAATTTTTATGAAAGCTTCATTCTCCAAGCTTCAGTGATCAAGGGGGGCCTTAGACTGACATTTGGAGACATTCGGAAAGCAGTCAACCCTCACTGAATATTAGAGGAACTATACCTTCTTTCATTCCCTCTCGCTTATTTTTCCATCTGAGAAGTGTCGCCTGTCGATAAATTATTCCAAGCTTCTCCAAAGTCATTACACATTTATTTTGATCTTGCTTCATAACTCACAGTCTGTGGCACAATGTATTTTCTCAAAATGACGGTAATTCGTTGATGCAGAGCAAAGTTATGATTCATTTATACTGCTGTGACAGTATAATACGGACATGTTAAATCTATTAAAACGGCTCAATGTCTCGCTTTTATTTTTAGATCCAATTGAGATTTTACTGAATTTGAAAAATAAACAGTGTTCCGTGTTTACTTCACCTTTTGGAGAGAATGTGTTATTGTCCCAATTAATTTGTTATTCCTGTCACCGCAGGCATGGTACGCGTCAAAGCTGTCATCTCTCTCTTGGCACCACGTCTCAGGAAGAATGCCATTTAATTTAACAGTAACTCCTTCATAACAGGGGAACATTTTTACTGAGAGCCTCTTAAGCTAAGTAAACAGTGATTTGATTGCTCATCAGCGTGATGTATGGTAAATCAAGTGTGTTTTTGCTCCTCTCAGCTCGGAGATCATATGTGCTTTAAAATGCATTCAGTTAGCGAGTCAGTGCGTGTGAAGACGTAGCGTTTGTTTTGATGCTCATCATGAAGTCATAATCTGACCATTAAGCTCTCTCTGCGAAATGTGAATATTCGTTTCCCTTGCTTACAGATGAGGACTGAATGCACATACTAAATACAAAGAGGGCGCCTGTTCTGTTCAAGCCAAAGGGTGATCAAAGACCTGTAGTGGTGTGTGCTTCAGATCTAGTTTGCGTGTCCCGATCTTAGCTATTAAGACTGTTCTCAATGTGCAAGGTTGCAAGCGTTTGTTTGTTCCTTTTCTTCATGCTTTTCACAAAAGTACACTTAACATAAATGTGCTAGAATGTGCTTTACATGTACATGAAAGTGCAACTCCTATCTACTTGAATGGGGAAAGACAAAAATGTCCAAAATCGTTTGTCAAGATTACGATCAAAGAAACAAAAAACATATTTCAAAGCAGCAGTAAAATCTGACAACAATGGTATAATAAATTGTGCTTCTGTAGCTCAGATCACGATAAAAAATGCTATTTTTCAGGCTGGTCCAGCTAATGTGCATGCACGTTCTCTAGTTAACTGGCAGCTGTTGTCTGTATCTAAAAGGTGATTGGCTGTTTTAACTGTAAGGGGGGACTTTCTTTTCTACATCCGCCATATTGGTTGTTCCAATTTCTCCCATTCATTTTAACACAAGTGCTCTGTCTCAAGTCAAAATAGTCTCTGGTATTAGCTGAATGTTTGTGCAGTGCTGAATTGTCACTTTGAAATTGCTTTTCATTGTAACTGCATTATAGTTTTTGCATAACTTTAAAAAAAAAACTTGTATGAATAAAAACATTTATTAGCTTCATTGTTTTATTTTAAATTATTAATTTGTAACATGAGAGTAAGTAAAATATAAACATATTTATATTACATTAAATGGATTGATTGACACATCCAGGGGTGCGTTTCCCAAAAGCATTGTTAGCCAACTATGGTCGCAAGTTCCATCTTTACCAACATAGTTCAACGATTTGGTGTTTCCCGAAACCGTAGTTCCAACGAACATTCTCAAACAGCATAACAAAGTTGTGTGGTTGGAACTTCAACTCTTTACTTGTGGTAAGAAGCAAAGTTTCTTGTTAGTTTGCTGTGTGGACATCATTTCACTTCACTGAATTTTCTATATCTTTCATTCCATATAGATCTTTCATTCTGTAAACACTGACCATGTTTACATGCATTTAAAAAAAAAATAAATGTTTGCAGAAAGTAGCATTCTGAAAAGTAATATAAACTTGTTAAGAGGCTGTTAAGAGAAAGCGCTTTAACACAAGCGGATTCTATTGGAGAACATAGCTTCTCTGGCCATGTTAACGTACAAGTGCCATTTTGGCTGCGTTCCAAATGGGATAAATCAGCCTCCAAAGGGCACCTCAAAGCGAGAACAATCATAAAAGATAGCTTCAAACTGAATTTTCAATGAAATGGCTTAAAAGGTTAATTCCAAATGACTGTTAATTTGGAGCCCCACATCTTTCAGCCCTCTACAGCTGTCACAGTGGATGGCAAAGACTTTGAAGGGAATAGGGCATAGGGATGATCTCTTCTGATTAGAACGTGCCCATTTGAAGAGTGCGCATGTGCATTTGTGCTCAAGTGTGTCGGGGGACCCTGAAGTCTGATGTCGAGGAAAACCCATCTATTGCGGCACAATACATCTGTCGCATTATACAGTGCACACTGATTTCATGTCTTCAGCAGCATTCTCACATTAAACATCTTTCTGGTGTACTTGTAAATGAGCTACTATAATTAATATTCACGGAAGTTATTGCTCCATCCCCTGTGTAATGTCATTAACGACAGCTCTATGTTGTTGAACCAATGTGGTTCGAACGATGGATGTGCGACATAGCTACTACGGTTTCAGGAAGCACTCGTGAGTAGCTAGTTAATTTCTCCAATGATTCATCGTACTATGATGGTTAAGCAGTGTGTTCCGTTGTTGTACGGGAAACGTACCCCAGCCCAACACAGCAACATTGGCTCAACTAAAGGGCATGAGTTTCAGGTGGGGCTTTGTTTGTTCAACCAATGGCAGACGAAGGGTGTATTCAAAAATCTGTTTGAAAACAATTTTAATTTTCGGAATTCCGTTTGGTGATGCAAGTGCAGCTGAAATTACACTACAGCTTAAATAAACTGTATAAAGTTTAGGTGTGATTTTATGGGGAATCTAAAATGATTTTCAAGCACTCTTTAAGTTCCAATCCTTTGGGAAAATGGCCTGTGATTCTAAAATGCAGTGTAATGTAAAGAAATTTCAGTGCAGAAATTCAGTACATTTGTGAAAAATGTAAAAGATCTTAACAGAACCATCTGTACTAAACCAACTTCTTACTAAAAAATTTTTATTTTAACCTTCAAATTTTACAGGTACAGTACAAGGTATTTCGAAAGGTGCTTTACAAGCTAACAAAAATAGCATGTATCTATTCTGGGAATTGGAGTGATGAAAAAGAATGAACAAGAGAAGAGCTGAGAGGAAGAAAGCTGGAGGGCAAGAGATAAGAAAAGATTTATTTTTTTTCACCACTGGAGCCTACAAGGATCTTAGTGTGTGTGTGTGTTATGGTTCATCATTATTAAATGTCTCTTGTTTGATGGGAGAGGCGCTTTATCAAAAACAGCCATTCATCAGGAGCCGTTGCAGACAGCTTTCATCTGACCTCTGCTGCAATAATACCGCATCAACTAGGCCAACTACCCAGTTTAGCGGCAGAGCAGAGAGCAGCGACCGGAGGGAAGATTAAGTGCACTGCTTCAGCTCTCCGCTCCCCCGGGTTCTTCTGCCTGATGTTGTATTGATTGCAAAAGTTTACCAGTAAGTATCACAAACAACAATAGCCAGGTCAACGTTCACTGAGGCCTGAATGGTTATTCCCTGATGGGAGGGGAGCTGGAGGAGATCTTTGGGCTAAAGCTGAGCCATCATCGGGTTGAGAGAAAAGTGCTGCTGGGCTGGCCATGCCGGACCACTCCTCCTGACATTTAGGAAAGCGATATGTCAAAGTGAAGAGGGGAGAAAGAGAGAGAAGAGAGAGAGGCTGCAGGATAATTATAAACCTTTGCATTATAAAAGGCTCCATCGACAAACTGTCCTCCACATCTGCCATGCAGAGCATGGACCTGTTAGGGGCTCTCAGTACTGCTCTATCCATCTAATTACTCCTGTATCTTTTTCTGCTTCTGGTATATGAAACATAACATATGCTATATGCTATATGCCATAACATCTTCAATGACTACATTTTTACATTTTCTGAAAAGAATGTGTTTGCCAGGTTGTTGCTATGTTGTTGCTATGGTGTTCTGTGTGGCTGCTCACTGGCCAAATTCAAAAGAGCCCCCCCACCCCCCCAAAGCTATATGATATTCTGGTTCCTAGATCCCAAGCTTGGAACACCAGTGTTGTATTAAGTACCTAACTGTCATATGTAAGTAAACAAGACATAATTTTGGTAATAGTATGGAAGTATAAAAATGACAAAATGCTTTTGATACAAAACCTTTTTGAATTGAAGTAATTGAATAAAATAAATGCATTGCATCAACAGTGCTTGCATTTTGGGGGCTGCAGTTTAACATTGTTGTTTATTTACATGGTTGCAATTGAAAACATTTCACACATTAATAAATAAATAAATTCACCTTCTAAAGATCTGTTCCAAAATATTCAGTTTCAAATACTTTATTTCCATCTTTATTATAATATGTATAAATATTGTAATATTCAGTCCATTTTATTTCGATTTACAAGTTTTCTCAACATTTCAGTGGTTCAACTTCAATTGGAAATTAAAATTCTAGTTACTGTCTATTGACAACAGTGCAGGAACCATTTCCCGACTGATCTCACAGTGATATCAGAAAGAGTAGGTCAACCTTTCTTTAGCTAAAATCAGTGTATACTTACCAAAATTCATAACACTGCCCCCCGTGGCCAAAGTGGTAAGTGTTGTTGGGCGTATTGGCACGTGTGAGCTTCATTGTTTGGTTGTACTGTCTGCGTAGGGGTGCCAAAAGCAAGGTGTGAAGTGAGTTGTTTTCAGCTGTACAGGCATTAATACAGTGAAGAGAAATGCCTGTTTTATAAAGTCTACCACCCAAACCTACACCTAACCATTAGTGGAGCAAACATGTAATGTTAGAGGTAAAAGTGCAATGTCTGAATAACACTTGTCACATATTATGCAATCTTGATTACTCCCTGGTTGTGACATGGGATCTGAACCCTGGTCTCCCCTGCTACTGATGTGATGTGTTTCTGGATGTGACACATTTCCAAGTGTGCCACAAGGGTAAACAATTGAATTTGAACCTATGCAAACATATCTGATAGGAGATGACGGCGGTCCGTGAGTCGGCATAATGTCGCCAATCCTAATATACTGGAACTATCGGAAACAACATGCCAACCTACAGTGTGATCATGTTGAAAATTTCTATAACGCTACTAATCAGAGCCAAATGTGATGACACACATATTGTGAAAAAGCTTTATTTGGTGTGCACCTTTCCCTGGTGGTGAAGCCTAGTAGCACCAAGTAAAGATTGTGCATCGGCACAAAAAAGAAAACAGAATATTTTAGAACTGAACTTTGGAGGGTGAATATGCATTAATTATTTTTTAATGATGAAGCTTTGTGCAAAATGTTTCCAATTGAAATATTCACAGCAACATTAAATATACAACCATGTTAAATTGAATCCACCCAAAATGGAAGCAATGAAAATGAAATGCTTTTTATTCTCTCTCTCAATTAGAGCAATTCAACAACATTTTTTTGCATTAAAGACATTTGTAATTTGACTACTATTATAGTTTTAGGAGTACATCGAGTCATTATGGTTCATACACATGACAGGTTAAATGTAAATGGGAACCAAATTTTTTGGACTTATGAATGGCTAAAATTTCACATTTGAACAGTTCTCAAGGAAAGGCGGGAGACTTGAACAAATCTTATTGCACAACTTCATTAGTATTTCACAAGTAAGAATGAAAGTCAGCATAAATATTTATACTTAAATGTGCAGTATGTAAGATTCAGAAACTCTTGTTATTAATGATACCTGTGGCCATTAAGTGAACTGCAGCCAGCTACCTGTTGCTCGTGCTCGTGCACACACTCCATAGGGACGCGAGCGAGCATCGGCCAAAACAATGACATAACGTACAAAGAGACTGAATGTGATCCACCGGCATCATGCTGACATGCTACACAGTTATGATTGTTTTACTACAAAATTTGAGACTAAACTAAAACTACTTATCAGCTAACATAGCATACTGATACACACATACAGCTACATACTACCGAACTATACCAGACAGTTTACTGTTCCACTGTTATGTTGCACTATTGTATGTTTTGTATGTCATATGTTGTACTATGATATTTGCTTAAATGTATCCTGTATCTCTGACTTCAGTATAAAGAGAAGATCGTTGAAATTATTTGAAAGTTACAAAGCAAGGTAGCTTGCAATTCGTCAGCGTTAGCAGGCAAGATCAAGTTTGCTAAAATTACACAGATCAATCCTTATGGCACTATATTTCACATGCTTTGCAGTTATGTAAGCTTACCTGTCCAATATGAAGAACACCAATTCAGGGTCGGTTTTGATCCCCAAAACCGAATGAAGGTCCCTCCAGGAATCAAATGCCCTGCTGATGTACACTCTAGTTTTCGCTTAACCACGATCACGTTCCCGCTTAGCCAGACTGGATTCAGTAGATACATATTTTTTTTTTTTTTTTTTGGCTTAATCTGAGTTTGTGTCGGAGTCAGTGTTGTGCTGGGAGCCGGCCGTTTGCTGGATTCCATCTGTAAGATAATGTTACCTAGTGTTGCAGACTGTTTTTGTTGCTGTTGAATAGCGGAAGAGAAGCACTGAGGCACGGCTCTCGGGAGTGCGAATAAATGTCACATCCTTTGGATTTTCCCGGAAAAACTGACCCGCTCCCTTCACATGAAAATCAGTCTACCAGCTTTAATAGGCAAGGAATCCGGGAAGGGCTCATTTTTTAAGTTGCGTTACAAGCTGTTCACACATTGGCAAAAAAAAGGCGAATATTACATGAAAATTGTTACATACTGCACCTTTTAGTAAAGTAGAAATGTTTATAAACTGTTCTTAAAGCTGAAGTATGTAGTGATGTCCAGTTCGTGAATGAATCGTTCTTTTGAACCGGTTCTTTTTAGTGAATGAGTTGAACTAGTTCATCAAATCGGAATGAATCATTTGAAACAATTCACATCTCGAGTCAACACTAATCCACAAGTTACTCTATCTTAACCTGTCTCTCAGATGTGCCTGAAACTCCAAATTGAAATGAGCCAATAACCAGGAGTAATATGATCCTAGAACTGGTGATATCTGCTTTTGCCAACTCTTCTTTGCAATTAACCGCTCCAACTAGTTCACAAATCAAACTGAATGCTCGGGTCGCAACAGTTCTCAAGTCAGTAGTACACTGAACTGAGAATCGCCTCTTTCGGAGGTGTCTGACATACTGAGAACCAATGAGCTGCTGACATTGAGCAAGTGTGTGATAAAGGAGTGAAATGTATGTTTCAGGTGTATTTTGGTGAACAACAGAGAGAGTATAACATAAAACATACTAGAAATATGTTTATGACTTGATTGTATTACCGTTTTATCAACGGATGAAGATGATCCAGTCTACAGCTCTTGAGTCAACAGTACATTGAGTCGTTCGCAGCAGTTCTCGAGTCAACAGTACACTGATCTGAGGACAGCAGCTCTCGCGTCAGCAGTACATTGAGTCGATCACAGCAGTTTGCGAGTCACCAGTACAATGAGCTGAGAATCGCCTCTTTCGGACATCAGTGAGCAGCTGATGAGCATGCGTGAACCAAGGACTTGAATGAGGGGGCAAAACGTTTCAGTCGAGAGATGTAAACAAATTTTACTATTGAGTATTGTGCATGCAGATTATATCTATAGTTGTGATGAGCTGGTTTATGGTTTCTGTAAAAAAGGGTGAGTTGATTAAGACTAGTTTAATCACTTTTTATGCTTTAAACATGTGTAGAACATCCACGTTTGTATATCACTGTCAGTATTTGGTGCTTTAGGTGCAAAACTTTAATGTTGGGTGTATTGTAAGATCACTGAATGAAACACTGATGACAATAAACATGCTTATTATTATAACTTAATTAAATAAAATGTTATAATCAGCAATATGCCCTTACATATGGCTTTATTGAATGTGTTTGTGTGTGTATTCTACAACGCAGGCGTATTAGCATTATATATAGTGACGTCATTACGTGATGACGTAAATGAACTGGTGAATCGTTTTTTTTGAACCAGTTCATTGAAACGAACCGTCCGAAAGAACCAGTTCGCGGAAAAGTTTTGGACTTCCCATCACTAGAAGTATGTAACTTTTTCAGTGTTATAATACTTTCTCCAATTAAAATTTAATATGCAGAGACAACTATAAGAAAGCCGTTCATAGGTAAATTTTCTAGAAAACTGTAAGCACCTTGTCTCTGTGGCGCTGTGCCGAAAATCCTCTACCAACTGCAGATGGCGGGCATATTCGGTAAGTTGTTTTGAAAACAAAGTTTATATTTGTGATTCCATTTGGTGCCGCTAGTGGTGCAGAAAGGACATACTTTAAGTACAGTAACAAAGTACACTGACAATTTTATGTCTGCTCGCTTAAAACAAAAGTAAAAGCACACATCTTGTTAACAACTCACATGATTTGAGGTATCATTAATATCCCTAGCACAAATGGTTGAGTGCAAGTTACACAAGTTTAATGCTTAAGGTTAGGTGCTTGTTCAAATCTCAAACCCTGTTATTGGCTGTTGTCTACCTACTGAATTGCCTCTCAAGGACAGTAAAGACTGAAAGTGAAAGTGATAACCATAAAAATAAATTAATAAAATAAAAATCACAGTATCAAAGAATATTGCAATTTATTAATATTAAATAACAGAACAAAATAACATTAAAACAAAACAAAAAATATATATTATAATATATTTTTTTTATTTTTTTTGATACTGCCCTGTAACAGTTCAGTTATTTGTAATTTAGCTTGATTGTAAACGGGTCTGCCTTCCTAAACATATTTGAGACTTAATGTGTCTATAAATTAATTTTCTGTATTGTTATGTGCTTGCCCTTTTAAGAGCTAAGAAAATACATGTATAAAAAAAGAGCCCAGTGTGTATGTTCAATAGTGATGGTTGCCTTAGCAATCAACATTAATAAAGGCCGTAAAACTCTGACTATGATCAGGCTCTTATATAAAGTTGATTGTGCTTGTGGGATGTTAAGACATACAATTCCTGTTAAGTAGCATCCGAGCTGATCTGATCTGAAATCAGCTTTTTGAGGCT
This sequence comes from Myxocyprinus asiaticus, assembly GCF_019703515.2. Taxonomy (NCBI): domain Eukaryota; kingdom Metazoa; phylum Chordata; class Actinopteri; order Cypriniformes; family Catostomidae; genus Myxocyprinus; species Myxocyprinus asiaticus. The sequence goes on along the minus strand of NC_059354.1, from coordinate 3,490,072 downwards.
GGGCTGAGTGATGGTGTCTCCTTGGCCTCTGCGCCAAGGCCATCTCACAACCTTTCATCACACCACCCGCGCATGTCATCATCAAGAGACTGCTGCCTGAGTGTGTCATCATCACGAGACTGCGGCATAGCTTTGTGGCTGGCTCGGTGGGTGTAATCATGTGATTTGAAGGTATGACAGTGTAATGACACAGAGCGGTGGAGTGAAGAGCACCTCCCACCAACACCCTCTCCATCTCTGCCTCTAGTCTGGTCTCTAAGGTGAAATTGAAATTTATGGCTGTTAAGAGAGATACACCTAATTTCAGTTATAATTGCATTAATGGTAATTGCACTACAATGAAGTGCAAGTCTGTTGTTCTGTCTTAACCATTTTATTTGGTCTTACTTTTTGCTATTTCTTCTTCTCTATTTCTACTTTTCCTTATCCCATTCTCGAGATTCCTGTGCTAATGTGGGTTTGTGAGCGAGAGCAATCTTTGGGCATGACATTCGATGAGGAACATTTTAGCGACATTTTGCAGATGAACAAAGACACTCTGAATATTTTAGTTTTTAGTTTTTTTTCCAGATGAAAACTGTGGCCATTAGGGATGGACTTGAATGAAAACCTGCTTGTCTGGATATCATGCTAAAGTCCTAAATCTGCAGTCCTCCTAAAATTCTAGACTTGCTACAGTACAAATTCATTCTGTTTATATTACTGTGCACACCTGTGATATGCCTTTAAGTAGACATTTAGCAGATGCTTTTACTCAAAGTGACTTTAAGTACACTTATTGCAGAGACAATCTCCTTGGAATTACCTGAAGATAGATGCCTTGATTAAGGGCACAATAATGGAATTTTTAGCTGTGTATATTCCCGGTCCTGCTCGACCAACTCTGAACGGGACTCGAACCGGCGTCTCCAGGCATGCTAACGAGTAGGCTAATGGATACAGCCCCAAGCGTCAGTCACTAGTGTGCCCCTTGAGGCCAGGGGAGTGAGGTTTACACATACCACACAGCTATCATGTACCAGCTGGATCCAGTTACACTCACCTCCCTAAACCTCACTCCCATCCGGGTCATGGCACCACTGTTAGCAGTCCTGCTCAACTCGCTCCGAACGGGACTTGAAGTGGTGTCTTACATACAGATACAGAATACAGTTACATTCAAAAAGTATTTTGATTACTTAAGGGATTACTTTGCATTTTATTGTCATTTGTTTCATTTAATATTTAGTCCTTTCAGATTCAGATTCAAACATTTATACATATAAATGATGCGATCCAAAGTGCATTTGAACAGCGGTGAAACACTTTCTTATGATGTGTTACATTCATATGAGCAGACAGAGAAGTAAGTTTGAAGTACGTTTGGAGCAGAAGAAATAGAAATAAACCTTGTGTAAACTGTCAGCTTTATGCTAAGCTAAAATGCTATTTCTAGCCATTTTACATGAACATTACCAGGCACGATCATATTTTTTATCAAGAAAATTCACGCTGAATCATAATTTCTTTTTTTCTAGTAAGACCTTTGATATCAGGGCAAAAATCATAATCTTGATAATAATTTTTGTATTGTTTTCCTGAAAAAAGATCTAAAAATCTTTAAAACAAGTTCAATTTGATTTATTCTGTTTTAGAAACAACACTGCATAAGATATTTATGTTTTTCTTAGAATATATTTTTAACATGTATTTTGTCTTACTGTGCTGGCAGAGTTTTTACAGTTATAACAAGTGAAAGAATCCACCAGTGCTGAAGAAGTAATCCAAAGTATTTAGAATATGTTACTGACCTTGAGTAATCTAACGGAATACATTACAAATGACATTTTACAGCATGTATTCTGTAATCTGTAGTGGAATACATTTCAAAAGTAACCCTCCCAACCCTGCATGCGCGTTAGCTGCGCTCATTGCCAGTATTTAGTTTCGTCAGCAATCTGCATCAAATAAATAAAGAAAAAAGTTCTGTCTCTCATACAACATGCATCTTTAGATGATTGTTTGGTATTTAGTTGTGTAGTTGGGTCTTTAGATGTGTTGTTTGGTCTTAAGTTGGGTCTTTAGATGAGTTGTTTGGTTTTTAGTTGTGTAGTTGGGTCTTTAGATGAGTTGTTTGATCTTTAGTTGTGTAGTTGGGTCTTTCGACGAGTTGTTTGGTCTAGTTGTGTGGTTGGGTCTTTAGATGAGTTGTTTTGTATTAAGTTTAGTCTTTAGATGAGTTGTTTGGTCTTTGGTTGTGTAGTTGGGTGTTTAGACAAGTTGTTTGGCCATTGTCCAGCAGCCATATCACCCTGTAGCTTTTGCCTGGTAACTAATGTTGCTGCCGGAAAAGGTATTAGGGAGGCCAGCTGGGGGTGCTCACCCTGTGATCTGTGTGGGTCCTAATGCCCCAGTATAGTGATGGGGACACTATACTGTAACAAGGCACCATCCTTAAACCGAGAAATGACCTAGAAATGCCAGGTCAGTCCAAGGGCTGAAGAGGTGGTGACAGATCGGCGTGATGGCCACGCGATGTATCCCATGGTGCTATGCCCATCTCGGGACTCGAGTCTGAAGCTAGTGCTGAAGCGGTCTCATATGCATCAACCCGAGCGGTGTGGCCTCTGAAAAAGTTTCAGTGGAACCGCTGTCCTCCATCTGAACGCTTTCAGACAGTCCATCGGCACTAATCCCATGTGGGGGTATTCGTGCCACAGCTGGGTGCCCATTGGCGGGGGGTCCGCCGCTTGAGCCCCAACCCTGCCAAAAAGGAACGGTGGACGGCGGTCGAGACGATGGCCATGTACACTAGACATGTGACCCAGAAAACAAGGAAACTGCTCTTTTGCTGAACCTTTAGGTACCGCAACCTCTGGGGCATGCGGCGAAAATGGAAACAAAAGATTCTCCTCCATGGGGGCGGGCTGCGGCGGAGCCGGAGATGTTGCTGCAGGGAGATGCCCTTGGCAACGAGCGGACGGGGTGTGGGATCTTGAGCCGTGCCAGGGCAGGATGTGCTTTATAGCCTCCGTCTGCTTCTTCACCGGCGAGAACTGCTGGGCAAAGTCCTCGACGGTGTCGCCAAACAGGCCAACCTGGGAGATGGGGGCGTCAAGGAACCGTGCCTTGTCGGCCTCTCGCATCTCTACCAAGTTGAGCCAGAGGTGGCGCTCCTGGACCACGAGAGTGGACATCGCCTGCCCGAGAGACTGCGCTGTGACCTTTGTCGCCCAGAGAGCGAGGTCGGTTGCCAAGTGCAATTCATGCATCAATCCCGGGTCAGAACTACCCTCGTGCAGTTCTTTTAGTGCCTTGGCTTGGTGTACTTGCAGGAGAGCCATGGCATGCAGGGCGGAGGCAGCTTGTCCAGCGGCACCGTAGGCCTTAGCCGTCAGAGACGATGTAAACCTACAGGCCTTGGACGGGAGCTTCGGGCCCCCGCACCAGGTGGCGTCGCTCTGCGGACATAAGTGCACCACGAGCGCATTTTCCACCTGGGGGTTCACCGAATACCCCCTGGCCGCTCCACCATCGAGAGTAGCGAGAGCTGGGGAGCTGAAAGATCAGGACCAGGCAGTAAAAGGTGCCTCCCATGACCTCGTCAGCTCCTCATGCACTTCCGGGAAGAAAGGAACGGGGGCGGGGCACATCTGTGAGCGGCCCCCGAGCCCAGGAACCAATCATCGAGCTGCTAGGTTTCAGGGGAGAGTGGAGGGTTCCACTCTAGCCCGATGCTCATGGCCGCCCGGGAAAGCATGTCCGTCATTTCCACGTCGGCTTGAGACTGGTCAACTGTTCCTGAAGGAGGAAGCCCAGCTGAAGCCTCAGCGTCAGACGGGACGAGCCCGCTCTCCGATGCTGCGCTCGATAACTCATCATCTTCCGGGGCGCCAAACGAGATGTCGAACCCGCCATGAGACGAGCCGGCAATCTCGTCCAAGCACGCGATCGGGGCAAGCGAGCGTGCTGGGGAATGGGAGGTCCGTCGGATACCCAGCGGAGGTGGTCCCATTGAGGTCCCCAAATCGCCCCCAGTACTAACCGGCACGGCCTCATACCTGTAGGTAGAAGGACTGAGGTGGGGAGCCGCTGGGGTGGCTTGCTTTTTTACGAATGCAAGCCGCGACTGCAACGTTGCCATGGTCTTGTTCTCACAATGAGGACATGATCCATCCACGAACGATGTCTCCGCATGGGCAGTGCCCAGACACGTAAGATGGCGATCGTGGCCATCGGAAGCAGAGAGACCGCAACCAGGAATAACACACAAACAGAAGGGCATCTTTAAAAAGACGTTCCGTGTGTGCCGCTCTTTTATGAATGGAAAATATACTCTTTTCAGAATGTACTCTTTTTTTGCACTTCCGAAGCGCCCAGGGGCGTTCTCTGCACTGCACAGGCACAGAGGGGGAGAAGCCGCTGAAATGCGCTGTCAAATCCAGCAGTCTTTAGCGAGGTGAGTTTTTCTAGAGGTATTGTATTCAGTGCACTGAATGCAACCGCTCAACTCCGAAGAGAAAATCTGAATGAGTGGTTGCATACCAGCTCCTTTTATACCCGTATGTCCGGGGGAGTGGCATGCAAATTCCACTCGCCAATTCTCATTGGCCTTTTTTCAAAGATCAGAGGTGTTTTGGGCGCCCAAGAGTGACCCCTAGTGTCACTACATCGACACAACGTTGAGTGAGTGACAGATAGGGAACCCTAGTTACCACATACTGTAGCATAACTGTGCTACAAAGCAAATATAACACTTTAGCAACCACCAGAAAACTAGTTTTGCATCGGAAAAGAACATTCACATCTTCATAAAATATAAAAATAAATATTGTTGGACATTTTCAAGAGTGCTGGTAATTATTCATACACAACATATCTTGTTTAAATGTAAAATTTAAATGCATGTGATTGACTTTATATGAACAGGTCTCCTGGAAAGGCAGGAGACTGATCGCACATAACTTCATTATTTCACAGCTTTCATAATGTTTAAGCCTAAACTTATAAATGTAATAAGTCGGAAATTTTTTTTAAATTAACTCACATGAGCAATTTCTTGTCTTCCCCAGTGGAGACAGACGACAGAACACGTAATCTGGCGTGCGCTTCGCTTGTGATTTTGATTCAGATTCGTGAGTCTCAAAACAAATCATTCAGACCACTTTTTGAATCTTTTTGTTCAGTTCAAAGGAATCAAATTTAAAAGATTTGACTCAAATGATTCTTTCAACGAATCCACACATCACTATCACCGATCTGCATGCATTTTTGCACGTACTGCTGTTATTTATTTTTATTTTTTTAGGTGTTCAGTTGCAAAACTAACGAAAGGGTCTGGAGAAATTTATTGGAGTAAAAGTATCAATTTTCTCTTCAAAATGTAGTAAAGTGAAAGTAAAAGTCCAAAGAAATATTTATACTCAATAAAGTACAAATATATAAAATAAACTGTATTTAAGAACAGTAAAAAAGTATTTGTACTTCGTTACTATACACGTCTGGTCTTTAGATGAGTTGTTTGGTCTTTGGTTGTGTAGTTGGGTCTTTAGACGAGTTGTTTGGCCATTAGTTGTGTAGTTGGGTCTTTAGATGAGTTGTTTGGTCTGTAGTTATGTAATTGGGTGTTTAGATGAGTCGCTTGGTCTAGTTATGTAGTTGGGTCTTAAGTTGGGTCTTTAGATGAGTTGTTTGATCTTTAGTTTGGTAGTTGGGTCTTTCGATTAGTTGTTTGGTCTAGTTGTGTGGTTGGGTCTTTAGATGAGTTGTTTTATCTTAAGATTGGTATTTTGATGAGTTGTTTGGTCTTTGGTTGTGTAGTTGGGTCGTTAGATGAGTTGTTTGGCCATTAGTTGTGTAGTTGGGTCTTTAGATGAGTTGTTTGGTCTTTACATTGGTTTTTAGAAGAGTTGTTTTTGTCTTTAGTTGTGTAGTTGGGTCTTTAGATGAGTTGTTAAGTCTAGTTGTGTAGTTGAGTCTTAAGATGAGCTGTTTGGTCTTTAGATCTTGAGATGAGTTGTTTGGTCTTTAGTTGTATAGTTGGGTTTTTAGATGAGTTGTTTGGTCTAGTTGTGTAGTTGGGTCTTTAAATGAGTTGTTTGTTTTTTAGTTGTGTAGTTGGGTCATTAGATGAGTTGTTTGGTCTTAAGTTGGGTCTTTAGATGAGTTTTTTTGGTGTTTAGTTAGGTCTTTAGATGAGTTGCTTAGTTTTTAGTTGTGTAGTTGGGACTTTGGATTAGTTGTTTGGTTTTTAGTTGTGTGGTTGGGTCTTTAGATGAGTTGTTTGGTCTAGTTGTGTAGTTGGGTCTTTAGATGAGTTGTTTGGTCTTAAGTTGGGTCTTTAGATGAGTTGTTTGGTATTTAGTTGTGTAGTTGGGTCTTTAGATGTGTTGTTTGGTCTTAAGTTAGGTCTTTATATGAGTTGTTTTGTTTTTAGTTGTGTAGTTGAGACTTTAGATGAGTTGTTTGATCTTTAGTTGAGCAGTTGGGTATTTTGATGAATTGTTTGGTCTAGTTGTGTGGTTGGGTGTTTAGATGAGTTGTTTGGCCATTGTCCAGCAGCCATATCACCCTGCAGCTTTTGCCTGGTTGCCCACTAAAGCTAAGCAGGGTTGAGCTGGGCCAATACCTGGATGGGAGACCTCCTGGGGAAAACAAATGTTGCTGCTGGAAGAGGTATTAGGGAGGCCAGCAGGGGGTGCTTACCCTGTGGTCTGTGTGGGTCCTAATGCCCCAGTATAGCGATGGGGACACTATACTGTAAAAAAGCACCGTCCTTCAGATAAGATGTTAAGGTTCTGATTCTCAGTGGTCATTAAAATCCTAGGGCACTTCTCGTAAAGAGTAGGGGTGTACCCTGGTGCCCTGGCCAAATTCCCCCCATTGGCCCTTATCTATCATGGCCTCCTAATAATCCCCATCCCTGAATTGACTAAATCACTCTACTCTCCTCTCCATCAATAGCTGGTGTGTGGTGAGTGTACTGGTGCACTATGGCTGCCATCGCATCATCCAGGTGGATGCTGCACATTGGTGTTCAGTAGTTCATGTGTCAATGTAATCTTGTGTTGAAGCAGTAAATGTATTTGGCTTGCTGTCCGTATACTGTAGGGCTCGGAGCTTGAGACTCGACTCGAGTCCTGATTACCCCCAAAAAAGGCGTTAAGATGAAAGAACAGTACCATGACTATGACAGGAAGTATTTAGGACAGCAAGCCAGCAACAATTCTATTTGGTAAATTGGCCTGGCGAATGCTTCTGAATTGTTCTCCCCCTCCCCCCCCCTCCCCCCCCCCAAATCTGTACAGAGGGAATGCTTTAAGCATTTGTTTGAAGGTGCGTTCTTGTACGATTGCTGGTCGAGAGGGCTACGCTGTGATTTGAACGAGAGACCACCACTCATCGTAGAAGTGGGTGGGCTCACGGTATGCGAACAGGGAAGGTGAAGTGAGGGTTGGCTCGTGCTGTGTTCGAAAGGGAGGGCTTACACTGCGATTCGAATGTGAGACTGCTCTATAAAGAGAGAGAGCTCACGACATTCGAACGGGTAAGCCCAGCAAGCAGTCGAACAGGGAAAGTGAGCACTAGTTGGTCGTGCTGCGTTCGAAAGGGAGGGCTCACACTGTGATTCGAATGGGAGACTGCTCTATAGAAAGAGAGCGCTCACGGCATTTGAACAGGTAATCCCAGCAAGCAGTCGGACGGGGAAAATGAGCACAAGAGTTAGTCACGCTGCGTTCGAAAGGGAGGGCTCACACTGCGATTCGAATGGGAGAGTGCTCTATAAAGAGTGAGCGCTCACTGCATTCGAACAGGTAAGCCCAGTAAACAGTCAAACGGGGAAAGTGAGCACTAGTTGGCTTGCGTTGTGTTCGAAAGGGAGGGCTCACACTGTGATTCGAACAGGAGACTGTTCTATAAGGAGAGAGCATTCACGGCATTCGAACGGGTAAGCCCAGCAAGCAGTCAAACAGGGAAAGTGAGCACTAGTTGGCTTGCGTTGTGTTTGAAAGGGAGGGCTCACACTGCGATTCGAACGGGAGACTGCTATATAAAGAGAGAGTGCTCACAGCATTCGATCGGGTAAGCCCAGCAAGCAATTGAACGGGGAAAATGAGAACGAGAGGGATGGGGCTTGTTTGCAGGGGTAGCCTCACTCAATGGACTACACATAGATAGGGAAATATGGTGCTTTGAGAAGAGGAGGTGGTGACCGCTATCTCCTGTAATGCTAGCTGCAGCTGCTGAGAAGCGAAGACAAAAAGGCTTCAGCGGAAGCATGGTAAATGTGTTTCCATTGCTGTAGATGCACTTCTATGAAAGCATGGAACTTAGACATTGAAAGCGCCTGTGGAGAAAATATTAACAACTGTGTACACACAATTGGTATGGGTGGGGCACTGTTGCTGTGGTATCGAGTAGGGCACAAAAGACTTCATTTGATTTATTAACACCTGTAATGGAAGCAAAGGTTAGTTTGTTCTTACCTGTAGTGGAGTAAATGGTTAGTTAGGAATATGTAGATTTATTACCTTTATAAACGTCTGTAAGGGAAGAAAAATGTTAGTTATGGAAAATGTGACAATTACGTTCATATGCAGCTTTGAGGAAAGCAAAAATTTAGTTAAGAATACAACTTTATTACGTTTGTCATGGCAGGGCACTGTTACTGCGGTATTAAGTAGGGCACAAAAGACTTCATTAGAATCATCAACACCTGTAAGGGAAGCAAAGGTTAGTTTGTACTTACCTGTAGGGGGAGCAAATATTAGTTAGGAATATGTACCTTTATATATATCTGTAAGGGAAACAGAAGGTTAGTTATGGAAAACGTGTCAATTATGTTTATATGCAGCTTTGAGGGAAGCAAAAGGTTAGTTAAGAATACAACTTTATTACATTTGTCATGGCAGGGCACTGCTTGTGGCAGTATCAAAATGCAAAGGGGTGATGCTGTGGCATAATTGAGAGTATGCGGGCAATTCTGCGGCAGTATCGAGCATGGGCGGGCGCTGCCGCACATTATCTGGTGGGGCACTGTGGCTGCAGTATCAAATAGGGCACACATAGTTTATCACATTTAGGTGTCGGGCGCATTTCGACCATGAGCAAAGGAAATGCCAATGTCATAGTTAACGGGAAAAGCTAAAAGGCTCTTAAGATTACTGCACCACCACTGCAGCACTGGAGAGCCCACGGAATGAATGACATGAAATCTCACACTGCATTCGAATGGGAGAGCCCACCCTGTGATTCGACAGGAGAGCCTGCATTGCGGTCGAATGGGAGAGCCCACACTGTGATTCGAACGGGAGTGCCTGTGACCAGTGCGCTGAAGCTCACACTGCATTAGAACATGAGAGCCCACACTCCAGTTCAATGGAAAAGCCTGCATAGCGTTCGAATGGGAGGGCCCACACTGCATTCGAATGGTGGGTGGTGCAGAGTAAAGAACCTTGCTCAATAGCAGTTTGTGATGGGTATATATTTATGAGCTGTGCCCCTTGAGTTTTAATAAGAGGAAACATAAGAGGAAACAGGAAACATGATTGCGGTGTTGTGGGAGATTTAGTGGCAAGGCCTGAAAGGTTCTGCAGTTGCGGCACCTGGAAAAAACACATTTGCACTGCTTTGCGGTGTGGTGGAAGTTTGTCGCATTGTCTGAAGGCTTGTTGAGTGCATTGCCACTGAGACATAGCGCGTGTGGAGGCTTCACGCCATCCAACACTGCAACCATGCTCAACTCACCACGTACCCCACGAGAACGAACCACATTATAGTGACCACAAGGAGGTTACCCCATGTGACTCTACACTCCCTAGCAACCAGGCCAATTTGGTTGCTTAGGAGACCTGGCTGGAGTCACTCAGCAGGCCCTGGGATTCGAATTAGCGAACTCCAGGGGTGACAGCCAGCTTCTTTTACCACTGAGCTACCCAGGCCCCACAGTTGTGCTTTCTTTACTAAAATGGTTGCCATCTTTGGCTCCTCGGTAGGTAATGGTGAAGTCTTGGAAAGACACCTAGATAGAGAAAGTGAGAGAAAAACCTGCGTATAATCCAATGACAGGAATTTAAATGGGCTCTCACAGAGACCTGCTGGAGGTAATATTGGTGAGACCCTGTGGAAGGTGCAATTTCAGGCGCTGCTGTAGAAAAGACAAAGTAATCATATTTAGGTGAAACTTTAGAAAAAATGTGCTAGGGAATACAGTACATCTTCATAAACAATGTGAAAAAACAGCACAAAAAACTTTGGCTCTGTACTGCATACAGATATGCATGGACTTGCAATCATCATTGAAGGATTCACTTTAGGCCATTTGTTCTTTAGGAGTATAACTGTCACCTGTAGTACAATTACTTCTTGCATAGGAAATGCATGGCATAGCAATAGGTTATCTAGGAATGCATTGAGTTGTAGCTCTGCACTGCATACAGAAATGCAAGAGAAATGTGCTGGGAAATATAGTATGTCTTAATAAACAATGTAAAAACAGCATAAAATGATCTGAGAAATAAGAGCTTTGGCTCTGTACTGAATGCAAATATGCAGGAGAAATGGACTTGCACTCATTACTGAAGGATAGACTTGTGGTAATTTGTTCCTTAGGAGTATGACTGCCCCCGCTGTACAATGTATGTCAATATATGTCAATAATGCTGAGAGGAAGCGAGACATGTTGCAGAATGATTATGAATGAGTTGGAACGTGGAGCATGATCTGCCTCTTGTGGAGCCGAATTTGGCTCGTGCCTGTTTGGAGAGAGGCTGTGTATAACTGCAGTGTGCTGTGGAATGGTCAGAGCAAGTACTGCGCGGCAGCGAGCTTGCGTTAAAATGTCTGTGTTGGTTTGAAAAGAATTTGTCATTAGATTATCGGTCGATTGAAGGGAGTTCTGTGTTGCATGATGCCGAAGGGCACTTTGGAGGGAGAAACAATCATGATATTCATGTTAGAAGATGACGAACAATTGCTGAATGGAGCACACCCTCTAAACAAGCTGTGGTGTGGTAATGAGGCTGACAGGCATCACCTGTGGCAGAACCTGATTAGAAATGCTGGGGGTCGAAATGGTGGTTGGATTGAATAGTTAATCTTTGTTTCTTTCGCTTTCAAATAAAATTGGATTGTAATGGTATGAAGCCGGAACGGCGCCGGGTGAAAAGTTTAGATAAGAGAACATATGAGCAGTCTTAGAGAGCTGTTTCACATTTTTAAAGTGCAGGAGCAGCCAGTTTGTGGCAGCAACTTCGCACTATAAACTGCTTCATCGAATGGAGCATAGAAAGACAGACAGGGTCAAAAAAAAAAAAAAAAAAAAAAAAATTATATATATATATATATATATATATATATATATATATATATATATATATAAAAAAACACTTAACATGGTAGCCATCAATACTGCTAAAAAACAAAGAGCTGCTGTGGCAGCTTCTGTTGAACAACAAGACTGTTTGGATGGAGGAGCTGTTCTGGTGGAGCCAAATGCTTTGCAGGGAAGTTGCATCCGATGATCCGTCTGCCTGGGTCTGTTCATGGGAAATGGGTGGGGCCGAATGCCGGAAAGACTCTCATGTCAGGAGAGTTGTCACAGGAAGCAGGTAAGCAGCGGCTTATATACTCCTGCTCGTGGGCTGTGATTTGTCAGATTCAAATTAACATGCTCCTCCTGAACCTCTGTTAATTAACTCCATGTGGTTGAGGAGATTACCCCTATACTATATAAAGCACTTTGAGTGCCTAGAGAAGTACTTTATAAATGTAAGGAATTATTAATATTAGTTTTGTAGTTGGGTCTTTAGATGAGTTGCTTGGTCTTAAGCTGGGTCTTTAGTTGAGTTGTTTGGTTTTTAGTTGTGTAGCTGGGTCTATAGATGAGTTGTTTGGTATTTAGTTGTGTAGTTGGGTCTTTAGATGAGTTGTTTGGTCTAGCTGTGTGGTTGGGTCTTTAGATGAGTTGTTTTATCTTAAGTTTGGTCTTTAGATGAGTTGTTTGGTATGTAGTTATATAGTTGGGTATTTAGATGAGTTGCTTGGTCTAGTTGTGTAGTTGTGTCTGTTTGACTCATCCCTGTACCTTTTTTTCACATCATCTCTCACAGGCTGAATGGAATTATGATATTGTTAACCGAGAGCTCCTGGCGGTCAAGCTGGCATTGGATGAGTGGTGTCACTGGTTGTAGGGAGCTAAAGAACATTTTGTGGTCTGGACCAACCACAAAAACCTTTAATATATTTGGTCTGCCAATAGGCTTAATTCACAACAGGCTCTTTGGGCTCTCTTCTTTGGGTGGTTCGATTTTAAGATCTCTTATTGCCCGAGCTCCAAAAACACTAACCTTGATGCTCTCTCTCGTGTCTTTCAGAGCCCGAGTGCCCCACCTGCCCCAATGCCATCATTGCCCCTAAACAGGTTGTGGTGGCGGTCTCATGGGGGGTTGAGGTTTGGGTCAAGAGAGCACTTAGTATGGTACCCACCAAGAGAGGTTGCCCGAAGGGTCTGTTGTTTGTCCCAGAGTCAGTCAGATCACCCATTCTCCAGTGGGGTCATGCATCCAATGTCGCTTGTCATCCAAGAGTCAGGTGCACTTTGGCACTGGTGCGTCAGAGGTTCTGGTGGCCGACCATGACGAGGGACAGTCGTTGGTTTGTGTTGGCCTTTTCGGTCTGTGCTCAAAACAAGCCCACCAATCACCCACCTGCCGGCCTCCTCCAGGCCCTTCTCATTCCCTCCTGCCATTAGTATCACATAGCCCTTGACTTTTTTACCGGCCTTCCCCCTTCCCAGGGCAATACTGTGGCGCTCATGGTGGTGGACCGTTTCTCTAAAGCTGCCCACTGCGGCTGCTGTGGTGGACCAAGTCTTCCCCATCAATGGCCTCCCAGTGGACGTGGTCTCTGACAGGGGCCCGCAGTTTGTCTCTCATTTCTGGAGAGAGATTTGTCGGGAGCTAGGGGCCTCTGTTAGACTTTCTTCTGGATTCCATCCTCAGATTAACGAGCGGGCCAATCAAGATCTAGAATGGATGCTTCATTATCTCGCCTCCCAGAATCCTGCCTCCTGGAGTCATCATCTCTTGTGGATTAAGTATGCTCACAATTCTCTGCTGGTGTCATCTACGGGTATGTCTCTCTACCAGTCTAATCTTACCAACCTCCTTTGTTTCCTTCTCAGGAGCTGGAGGCCGCTGCCTTGGCCTTTGTCAGACTCTGCCGTCGAACCTGGGCATGTGCTCGGAGGGCTCTACTGCTGGCCAGGGACCACACCAAGGCCCATGCCGATTTGCGCCGCTCAGTCCCACTGGTTTACATCACTGACCAGAAGGTCTGGCTGTCCACCAAAAACCTTCCACTCAAGACCTTGAACCGCAAACTGTCCCCTAGGTTTGTGGGTCCCTTTAACATATCTAAGGTTTTGAGTCCGGTGGTGGTGCAGCTCACATTCTCTCCCTCCCTGGGTAGAGTCCATCCTGTCTTCCACATTTCCTGTGTCAAACCCTATGTCCGTTCCCCCCATAATTCTCCAAAAATGCCGCTCCTTCGATGGCTGCTAGATGCCAGGCGGAGGAGTCAGGGTTTCTAGTACCTGGTTGACTGGGAGGGATATGGTCCTGAAGAGAGATGTTGGATACCGGCTCGGGACATCTTGGATCCATCCCTCATCGACGATATCCACCGTCGTTGCAGGTTGGCCCATCAGGAAGCACCAGGAGGTGCTCCTGAGGGGAAAGGTAATGTTGGGATCTCTGGGTGATTTGGCAGTGTGTCCACGCTGTTTGTGACGTGTTATGTTTTCGTGATGTGTTTCACTGTTTGTTTATGCGGCCATGTGCTCGTCAGCACTGCAGAATTTCTCCGCAGGGTTGGCGAGCTCATTATCATCATTAGTTTCACCTGTTCCCTATTTTCTCTCCCCTATATTTTGCCCTCATGTTTGATGTCTTGTGCTAGACTGTATTGTGCGTTCTCCATGCAGTCAGCCTCTGTCAGTTGGTCTAGCTGGGTCTTTAGTTGTTTGGTCTTTAATTGTGTAGTTGGGACTTTAGATGAGTTGTTTCATTTTTAATTGTGTAGTTGGGTCTTTAGATGAGTTGATTGATCTTTAATTGTGTACAGTAGTTGGGTCTTTAGATGAGTTGTTTGGTTTTTAGTTGTGTAGTTGGGTCTTTAGATGAGTTGTTTGATCTTTAGTTGTGTAGTTGGGTCTTTAATTGTTTGGTCTAATTGTGTAGTTGGGTCATAAGATGAGTTGTTTTGTCTTTACGTGGGTCTTTATATGAGTAGTTTGGTCTGTAGTTGTGAAGTTGGGTCTTTAGATGAGTTGTTTGGTTTTCAGTTGTGTAGTTGGGTCTTTAGATGAGATGTTTTATCTTTAATTGTGTAGAGTAGTTGGGTTTTTAGATAATTTGTTTGGTTTTTAGTGGTGTAGTTGGGTCATTATGTGAGTTGTTTGGTCTAGATGTGTAGTTGGGTGTTTAGATGAGTTGTTTTGTATAAAGCTGGGTCTTTAGATGAGTTGTTTGGTTTTTAGTTGTGTGGTGTGGTCTTTAGATGAGTTGTTTGGTCTTTGATTGTGTAGTTGGGTCTTAAGGTGAGTTGTTTAGCCATTAGTTGTGTAGTTTGGTCTTTAGATGTGTTGTTTGGTCTTTAAATGTCTAGTTGGTTCTGTCAATGAGTTTTTCGTCTTTTGCTGTGTAGCTGGGCCTTTAGATTATTTGTTGTTCTTTAGTTGTATAGTTGGGTTTTTAGATGAGTTGTTCAGCCTTTAGTTGTGTAGTTGCATCTTTAAATGGGTTGTTTGGTCTTTATTTGTGTAGTTGGGTCTTTTTGTTATTAAAATTTTTTATTGATTCCATCCACAAAAACAGATAAACACAACATAAAATATGGAATTAGTTATATAAATTAAACCCCACCCCCCACCTGACACAAACATGCACTACAGTGGTCACTTACAATTATAACATAAAAAAATAAAAACAAATTAAAATAATATACTTTCAAAAAATGAGTGCATATACATATCAAACTAAAAATAAAAAATCCCTCTCCACTGCCCCACCTATAAATCTCCTCCTCAAATGCCGCCACCCCACCCATCTCCCCTCACCCCAGCCATCTTCCACACCCTAAGAATGATTCATCTGGCAACCATAACTCCGGTCACGACCCAAACTTTCAAGTGGCTATCCCCAAAATTAATGACCACCCCATCACCCAAAATGCAGCGTCTGGGGCAAAACGAAAATTGTGTGTCCAAAACGTTACACATAAATCTCTGAATCTTCGACCAAAATTTTTGTATATTAACACATCCCCAAAAAACATGGGTTGTGTCCCCGTCTTCTGATTGGCATTGCCAGCAGGTGGGTGTATCTTTAAGACCAAGTCTATACAATCTAGAGAGTGTCCAATAAAATCGATGCAAAATCTTAAATTACATCAGACGCACCCTTGCATCTCTAGATGTAGACTTGAGGTTTTTTAGAATCCTAGCCCACACTCGCTCCTCCAATACCAAGTTTAAATCTCTTGAAAGAAGTTGAAGCTCCATCCTCCAGACTCTGAATTAGCAAGAAGTAATATATTTATGCCTCATGACCTTTTCCAAAAGCAGTAATCACCACTTCTAGAGTATCTGCCCCTTTAGGGGGGTGTATGCTACTCCCAAAAATAGTACAGAGCAGGTGGCGCAGCTGTAAGTACCTAAAGAACTGAGATCTGGGAATCCTGAAATGTTGGACCAAATTTTCAAACGGTCTCAACACTCCACTCTCATATAGGTCACCGAGCATATTAACCTCCCTCACAATCCACTCTGACCAGCAGAAAGGAGGATTTATTAATACATAATTTTGGGTTTAGCCATATTTTCGAGGCAACATTTAAATAAATGTCCGAACTGATCATTCTGGACACTTTTGTCCATACCGCGTGCAAATACGAGATAACGGGGTGCAACTTAACTTCTCCGGTTAGTTTAATAGAAAGGCTTTGCAGTGGCAAAATGGGGCAAGAACCTCCTGTTCAATACCAAACCAGGGAGGGGCTCTCTCAGGTAGAAGCGACCAATGAGCCAAATGTCTGAGACCGAATGCATAATAATAAAACAAAATCTTGGGTAGGCCTAGCCCACCTTTGTCAACCGGCCTATGTAACATATTGAAATGTAATCTGGGACGCTTACCATTCCAAATGAAGGACTTCGCTATGCTATCAAATTGCTTGAAATAAGAGAGGGAGACATCTACAGGGAGAGACTGTAGCAGGTAGTTGAATTTTGGAATACAATTCATTTTAATAACATTGACCTTCCCAATCATAGATAAATCTAATGAAGCCCACCTGTACACATTGCTCGAAAACCTTTTTATTAAGCGGTCAAAATTAACTCTAACTAAATCACACAAATTTGCTGGGAATAAAATGCCCAAATAATTAATGCCCTGCTTGGGCCACTGGAAAACACCTGGCTGAAAAGCCATTACTGGGCAGTACGCTGTCAGAGCCAAGGCTTTGGATTTAGACCTTAGAAACTTAGAAAAGGAATTAATCATTCTGTAGAGGCAAGGCATAGCTCTAATGGGGTCGGAGACGAATAATAAAATGTCATCTGCGTAAAGCAAAAGCTTATGTGCCATACCTCCTGCCATCACCACTGGAAAATCCTCCTTTCTTATCGTGGCTGCTAATGGTTTCAGGGCAAGACAGAACAATAACGGGGAAAGAGGGCAACCCTGCCAGGTACCCCTATCCAGAGTAAAATAATCTGAAATTAATCCATATGTGTCACATCCGCCAGTTCTGTCCACTTGAGATCTCGTTCCCCTGAGTATTAATCCCTTCCCGGACTACATTTCCCAGAATCCCTTTCCTCCCGCCATTCACTCACACACCTGTTTTTCATTCACTCATCAACTCTCTGTGTATATATTCTCTGCTCTGGCTTCACTTCATTGCTTCACGTCTTGCCAATTCACCCCATTGTCTTGCATTTCTGAGCGTTTATCTACATTGTTTGCCTACCTATTTATGACCTTAGCCTGTTCCCTGGATTTACCCTTTTGCCTCTTGTTTTGGATTTATTGCTTTGTGTGGATTTGCTTACCTGGTTTGACCTCTGCCTGTTTGACTACTCTGCTAATAAACTCTGCACATGGATCTTACCTCAGTGTCTGACTCTGACCCATTACAATTTGTTTGTAATGCTGCTACCGGGTGTCTATAAAGCAACTTAAGTAACTTAATTCATCCAATAAAAGTCTTTATTGTATAACCCGTATATTTCCAACATCTTAAAAAGATTATCCTATTCTACCATATCAAATGCCTTCTCAGCGTCAAGTGAGATGTCAGTGACCGGAGTCTGATCAGTTGCCACTGACCACATAATATTGATGAAACGCCTAATGTTATCAGAAGAGCTGTGGCCCTGAATAAACCCCACCTGATCTATATGTATAAGAGATGTCATAACTTAATTGATTAGCCAGAATTTTTGGCAATATTTTAATGTCTAGCTGGATCAGAGAAATTGGACGGTAACTCTTACACTTGCTTGGATCTTTGTCCGTTTTAAGAATCAGACTAATCCGGGCTTGTGTCATGGTTGGCTGAAGCTTTCCTTTTCTTTAATGATTCCGTATAAACATCTAACAAAAGTGGAGCCAGTTCTGTAGCATAAGATCTAAAAAACTCAGCGGCAAAGCCGTCTGGCCCCGGAGACTTGCCTGTAGGCAAGGCTTTAATTACCTCATCAAGCTCCTCCAAGGTTATCTCAGAATTAAGAGAATTTTTTTGCTCCGTCATCAATTTAGGGACTTCTAATGGTTCCACAAAGTTCCTTATATCTTCATCAGTGGATGAAGATGAGGAACTATAAAGATCAAGATAGAAATCTTTAAAAGCATTATTAATATCAACGGCTGAGGGAAATATTTCACCACCAGCAGATTTCACTGAGGGAAAGGTAGAAAAAGACTCTCTCTGCTTTATATATCTAGTCAAAAGTTTCCCTGCTTTGTCCCCTAACTCAAAGTATGACTGTCTTACCCTGAATAGCCAAAACTCCACCTTCCATGACAAAATAGTATTATATCTGTATTTCAGTCAGGTCAATTCTTTGAGGCCATCAGATGACATTCGGCGCTTCAGCTCTGCCTCGGCATTTTTAATATTCCCTTCCAACTCCATGAGTTCTCTCGCTTTGGATTTTTGGATGAATGAGGCATACTGTATGATCCGACCGCTAAGAACCGCCTTAAGTGCCTCCCAAGCCATGCCCACAGGGGATACTGAGGACCAGTTTGTCTCCATATACACATTGATTTCAGCCTTTAACATTTGTTGGAAATCAGGATTTTGCAAAAGGGATACATTAAAGCGCCAACTATATGATTTCTTTTTCTCTATATGTGGCAACACCTCTAAACTCACCAGGGCATGATCTGAGACTAATATGTTCCCAACTGAGCAATCTACAACAGATGAAATGAGGGACTTAGATATCAAGAAAAATAAATATTCTAGAATAAATCTTATGGATTGATGAAAAAAATGTATAGTCCCTCCCAGATGGGTTTAAAAGTCTCCAAATATCTGTAAGACCAAGATTTTTACACATCCTGTGAAGCATCAATGTTGCTCTTGTGGGCTTACACACTTTTGCTTCACTATGATCAAGGACTGAGTCCATCAACAGATTAAAGTCTCCTCCCAATATTATATCATGAGGGGTGCCAGCAGCTTACAACATCCCTTCAAGATCAATAAAAAAAACCCTTATCATCAGCGTTAGGTGCATAAATATTAGCCAAAATCATCCTTTGCCCCTGAATTTCTGCTAAAACAATAATGACTCTTCCTAATTTATCGTTAATCTGTTTGAGACATTTTAATTTTAGATGTTTACTTATCAGTGTAATGACTCCCCTACTCTTACTTGAGCCAGCACTAAAGAAAACATGTCCACCCCATATCTTCCCAAATCTTTCAGCTTCATAGGGGGAAAAATGTGTTTCTTGAAGAAACACTATTTCAAATGTGTTACGTTTAAGAAAAGAAATAACCTTCCTTCTTTTTATGGGGTGCCCCAACCCATTCACATTCCATGTGGAGAGAAATAATCCACTCATATTAACATTTGACATTTTGACATATTAAAAAAATAGATTGTGTGTCAAAAATGAAATGATAAAGACCACATTCCAATATTAGTACAACAATCAAACCCCAAACTTCCCCCAGAACCAAACAAACAGAAAAAAGAAAAACAGCGCCAACTGGCGTCCATCCCTCTAAACTAACATGTACGCCTGCGAGATTCCCCACAACAACTTTGCCATCGGATTGCTCAAGTCCGGTGCATCTGTAAATATTTTGTGAGACTTAACAGAAAATAATATATAAAACAAACTCCAGCCAATAGGCAGAATAAACACAAAGAATGTGAAGATTCATTCACAAAACTGTATCGAAGGTGTGTTCCTCCACAAAACAAATTCCAGCCGCTAGCGGAACCAGCAAAAAAAAATAAAAAATCCATTCAATTTCATCGGGCAGTTCAACGAATGTTCAGTGTGCCGGCTGTTCATGAGTGAATCAGATGACCTAATCCTCCCGTTGTCCTACAAAAAATACTCCACAAAAACAAACTCCAGCCAATAGTAGGCATAAACACAAGGAACATGCAGATTCATCCACAACTGTCCCGAAGGTGTGTTACTCCACAAAACAAACTCCAGCCACTAGGCGGTTCCAGCACAAAAAGAAACAAAACAGGCGCCCAGTTTCCTTGGACGGTCAAGTGTATATTCAGTGAGACAAGCTACTTGGGGGCAATGTGAGAAACACACTATGACTTCCTCAGTCCATTGATTTTATGAAAAACATTGCTTGTTGTGGGCATGTAAATATTTTGCGGCCATCCTTAGTATCTATTCTCATTTGGCCAGAAACATCAGTGCAGAAATGATCCTCCGTCACTGCAAGAGTTTCTTGAAGGAGTGTTACTACACAAAACAAACTCCAGCCGCTAGGCGGAACCAACACAAAAAGAAACAAAATGGCACCCAGCTTCCTCAGACAGTTGAGTGTATGTACAGGGAGTCAATCCACTTTGGGGCCACATGAGAAACACCAAATGGCTAATTCACACCATTGACTCTATGAAAGACAATGCTTGATGCGGGCATGTAAATACTTTGCGCCATCCTTAGTATCTATTCTCAGTTTAGCCGGAAACATCAGTGCAAAAGTGATCTTCCGTTGATGTAAGAGTTTCTTGCATTCCTTGAACCAATCACATTTCTCTCGTCGAATTCGCAAGCTTTCCTTTGCTCCTCGCCTCGCGTAACACGAGATCTTTATCGGATGATCTCAGAAATTTGGCCAGAATTGTTCGGGGCCTGTCTCCCTCCACGGATCTGTGAGCTCACTCGATTTCCAGCTTGTGGCCTGTTATGTCGAGCAGACTCTGGAAGAGCTCGTCTAGGAATTTCACCAAATCTCTGCCTTCTTCATGCTCAGGAATTCCAACAATTCAGACATTATTTCACCTACTGTGGTTCTCCAGTTTTCCAAAACTCATTCCAGATCTATCTTGGTCGCTTCTAGTGGATTAGCAGCTAATTCCCTCTCTGATGACTCCAGATAATCGATCCGTCTCTTGACTTCCCTGATTCTTGTAACCAACTCAGAGAATTTCGTTTCCATCGCGTAATCGATAGACATATTACAGCAAGATCCTCCAGGTCAGCTACAACCTTCGCCAACATCAAAGACATGCTCACCAGTTGCTGCTGGATTTCTCCTGCCGCACCGTCCAAACAGAGTCCCTGGTCTGCGGGCCTGTCTGAGGTTTCAGCTTGAGCACGTAAGTGTCTTTTAATATTTCCAGAGCCCGAGGATTTTGAATTCTTTGACATGTTGACTTCAGAGAACAGATATATAGCAGGGTATATCGAATCTCATCGGTTTATGACATAAAAATGATTAAAAACTAGCAAAGTGCGCAGAGCTTGCCATTTACACATCTGCTCCTCGCATGGCATCACATGACTCCCCTGTAGTTGGGTCTTGAGTTGTTTAGCCATTAGTTGTGTAGTTTTGTCTTTAGTTGAGTTGTTTGGTCTTTAGTTGGGTATTTAGATTAGTTGTTTGGTCTTTAGATGTGTCGTTGGGTCTTTGGATGAGTTTTCAGCATATATTTGTGTAGTTGGATTCTTAAATGGGTTGTTTGTCCTTCAGTTGTGTATTTGGGTCTGTCAGTGAGTTTTTGTTTTGTCTTTAGCTGTGTAATTGGGTCTTTAGATCAGTTGTTGGCTTTTTGTTGTATAGTTTAGTCTTCAGACAGGTTGTTTGATCAGTAGTTGTATAGTTTGGTCTTTAGATGAGTTGTTTGGTATTTTGTTGTGTAGTTGGGTCTTTACCCAGATAGCACACGTACATCTCAGAGATGTCTTTTTTCAGATCTTTTAATCTGGAAAGCATCACATTTTTATTTACATCTGCTAAACATCTTAAAAAATATCAGATTTACAGTCATTCTAAATCATAAATGTCTCAAAGACATGCTGAATGTAATCCGCGAGGAACCGTCTTATAGACATATTGCAGATGAGCAAACAACCAAAAAATTACATCTTACAGATGTAAATACACACACACATCAAATAGATGTCTGGGTGATGTGCGTTTGCTATCTTGGTAGATGAGTCTCTTGGTCTTCAGTCATATATTTGGGCCTTTAGATGAGTTGTTTGGCCTGTAGCAGTGTTGTAAAGACTGTAGCTCTGTTGCTTGGTCGTTAGCTTTGTAGAACAGTCTGTAGCTCTGTTGTTCATTTGTTACTGTGTAGTCTGTCCATCGAAGAGTTGTTCAGTCTTTAGCTGCGGTGTTGATTACAGCTGTGTGTGTGTGCAGCCCACACATCAAGCAGTTCACCAAGGGGCCTCAGGCACCAATGGAATTAATTACACACAAAAGCATTTCTGTTTGGAATTCACACACCAAATTTATCACTGGCCCTTTAATGTGCCTCATCTGAGTCCATCCACACTAGCTGACTGCTCGAGGGCAAATAGCTCCTGACCTCCCAGTGCTGTGTGTGTGTAGTGTAAAAAGTGGGGGACACACACATGCTGGAGGCAAGCCTAAATCCAACAGTGACGGGTGTAGAAGGCTAACAATGCCCCCAGCAAATTCAACATCTAAGCCAGAGGCCACCCCTTACACACACACACACACACACACACACACACACGCACACACATACACATCGCTCCCACTGGGACAGGGGCTCACATCCAGTTCTGATTTTAGTAATTCTGTCATTTTGATGGTGATTATTCTTCATAGGCTTGGATAGGGTGTCAATTGCTATCTGGAATTATATCTTTACTGAAGAACAACAGAGCTGTTGATATAAAAGTGAGATTTAGATGAGAAAACACATTATGAAACATTATGAAATAATGAATACTGTTTCTACCAAATGTTTTCTAATTATTTATTAACAGTAATTAATAAAATCACTTAAAACCATAAAATCTATTCTATTACCATTTTTTATATATATATTATATTACATATTAATTTGGAATCACTTTATAATAACTACAAGGTATAAAATGTTTGCAAACCATTAGTCTTTAGTTAATTGATCATTTATGAATTATTGTTTCTACATTATTAGTATATTAATAGACTACGTACAAATAGCATGTTATTTGTTCATGTTCACTGTAGCAAAACATTTTTTTTTTTTTTTTATTGTTTAATAAGTTCAGCTGTTTAATAAAGTTTTTCATCCATAGTAAACAATTTGTTAATCATAACTGATGTATTTTATTTGATACCATCCAGTGGTAAAGAAGTGTTTATAAGAACATTAAGAAGGTATACATTTAGTTAATGTAAATTTATGAATTTGATATGGAGTTATGCATGAATTAATGTGTTTATAACTCTTTAAAGAACACTTACTATTAAAGCAATTAATGTGTAATAAAGGTTGTAGTAAAGCACAGACTATTTGGTAGCGAAGCATTTTGCATGACCTCTTCTAAAGTGAGAAAGGTAACACTTTAAAATAAGGTTGTAGTTGTTAACATTTGTAAATGCAATAGATATCATGGATTTTTTTTTTTTTTTTTTTTTTTTTTTGCAGCATTTATTAAAATTGGTTAATGTTAATTTATGGAAATAATTGTTCATTTTTAGTTCACAGTAGTTTGTGGGATGGGTTGTGTTTTGTTGCTTAATTTTACTCTGCTTCTCTATCTGTCTATCTGTCTGTCTGTCTGTCTGTCTGTGCGTCCGTCCATCCGACCATCCATCCAGATTATGTTTCATTACATGTTTCAATACAACACATTAAACAGTGCATAATAACAGTTAAAATGAATGCACAGATAAATAGAAAATTATATTTATAGCATACTCCTAAATATTTTTACACTGTGTATCATGTCAAACATTCAGAAAATATTTTCATTCAGAAACATTAACCCTTTCAGAAAATTAAAATTCTTACCTGCTCATCTGAAATACCTGCCTGTCTGCCTTCCTCACACAGAAAACAACAACTGATAATTTCTATGGATGCCTTTAACATGTCCACTGACGCCATATGACTCATGAGATATATTTAATGTTTTCAAAATGTATACAATTTTTTTTTTTTTTTTTTTTTTTTTTTTTTTGTTGTTGTGGGGAACAGACTTATAGACCGAAATTGCACATGTTGTCAGCCATTGACTGTGTCTTGTGAGATACAAAGTTTTATTGCTGCAGGGGGCGCTTGACGCTCTGAATAGTTAATTTTAATAAAAACTGATAATTGCAAGGATTCATACCTGTGAATGAAAATCCACCTCAGCAGTATTTTTAAAACTATTATAAAAATTATCATCCAGTAATAATAATTGACTGTGATTGGCCCATTCTGGCCAGCACTGAGAAAAGTAACAGGTACCACATTTATACCGCCGTCTGCACTAGAGGGGATTGTGCAACACCTGGTGGATGATACCAACTCATACAATGGACAGGGGACTGATAATGGCAGACTCACAGTAACGCAATTGCAAGGTATCTCATACTAAATTATTGTCAGCGTTGACCAAAAAAATATAAACAAGGACAGACACATGATTGGGGAGGACAATTAACCCCTTCGCAGCATTGGGGGCATCCCCCCTCCCTCCCCAATTCAACACCAATAAAAAATATTATCTTTTTCTTTTCTTTTTTTAATTCTTCAAAAATTAGGTACTATTGTTAATTGTGCTCTACACCTGTTAGTAGTAGTATCCTATTAGTGCAGAAAAATAAAGACATTTCAATGTTGTTTTTACTGACACTTCATTTCAGAGGTAAGGTGCAATCTGTCCATTGCACATTTTTACATAAACCAGTGTCTTGATGCCAATACAGAAGAGTATGCATAGCATGATGTTAATTAGAAAATAAATGCTGTTAGTCTTCAGTGTAAGTATTAATACCATTGCCAAGATTTGACTTGGACCCTGCTAGTTAAAACTGGGAGAAATGGATATTGATTTTAAAAATATCAGCAAATAATCACATGATACTGTTGAAAAGTAGTTGAGATCAACATATGTCCATGCTTATCCATTGCTGTATTTTGTTTCAAAGGTTTGTTCTTTTCTTTTGAGGTATGCGGAAAACAAAAGACAGGACTGAAGGGGGGAAAAAAGTTTAAAGAAGCGCTGAAGGACACAGCGGGCTGCACTCAGAGGAATTGACCTTTCCTCGTGTGATTGTCATGCAAGCGGGGTTGTAAGTAATAATGTGGCCTTTAATGATGGAATGATAGACCTGCCAAACAGTAGCTGTCCACCCCCCCCCCCACACACACACAAATACCAGCAGGGACACAATTGCATATCCTGCCCAATTCTCAGCTGCCTTTAACATAATCCATATTTGTTGAGTAAAGTCCAACAGTGAGATCACTCCTGTGGGTGTGTGCTGCTATGACAGTCTTCAAAGGCGGCTCTGCCCGCAGCATAACGCATGCTTGACCAGCTAAGCAATTCAGAAATGCAAATGGCAGGGCAGTCTCCTCACTGCCTTCAGCTCTCAGGGACAAATCCCTTTTGGCGAGACATCTATCTGACTGCCTGACTTAGTATTCCTCAACACTAGTGCAGAGTGCATGTGATCTTTATTCTAAATGCTGAGAGAGAGGGCGAGATAGATAGATAGTGAGAGAAGAGGAGAAAGAAGAGAGATGAAGGCCTCCTGTCAGGTCTGTGTGAGCCTGGTGAATGCGCTCAGGTTCTGGGGCATGTCAGCGCATACATCACATTTAAAAGAAAACTAATTCCAAATTCACCTTATACAGTCACACATCAATAGTCGAAAAGGATTTCAAAAGACTCCAAAGTTTTGGTTATTTTTCACCATCATGGCACTAGCTGCATTCAAATGTCCATAGTTTCAGAGAATGTAGAGAGTTTCATGAAGAACTTGCTTCTCCACCATTAATAATGTATATAATTTTTCATACTGGTGAGTTGTTTGAATACATTTCCAGACGTACTACATCCAATAACATGAACATTTTCCTGTGATTTGCATTGTTTGGCGTCTTAACAACTATTGCGAAAATATTTTACTCTGGTGTTATTACACAATTTAACCACAAGAAACAACTTTCTTGGTACTTATAACAGTTGAAAAGCACTGCCCAACTTTTGGTTCTCCACCATTTTTATTTTATTTATTTTTTTCAGCGTTTTGAAACTATGGGCAAAATGTGTCTGGTGGCTTCATATGGAAGGCTAGTTTTCTACATAAAAATAAGTATATGTATGTAAGTATTTTTGATTAATGTCATGACACATCTTTTTGGTGTCATCTTCGTTATCGTTTGCACACAAAAAAAAAAAAAGTACTTTCGTTAGTCAGTACTTTCGTTAGATTAACACTGCCTTCAGTGGATATACCAGAGGTGCCTTTCTTTACATTTACATACCAGTATCAGTATTGGGACATCCTTAATGACAAGCATGTGGGCCCTTATCTAATTTAGTCTAATCTGATACACTGTGTGACAATAAAGATGATAAAGAACAATAAATACAACTAGGCAAACAATAAAGACAACTAGCTAGCAAATTTCTGCATTGCAGCGCCCCCAGTTGCTGGCACCCTAGGTGACTGCCTATTTCGCCCTTGCCTACAAATGGCCCTGTCATAGGCTTACATATTTAGTTAGCATTCATATTTGTGGCACCCACAGGCAGCATTCACAGTTGGTAAATGAGATGTACCTATATGACTGGCAGACAACAAACAAGAGCACACAAAGCCTGATGTTGTTTTATTATATTTTACACTTGAGTAATAAAACACAGCTTTGAACATAGAGATTTTGTGTGAAACTAAGCAGTCCCTTTTTAATCAGCGTTTTGTCTTATTTCCTCAAAGCAATTACCCTTGTAGGTTTGCCCCTCTAGTGTGACCTTTAATTTGTTATAAGTAGCAGGAAAAGGTTCATGTTCAGTGTTGAATCACCATTAAGCAGCTCTTTTTCCCTCCTGAACTGACTGCCAGATCACTCACTGAAGAAACTTCACTAGTACAGATGTATAACTAGCGAATCTGAAGGCTTGTGTCTCTGCTGCCTGTAGAACTGGTTCAGCCAGCCTGCATGTCATGTAAATGATGTGACTGTGGCAAAATTTTAGCAAAATTATTTTACATGTGTAGCCAAGTGGAGAAATTTAATGACATTTAACTCTTTTTATAAATTGGACGTAGCCCCTTTAAGTAACAGAGTTTTGTGACACCTGTTCCCCTTCTGTCACTCACTCGATGTTGTGTCAATGTAGTGACACTAGGGGTCGCTCTTGAGAGCCCCGATCACCTCAGATCTTTGAGAAAAGGCCAATGAGAATTGGGGAGTGGAATTTGCATGCCACTCCCCCGGACATACGGGTATAAAAGGGAGCTGGAATGCAGGATTCATTCAGATTTTTTCTTCGGAACCCAGCGGTTGTACTATCAGCGAGCTGAATACTACTGCTGTTCCATTCACCTCTTAAGAAGGTATGCTGTTGGATATACGGCACATTTCCAGTGGCTTTCTCTCTTTCTGCACGACG
Organism: Myxocyprinus asiaticus; assembly: GCF_019703515.2. NCBI lineage: Eukaryota > Metazoa > Chordata > Actinopteri > Cypriniformes > Catostomidae > Myxocyprinus > Myxocyprinus asiaticus. The sequence goes on along the minus strand of NC_059354.1, from coordinate 3,462,950 downwards.
AGTGCAGATTTCACCCCTGGGCACTTCGACAGCGCTAAAAGAGTGTGTTTTCCTGCTAAAGCATATATTTTCTCTATTAGATCACACACATTGACGTTGAACGTCTTTTTAAAGATGCCTTTCCGTCTTTATGTGATTCCTGGATGTGGTCGTTATCTCTCCGCCTCCAATGGCCACGGGCACTGCCTCAAGTGTCTGGGCAGCGATCACACTGAGGCAGCATTTGTGGATGGTTCATGTTCTCATTGCGAGGATATGACCATGGCAATATTGCAGTCGTGGCTTTCCTTCTTCTAAGGGGAAGCCACTCTAGCCGCCCCCCGTGCTGTGCCTTCTACCCACGGGTGTGAGGCCGGCCCGGCTGACGCTGGAGGCGATTTGGGGAGTTCAATGGGCGCGGTCTTGCCGGATAATTCCCCGTGGACCTCCCGTTCCCCAGCATGCTTGTTTGCTCCCGTTCCGAAATGAGACCAGCCCGCCTCATGGCCGAGGATGAGTCTTCGATTGCTGCATCGGAGAGCGCACTGGTGATGTCAGATGCCGAGGACTCAACTGGGCTGCCATCTTCGAGTCTGCCCACCCAGTCTGAGGCCGACGCAGAGCTGACTGCCATGCTTGCCCGGGCCGCCGCGAGTATCGGGTTGGACTGGAACCCTCCAGCCTCCCCTGAGCACTCGCGGCTTGATGATTGGTTCCTGGGTTCTAAGGTCTAATGTCTAAGCGGTCTACCACCAGCAGTCGTAGACATGATCGCCCCCTCTACCAGGCAGCTTTATGCCCTAAAGTGGTGCTTATTCGCGAATTGGTGTTCTTCCCGAGCTGAAGACCCCCAGAGATGCGCAGTCAGGTCAGTGCTCTCATTTCTGCAGGAGAGGCTGGAGGGGGGGCTGTCCCCCTCCACCTTGAAGGTTTATGTAGCCGCTATAGCGGCTCACCACGACGCAGTCGACGGTAAGTCCCTTGGACAGCATGACCTGATCATCAGGTTCCTCAAAGGCACCCAGAGGCTTAATCCTCCTAGGCCATGCCTCTTCCCCTCATGGGATCTCACTGTGGTCCTCCTGGGCCTTCGGAGAGCCCCATTTGTGCCGCTAGAGTCAGTTGAGCTGAAAGCCCTCTCCTTAAAAACGGCCCTCCTGATGGCGCTCACCTCCATCAAGAGGGTGGGGGACCTGCAAGCGTTCTCTGTCAGTGACACTTGCCTGGAGTTCGGTCCGGCAGATTCTCACGAGATCCTGAGACCCCGACTGGGCTATGTGCCCAAGGTTCCCACGACCCCCTTCAGGGATCAGGTGAACCTGCAAGCGCTGCCCCGGAAGGAGGCAGACCCAGCCCTGTCGTTGCTGTGTCCGGTGCGTGCTTTGCGCACCTACTTGGATTGCATGCAGAGCTTTAGATGCTCTGAGCAGCTCTTTGTCTGCTTTGGTGGACAGCGTAAAGGGAACACCATCTCCAAACAGAGGCTTGCCCACTGGATCGTAGACACCATTGCATTGGCCTACCAGACCCAGGCTGTGCCCACCCCTTTGTGGGTTCGAGCACACACTACGAGGAGTGTGGCATCCTCGTGGGCACTGGCCAATGGCACCTCTCTAGCAGACATCTGCAGAGCAGCGGGCTGGGCAACACCCAATTCTTTCGCGAGATTTTACAATCTCCGGGTTGAGCCGGTTTTGTCCCATGTTCTTTCAGGTACGAACAGGTAGAGTTCAGTAATACGGAACAGCTGGCCGGGTGTATCGCTTGCGTATAGCGCCTTTCCCCTCCCCTGAGGCGAAAATATGCGCTTTTACCACCAGTCGAGTTCACAGCCAGCCCCACTACAGTGTCTAATATGCCCTGTACTGGGATGGGTGCTCCACAGGTGCCGATTACTCCGGTAACCCCTGTGATGTATATTCTGCGGTACGGTCTCCCTGTCGGCGGACCCACGTCTCGGTCGCTTTGTTGAGTTCCCCCCCCCCTTTTTCGTGGCGGGACCTACCACCGCACCTCTTCCATGTGTCGTATTGCCACATGTTGACCTCCCCTTTTGGGCAGGATGTGGTCTCTGCGGGGTCTTTTCCCCCTGAAAGAATAGGAAAGGAAAAGAACACCTTCCTTAAATGCGTATGATAGCGTTAGATGGCCCCAGCTGAATCTAATACTCTGTGGAGAGAAAACATAGAGAGAAAAGGCCGCGGCTGGCACGCCCTGCTCCCATGCTAGTTACATCGCCCCCCCCCCCTCAGGGATGTGGTTAACTACATGACATCTTTTGGGGCATTGGGGGAGGTTACGTGCAGTCTAATGCACCTGCTATTACACACGCAGCAGCTTGCTTGCACCTGCATCGGCAGTTCACGTAACACGGTTCAGCTGTTGTGGCGTTTTTCCATAGGGACCCCTAGTGTCACTACATCAACACAACATCGAGTGAGTGACAGAAGGGGAAAGTCTCGGTTACTGTCATAACCTCCGTTCCCTGATGGAGGGTACGAGACGTTGTGTCCCTCTTGCCACAGGCTGAACTACACTGCTGAAATGGCCGGGACCGTGTCTCAGCTCCTCAGCACAAAACCTGAATGAATCCTGCATTCCAGCTCCCTTTTATACCCGTATGTCCAGGGGAGTGGCAGGCAAATTCCACTCACCAGTTCTTATTGTCCTTTTCTCAAAGATCTGAGGTGATCGGGGCTCTCAAGAGCCACCCCTATTGTCACTACATCGACACAATGTCTCGTTCCCTCCATCAGGGAACGGAGGTTATGACAGTAACTGAGACGTTTTCAGGCACTCTCTCGTGTTGTGCATGTATGCTGGTTAGAGACGTGAGAACATGTATTGCACAAGAGAGCTCCAGGTTTTATTCATCGGTTGAGAATTCTTGGGTAAATACCAAATTTTACACAAAATGTTGATAAATTGCATTAAATATGTGTTCACAATGTCATATATGCAAGTTGAATGTTTTTGATGGGTTATTTTTGAAGGATGCATATGGATTGCATGTGTGGAGTAGGACCACATTTTGCACACAAAGGAGGACTGGGTATGTAAATTTAGTATTAATCACATCTCACTTAAATTATTTATAGCCCAGTTTTCCAGTTTAGTGAATAAGTGTAATATGTCTTACATGTGAAAATATGAGTGGTATTGTTGAAACTGTTATACATGTCCTTAAAGCCTGGTTAAAATGCATAAAATGCTTTGAGTGATTTAAGCAAGTACTTAAATCAATAAAATGATGTGAATTCTATAAGCATGTATTAAGTATATGTTGTAGTATATGGGTAAGCTTATGCCCTGTTTTTCATTTGAGTATTAGCCTCTACCGTATTTCATTACCGTATTTCGTTGTAACATATTTCATTTTTGTTTTTCATTTTACTGTGTTCCATTGTACTTAAATGTATCATCACTCTTTATATATATATATATATATATATATACTGCCCCATCGACCATAAAATCAAATGTGAGATGAAAAACACAATGTGTTAACTCACATGCTTTGCTGGTGTTGAACCCAGGTCTTCCATGCTCAAAGTCTGACACCCTATCAGTTACACCACCGCACAAGACAGTCATATTTGAGTAAGCTTGTATATGCAGTTGGTTTTGTAATGCAAGTGTTAAATCACCTTTCAAATCATGCTATAGTAAAAGTGTTTTGATGTAATAAGATTGCATTATATGAGGAACCCATAATGTTAAAAGTAAGGGTTTATGAACTGTTAATCTGCTGTTTTACTTGTGATTTGTGTGAAAGTGAATAAAGAAATTGTTGTTGTAGCTCTTCTAGTGTTCATTTCACCAGAAAGCTGCAGCCATATGTACAACGAGGCATGTAAAACTAATTTGTTTTTTTACTGAGACCAGGTTGCATGGTTAGCACTGGGGTGTCAATAATTTACGTTAACTAAATATTTAGTTTACATTTTAAAATCAAACTTTTATGATTATATTTAACCCATCTGTTTTGTGAGAAAATCCACAATCTAGAAAGAGCGCAATCTACAGTATTTTTCAGTGGTGGTATTATTCTTTCACATTAGATGTACTGTACAGTAAACCAGTGATTCTCAATGTTTTCTCTCTCTTTAAAGGTGCACTCAGTAACTTGAAGTTACAGATGCCATTGTAGAAATTCACTGTTCACAACCAGCCATAATTTATTTAATCCATGAGTGAAAGTGTCCAATAACAGGGAGGTTACTCAGATTATGTGAGTAGTATTCGCCTGGTCATGTGATTCTAACATGGCAGACCCCATGAGGAGAAACTCTCCCTGTAGAATAAAACAGCTTTTATAATGTTACTGATATGACTTGAGTCCTCATCTCATGTGAGTGCTCATGATTTTATACATATATATTTCAAAATTACAATTCATTGCTTTAGAAGTAAAACTTTTTTAATGAGGAAAAAATTAGAGAGAGCACCTTTAATGGGTCAGGTGTGTTAAATGCATCTTTAACATTTTTCATTTAAAATTTTACATTGAGATTTACTAATTATTTTCTAAATATTTACTTAGACATAATTAATAAAAGAAGACTTTTGAAAACTGGACTAATTTAATACATTTTTGCTTGGGTAAAACTGGCAAAATTGGGCAGTTATTGTTGCTAAACCTTACAAAATTTGGCAGTTAGTGTCCTATACTGAAGCCATTATTTATTTGTAAATGTCAGTGCTTTGTAATCAAAATAAATAAATAAAAAGTGTTTGTTTTGATGGTAGACTAACACAGCTTGCAGTTTAAAAGATGAAAAGATCTTGGAGGGAGGGATCGCTGATGATCATGCCTGAGAAAAATGTAACATGAAGAAGTCCTGGATAGAGGACAATGTTATGTGTGCTAAAGTTTCAGGATGGCATATAATTGGTTGCTTAAACTTTGCCAGGAGTTTGTGCCATACTGCAAGACAGGCACAAGATGTAAGATAAAAAAAAAAAAAGAAAAGAAAGTGAAAAAGTAAATGAAACTGACTTCACAACTCAAGTCTCACCAGTTTGCAAATGAAGGGAGAAGTAGAAACTCTAGTTTTCACTCAAAATCTAATATCGATTCTTATCACTGCAGGATGCAACACATTCTGTGTGAATATATTAAAAGTAACTTCTCAGAAAGTGAATAAAAAGCTCATAAATTTTGATCCACAAAAGACAGATGGTGAAATAAATCAAAGATTTGCCTGTTTGTGAGACATATCAGTTGTCAGGTCTGAGCGAAGGAGTTTAGTTAAAGACAGACTCAAGCGGTGCCTATTTTAATAAGCATGAAAACAAACGTGTTCTCTCCACAAACACCTCCTACATAGCTCCACACACAAAACACACACGAAGTTAAACTTCCTGCTGTTGACCACTCTCTGTATTTCACCTGCTGAGCAATTACCTGGAGAGAACTATCAACACTAGTATTCACACACCACACACACATTTTCTGTCTCCATGTTTGAGTGGTGTTGAAGGTATGAGCGGACCCCTGTGTTCGGGCCCCTCCATGCGCTCACTAACCTCAGAGACAGTGAGAGGGGTGTCAGGACACACGTGACCCCTATATACAGTACACATACACACACATGCACACGCCAGTACACACATCTCTCCGGCAAACAGAGGCTCTGCATGTCATCAAGCGTTTGAATTGCATGGGCTGTGCTGCAGCAGCAGGGGTCACTCAGGAGTCCTGCGAGGCCCGCAGACATGTGTTTGTGTGTTTGTGTGTTTGTGTGTTTGTGCGCATGTGTGAGTGCGTAACCCGTGGAGGCTCACAGCCTGTGCACAGCAAGTAATGACTCCACTGCCAACCAATAAAGACTGACACAGAGTCTCTGTTTATACTTAAACACACACACACACACATATACTTTATATATACTGATTAGGGCTGCAACGGTACACAAAATTCATGGTTCGGTATGTACCTCGGTTTTGGGGTCACGGTTCGGTATGGTTTTGGTACAGCAGCGTACTGCCTTCAAAATACATTTAAAGATGATGGGTGTCATGATGTTAAAATGCTTTCTTCTCTTCCAGTTTTATATGTAGAGACAACTATAAGCAAACCATTTGTAGGCGATTTCCCTGAAAGGTGTGAATATTGTGGCTCTCTGGCACTTTCAAAATATTGCTGTTTGTTAGAGTGAAAGAAAAATATGCAGTTTAGATTTTGCTTGCAAAGAATTTTATCAGACACATAGCTACTTTTTGAAAAGCCGTCAATGTAGAAACAAACCTGTTTGTCTGCAGAATCAGTGGTGAGTCTTGGCATTGGCATCACCTATGATGGTAACAGTACTGGGGTTAAGCCCATATTTCTATCTTGAAGAGATGTCAAAAGAACCAGCACTTTGGTATCAAGTCAATTGTAAAATATAAATATTTTAATATTAAATAGTAATTACTTATGGGTCCTGGGTAGTTCAGTGAATATTGACGCTGACTACCACCCCTGGAGTCACGAGTTCGAATCCAGGGTGTGTTGAATGACTCCAGCCAGGTCTCCTAAGCAACCAAATTGGCCCGGTTGCTAGGGAGGGTAGATTCACATGGGGTAACCTCCTCGTGGTTGCTATAATGTGTTTTGTTCTCGGTGGGGCACGTGGTGAGTCGTGCGTGGATGCCGCTGAGAATAGCGTGGGCTTCCACAAGTGCCACATCTCTGCGGTAATGCGCTAAACAAGTCAGTGATAAGATGTGCGGATTGACTGCCTCACACGCGGAGGCAACTGAGATTCGTCCTCCACCACCCGGATTGAGGTGAGTCACTACACCACCACGAGGACTTAGAGCGCATTGGGAATTGGGCATTCCAAATTAGGTAATTAAAAAAAGTAATTACTGTATATGTAATGTACTGGTCTTAGTATCGGTAACCAGGGGCGGATAATATTTGGGGCTAAGCCCAGACCTCTGTTGATACGTACAGTATGGGGCCATCCTTTGATGAAATATCAAAATATAATACACTTTATAAAACAAGTTTAAATGTTACATCTGTGAGTTATCATTTATATAGTAAATATTTATATATTACTAAAACTAAAGGGTTCCACTAACTTTTGTCTTCAGATGTGCTCAAACATCACATATCTGATCAATAGGGTTAAAAGCATCAGCTTTTAACACCACTATAAAATGCAATAAAAAAAATATATAAAAAAACAAATTTCCATAGTTCAACGCAATTTGCTGACACTTAACGGATTAAGATAGCAGGCTGTAAATAGGCTGAAATATGTGCTTATGAGGGGGGAAAAAAGCTGCTGGTTTTTCAAAAGTTTGCTAGGTTCATGGAATTGTGTCTTAATAAAGTTCAATAAAATAAAATAAAAATTCAAATGTTCTGGCTCATGACTCAAAGATGGCAAATTCCTTGAGCACATCTGAAGATTACTCTTTGTTTTCAGGGTTATATATCTAAATATTTGGTACTTACTGCATCTGGATGGAATCAAGACCAGACATTTTGACTGTTCACACACAGCCACAATCGCGAGTCATGGGCACTCTTCTTGCATGTGCACATATACACAACAGCCGCCATCAGACTGAGCCTGGGTAATGACTTGAGATAGTATTTGGTGTTATTGATGCTGTAGAAAGACCAGTCTCATTAATTTGTACATACACTATATTGCCAAAAGTATTCGCTCATCTGCCTTTAGACGCATATGAATTTATGTGACATCCCATTCTTAATCCATAGGGTTTAATATGACGTCGGCCCACCCTTTGCAGCTATAACAGCTTCAACTCTTCTGGGAAGCCTTTCCACAAGGTTTAGGAGTGTGTTTATGGGAATGTTTGACCATTCTTCCAGAAGCGCATTTGCGAGGTCAGGCACTGATATTGGACGAGAAGGCCTGGCTCGCAGTCTTCGCTCTAATTCATCCCAAAGGTGCTCTATCGGGTTGAGGTCAGGACTCTGTGCAGGCCACTCAAGTTCTTCCACACCAAACTCGCTCATCCATGTCTTTATGGACCTTGCTTTGTGCACTGGTGCGCAGTCATGTTGGAACAGGAAGGGGCCATCCCCAAACTGTTCCCACAAAGTTGGGAGCATGGAATTGTCCAGAATCTCTTGGTATGCTGAAGCATTCAGAGTTCCTTTCACTGGAACTAAGGGGCCAAGCCCAGCTCCTGAAAAACAACCCCACACCATAATCCCCCCTCCACCAAACTTCACAGTTGGCACAATGCAGTCAGACAAGTACCGTTCTCCTGGCAACCGCCAAACCCAGACTCGTCCATCAGATTGCCAGATGGAGAAGAGTGATTCGTCACTCCAGAGAACACATCTCCACTGCTCTAGAGTCCAGTGGCGGCGTGCTTTACACCACTGCATCCGACGCTTTGCATTGCACTTGGTGATGTATGGCTTGGATGCAGCTGCTCGGCCATGGAAACCCATTCCATGAAGCTCTCTACGCACTGTTCTTGAGCTAATCTGAAGGCCACATGAACTTTGGAGGTCTGTAGCGATTGACTCTGCAGAAAGTTGGTGACCTCTGCGCACTATGTGCCTCAGCATCCGCTGACCCCGCTCTGTCATTTTACGTGGCCTACCACTTAAAATGCTGTCATTCCCAATCGCTTCCACTTTGTTATAATACCACTGACAGTTGACTGTGGAATATTTAGTAGCGAGGAAATTTCACGACTGGACTTGTTGCACAGGTGGCATCCTATCCCATTCTTTCACAAATGTTTGTAGAAGCAGTCTGCATGCCTAGGTGCTTCATTTTATACACCTGTGGCCATGGAAGTGATTGGAACACCTGAATTCAATTATTTGGATGGGTGAGCGAATACTTTTGGCAATATAGTGTATATTACTTAATTTTACAATATTTATATTTTAGTGTCAACTTGTTGAAAAGCACTGGTACTTTTGACATCACTACATGTTGATTAAAACATTCGGGGCTTTACCGAAAACATTTGTGGCTTAAGCCCCAGTAGCCCAGGTCAGTAACACAAATATTGACTCAATTCGACATGCTGTCTGGTAGCTGCTTTCCAGCACTCAATGTGCGCACATGCAAGAAGAGTGCTCGCAACTGGTGACTGCAGCTGTATGTGAATAGTCAAAATTCCCATCTCGGTAAGGTGTTGGAAACTGTGTTGACTTGTTCCATCCAGATGCAATAAGTATCGAACAAATTCAAAAGGGACACGAAGAATGGTTTTCAATCACTTTTTAACCCCATGCAACCCTGCGTCCTCCTGCGTGGACTGTGTGTTTTGTCTTCGCTATACCCAATGCAATGCATAATATAATTTCATTTAAACCTACTGATCTCAGTTCAGGACACTCTGGGCTGTCAGTAAAGGGTTAAACTTTTGAAGCACTGAGTCATGTGACAAAATAACATGGCGCCGATCACAGCACAGTTTGTCTTTGGGAGAAACGTCAATAAAACAACATCTGGTAAGAAACCTCATTAAGTTTTTACATTGAAACCTGTTTGATTCAAAAGACTAGATTCACGGGGGCCCTGGGTAGCTCAGTGAGTATTGATGCTGACTACCACCCCTGGAGTCGCGAGTTCGAATCCAGGGTGTGCTGAGTGACTCCAGCCAGGACTCCTAAGCAACCAAATTGGCCCGGTTGCTTGGCAGGGTAGAGACACATGGGGTAACCTCCTCGTGGTCGTGATTAGTGGTTCTCGCTCTCAGTGGGGTGTGTGGTAAGTTGTGCGTGGATCGCGGAGAGTAGCATGAGCCTCCACATGCTGTGAGTCATGCACAACGAGCCACGTGATAAGATGAGCGGATTGACTGTCTCAGAAGCGGAGGCAACTGAGACTTGTCCTCCACCACCCGGATTGAGGTGAGTAACCGTGCCACCACGAGGACCTAGTAAGTAGTGGGAATTGGGCATGCCAAATTGGGGAGAAAAGGGGATAAAAAAGACTAGATTCACTACTTTCATCCAATATGCCCTTTTTTACATTTTCAGCGATTTCTCATGAAATAGCACACTGCTAATCAAAATAACCACTGACGTGAACTATAGGGCTACTTTTCCTTAGAAATCCTATATTTACTGTGCATTATCATGCTGTGTTACACATGTGTGCTGGTTAGAACATGAGAGCATATGTTGGGCAAGAGAGCTTGAGCGTTTGAGAATTCTTTGGTTAATTATCAAAGTTTACACAGAATGCTTTACATTGCATTACATATGTGTTCGGAAGAGTTGTATGTTAAAGTTGAGTATTTGTTATGGATCATTTTTGAAGGATGCATATGGATTGCATGTGTGGAGTTTGACCACATTCTGTGCACACATGTGATGACTGGGTATGTAAATTTAGTATTAATCATATCTCACTGTAATGATTTATAGCCCAGAGTGTTTTCCAGTTTAGTGAATAAGTGTAATACGTGTTATATGTGAAAACATGTGTAACAGTGGTGGTTCTAGAGGGGGGGCCCGGGGGGCAGTTATTATTATGGTGATTATTTTCAACCATACCAGCTCCAATCACATTGAGAATCAAAGTCAAATCAAATCACATAATTTTTATTTGTATAGTTTTTTATTTGTGTTTTCCCCAATACATATTGTTCCAAAGCAGCTTTATAGAAAATCAGCTGTAATGTCTATGACGTCTCAAAAACATGAATAACCAACACTCCTAGAAACATAATAAACAATTTAATAATAATAAAAATTGGAATTATTTCAAATTTCACACCTTAGTCCCGCTGTCCACATATGAGGACATAATTTTTTTTTTTTTTTTTTTTTTTTTGAAAAAACTATTTGCTTCATTTATTTATTTATTTGCATGCTTATTAGGTGCTACTAGTTACAAATCAAAAATGGAATGCAATGCTTTTTCATTGGGCTCTTGGTGTAAACAAATCTTTACATTGGGTCTACATCACAGGCAAGCAATGTAACAAAACTAGATCACTTCCATTATAATCAACGGAACTGTAAGTAATCATTAGAAAAAATTAAATTGGTACAATTATAATGAACGTATCTAATGTTGCACGCTTGCTGCATATAAAGCTTCATTCATACTTATAACAATCTAGTTTAGTCACATTACATCACGTCATTTGCTCAGTGTAGACGGGTGTTCCATTGACTGTTCCATATGTTAATGGACTGGATCTGGAAGATGCTCTTTGTATGGGAATTGATATTCACTCAGTCTCCCATCCTTTTGGGAAGAGCCGTTGGCCTGTGGAACCTCCCTCTATCACTCTATCACTTCTTCTGTCCTTCCTTCTTTGTTCCAGTCATTTTCTCTCCCTCACTGTCATGGTCTCTATTTTCTTTTTCTCTCTCAGTTTATATTTCCTTGCTGTCCACCCCCCCCCCCCCCCCCAACCATAGCTTTAATTTTCTTCTTCCTCTCCAGCTGTCCCCATCCCCCTTCTCTTCCTGTCCACACAAACACACAAACACAAACACACACACAAACAGCTATGTATTGGGCTGTCCAGCGCAGAACACACAGCTATTTATATCAATAAGTCTAATGCTTAGAGGCGCAAAACGAGTATTTAAGAGAGAGAGACTTCGCTGGGCACTCAGGGTGAGATAGAGGGACAGAGAAGGTGGTGTTAGAGGGCGTGCATGTGTGTGTGTTTGTGTTTGTGTGTGTGTGTGTGTGTTTGTGTGTGTGTGTGTGTGGCTGTACTGTGTTTAATGAAATTCTGTGATGGAAATAAAAAAATAAATGTTATATATATATATATATATATATATATATATATATATATATATATATATAAATGGCTGACTCTTTTGTCTTACTAAGGATCATTTCATATCTAACATTTTATGTATCCTAAATACACACAATTAAATAACATTTTCACTCTTTTTACATAATTTGGTAAAATTACATCTTGATTAGAAATGACGTCCAAGAAAAGTATTCTGCTCATGTATAGTGATATTTACCTTGATTTTTCTTTATTTTCTTCAAACATTACTTGTCTCATATTTCATTTCAAGCATGCATAATTCTAACTCCAGTCAGTTTTCCCAAGTCTATTTATTTATCTATTATTTGGTAAGTAGCCATGTGATAAGCTTATATAAACTGTGTATACTGTATAAGAAATTATACCGTTTATATTTTAAAAATATGCTAATTTATTTTTTCTTAACAAATATGTGGTATAACCCAGATGAAGCAGAGATTCAGAAAGTGAACACTGGTTGTTTGACTAGCTGTTAATGGGATGATCAGAACGGATTTCAAACTTATAGACATAATCAACACTGGCCAGACATTTATGAACAGAACTGACCCATGAGTAAAACCTGAGGTTGAGACATCTAAAACTGTGAAGTGGCCACTGGATCTGAAACCTTTATTGGTGTGTAAACAAAGGCTGAGGAGAAATGTCTATCTCTTTCACCCCCCTAAACCTGAAAAACATCAGATTAATCTTTCCCCATTAAGATGACAGTACAATTTGAGCCGAAGCTGAGTGTAAATAAAAGAGTGAGGGGGAGATGATACATCAGAGGGAGACCAGCACACCTCCATTACACCAACACATTTATTTCCATCCAGAGAGAGAGAAAGAGAGAGAGAGAGAGAGAGAGAGAGAGAGAGAGAGAGAGAGAGAGAGAGAGAGAGACCAAAACGTTGGACATCAGCCAGGTTGCAGAAAAGAACCCATATCTAAATGCAATTCAGAAAATGAGAATGTTGGGACGTCCAGACATTAACTTTCATCACGGCAGTCATTCCAAACACACATGCACTCAGACCATAGAGTGTGTGCTCATAAAGACCTGGCAGTAACATACAAGTTGTCATTAAGCACATAACAGTAGTTTTGTCACCATTAACCAGTGCTGAAAAGGCAACAGCAAAGCCCCATCTGCCGTGTGTGTGTGTGTGTGTGTGTGTGTGTGTGTGTGTGTGTGTGTGTGTGCGCGTGTGTGCGTGTACCTGTGTTGTGCACTGTCAAAGCAAAAGGCCAACCTTGGATCACATTCTTAAAAGTCATTTTTTCTGTGGAGAATTGCAGCAGTAACAGAGCATTCTGGTCTTGTTTTAGTGTAGTAAAACCTCTGTCCTTTTGAAGACAGTGAAGTGATGTTTCTGTGAGGGTGTGTGTATGGGTGTGGGGGGTGGAGTCAGAATGTGTGTGTGTATTGACTGCACTGTAATTGATCTGATAGTTCTCTGTGATAATTGACTATTATCCGTGATTACAGACGGCAGCTCTGTGGCCTGATCTCACTGTCCAGGGACAGAACACAAAGGATGAAACAGAGTGAACAAAACAGCTTTGTTCCTCATTAACTGATTTAAAAGACAACCCTGACTTTCAGCACAGCACTATGCTGTAGTTCTGTCCCTCAAGTTTGATATCAATCATATGCAGTATTTTATCAAATGCAACTGTCCCTTTATGTAACTTTTAGAAAAAGTACAGATATAATATAGTAGTTATAATATTCTACTGTTTAATAAAGAGACTTTTATAACATGTTACCATCCCTTCATAGTTGTATCTCTGTATAATGCTGTTATAATATGCTAATATCCCTTCATTTGACTATTATAATACACTAGTGTCCATTCATAAGACTGTTATAATACACATCTATCCATTCAAATGACTGTTATTGTATGTTACTGTACCCCCATTAGGCTATTATAACACACCATTATCCATTCATAATGCTGTTATAATATGCTAGTATCCCTTCATCAGACTGTTATAATACACAAATGTCTATTGAAATGGATTCATGTTACTATACCTTCCTAAGACTGTTATAATACACTATTCCTTCATAGGACTGTTATAATGCACAACCATCCCTTTCAAACAACTGTTATTGTATATTACTGTATTTTACTGTACCTTTATTAGGCTGTTATGATACTCCATTATCCCTTTATAATACTTTTATAATATGCTAGTTTCCCTCCATAGGACTTTTAAAATACACTTTGATCCCTTCATAAAACTAATACAGACTTTTTCTTCTGTAAAACTGCCATGAGACAATTCTGATGATATATGTTTATAGACACAGTATATCTATCTATCTATCTATCTATCTATCTATCTATCTATCTATCTATCTATATATATATATATATATATATACAGCATAGTACTATAATATTAGACATATAGTAGTATAATATATAATATTATAATATTATAGTATTATAATAAATAAAATGTAACAATTGGGTCACCATGGTACACTGAAATAATGCAGGCATGAATATCAATATCAGCAAAGAGTACTCCATCATCAACAGCACAGATCACTACCTCATACTGGAGAGTTAATCTTAAAAGCTTGTGTGTGTGTTGTGTGTGCATTAAACTTGGTGCATTACGAACAAGTAGTGTGTGTTGATGGTGTGTGTTGGTGCGCATCTGACCCTAGCTAGCAGGTCCACTTCATTTGGTTTAGACAGATGCAACTCATTGTAGCTTAATAAATGGGATGACCCAGGGGAGTGTTGCTAAGTGTCTCTATTAACTCTCAAACATGTCAGCCAATATAAAAACCTCCTGACCCCTGCAAAGGTCAACTGTGACACGCATGTTTAATCTGAGAAACAAGACCAGCTTGGACAGGCCTGTTTTATGGGCCTGCTATAAAAAAATAAAAATAAAAAAAATAAAAAAATGTAAACAAAAATGGATGGAATTGAGAACGATCGGTTTGTATGTGTGTGTGTGGGGTGGGGGGGGGGGGGGGGGGGTTGGAATCCAGCCAGACATCATCAACTACACTGACATACAGATAAAAGAGGTCCTAAAAGCTGTACCTTAAGCAGCAGCTTATATAAAAATTAGAAACTTAACCAGTTACTTAATGAGTTTTTTTCAGGATGTATCACAAAATGCAAATGAAAAATACAAAAAGTACCGTGGTACAACTGTTTTTTTTTTATTTATTTCTTTTTATTATTTTTTATTATTATTTCTATTTTTGGAGACAAATGCCATGGCAATACCTTTTTTTTTCTTTTTCTTTTTTTTTTTTTAAAAAGTTGTTATTGAAGCAAAGTGTTGTATCTCATTTCACATGAAAATAAGACATTGACTTATGAGTCTAAAAGGTGCAGAAGCAATAATGGAACGTGTAATTCGTAGGGCAGAGAGAGGGTGTAAAACGGTCATACACATAGAATTATGACTTTTTCAGTCTAAGAATGCTTTATTAAAATGATAGGTGGACATCATTAAACTCCCCCACCCCCATCTTCTGTACTAAAGTTGAGTGTCATACACAGTTTCTGAACTCAGATCAGTTACAATCAGTGCATCCACACACTCTCTGAGATGCAAAGGCTGAACATGATGCAGTCACAACATTAACCAGCATTAATGAACTGTTTGCTTATGCAGTAATAATTAACTTCCATTACATTACTTTGTGTGATTACTTTCTTAATTGCCTGAATTATGCATCAATTTAATATCTAATAAGCAGACTCAGACATTAGACTGTGTTCAGAAACAAATTGGCTGCTCTTTTCATGGCTTTAATTAAAGACAGTGCCGTAAATGAGAGCGTGTAGGATGGATGTCTCCCAGTGATTTCCTGCGAGCTTAAATAAGCAATTTATTATAAACACACATAAAACTCAAGTCTCGCCTCAGGAAGGCAAACCACAAGATGCCAATTACAGCATGTAAGCAGCCCCACCACTGCTTTTTACAATTCAGATTAATACATGTATTCAGGGAAATTCAATTTTGCATTATGCAAATGGACTTGCATGTCATTTTTAAGTTGGTAAGTTTCATGCCTTAAATGGTGGTGAATAAACAAGAATCCCTCCCAAATGGTATGTTCTGATTAGAAGGTGGGTCCACCATTGATATCCACAAAATAAATAATAAATTAAATAATAATAACTCATACACACAAAACACACACACACTCGCTGACACACACCACTATGATGAAGACACCAATGAATGAAAAAGCAAGTAGAAAAATGAGTAAATAATTGATTAGCCTCTGTCTTTGTTGTTAAATAACATTTCTTGTCAAACACTCGGTGACCTTGTGTTGTCTCTGCAGTGTGTGACGTTAATTATAGCTTCTGTATCAGCCTCATCTTTCTCAATTAGGCCATGCGCTGTAAACAGACAGACTGATTTTATCTTGAGCACTTTACAGAGTATCTTAAACTGGAGCTTATTAAGAGTCCTCTTCTCCAAACACAAAATCATTACCTGCACTGACACACACCCCTCGGCTGTGTCTTAATTTCACCCTCCGCTCAAAAAGTGATAAATTTACATTATCAGGGAAATCAATACAATCAACTAGCATCTCAACAGGAATAAAAGGGGTGCATGAACTAAAGTCATGCATGTGTGGTTTTCTAACATGTGGATCCTGTATACGAGTATTAAATATGACTTATCCTTCATACAGATTTTATAATTCACTACTGTTCCTTCATAAGACTGTTATAAAATGAAACTGCCCTTCATATGAATGTTCCTTCATAAGGCTGTCATAATGCGCTACTGTCCATTTATAAGACTGTCACCATACAGTACTGAGACTGTTAAAATATTCTGTTATCCTTTCGTAAGACTTTTATAATATGCAGTCCCTTCAAATAACTGTTATGCCTTACAGTACTGTAATTTCATATGATTGTTATGAAACACTATTATCACTTCAGAAGACTGTCATAAAAAGTGACTGTCCCTTTACTATACGTGATCTATGTTACTGTTCCCTTATACAATTGCTTTTATGCACTGCGATTCCTTAATAAGACTGTTGGAATACACAGGATCATAGCTAGTGGGGTGAAAGGTGGCAAGGTAATGATTCTAGGGGCCCAAAGGTCCAGGGGGCCGCACAACAAATTGTAAACTCTTTTTTTAATAGGAAAGGGGCCCAGAGCAATGTACAGTCAGGGGGCCCAGATTACCTTGCTACAGCCCTGGGAATACATGACTGTCCCTTCATACAACTGGTACAGTGTATTTTACTATTCCTTCAAACAATTGTTATAATGTGCTACGGATCCATCATAAGACTGCTATAATACATGACTGTCCCTTCATATGACTGTTACATGTTACTGTTCCTTTATACAATTGTTATAATGTGCTTCAGTTCCTTAATGAGACTGTTATAATACACGACTGTCCCTTAATATGACTGTTACAGTATATGTTACTATTCCTTCATACAATTGTTATAATGTGCTATGGCTCCTTCATAAGACTTTTAAAATACATGACTGACCTTCATACGACAATTACATGTTACTATATGTGATATATGTTACTGTTCCCTTATAGAACTGTTTGAATGTGCTACGATTCCGTCATAGGACTGTTAGAATGTGCTACTGTCCCATCATATGACTCTTATCATATGCAAATGTCTCTGCAAACATACTGTAGTGTGTAAGTGTCCATGTATAAGGCTGTTGTAACACAGTACTTTACCTTTATAAGACTTTATGCGACTGTCCCTTCTTTTGACTCTTAAGTCTGTTATAATATAACACTAAGTCTGTTATAATTCTCTATTACCCTTTCATAAGACAATCATTAAATATAATAGTCCGTCAAATTACTTTTGAAACACAGCACTGTAACTTCATAAGACTGATGTTATCCTTTCATAATATTGCCACAATAAGTGGCTGTTCCTTTTCTATATGTAAGACAGATACATCAAACTACATGTGGAAAAAAGTGATACATTTACATAATCAAGTAAATCAACACAGGGGCGCAAAAAAACATGCATGAAGCCTGATCCCCTGATCTGCCTGTCTCTGATGTGAATTTAGAGTGAAAATGGAGGGAGTTTTATGGATGCAGGATGAGCCAGAGCTGTTCACGGAGTGAGAATGGCAGCAATCTCTACAACTGTGCTAAAGTCATGCATGTGCGTCGGAAGGTTGTTAGTTCTGCTTTTTTAAACATGTTGTGGGGTGAGGTGGGTGATGCCAACCTAGACACAAAATGATGGCAGCAAGCGGACGCTTCACAGATCTCATCATAGTTTCCACTGGCCGGTATTTACATCTGAGTACCACGTCATGTCAGTTACCTAGAAAAGCCTCTGCAAATGCTAAATCTCTCTCTCTCAGACAGGGGTACCATTATTTCTCTGCTTCAGTACACTTAGGTGAAGCTTCAGACTCCAGTCTCTCTCTCTCTCTCTCTCTCTCTCTCTCTCTCTCTTTCACACACACACACACACGCACACACACACACACACATAATTTTCAAAATCAAAGACAGGTCTCTTGCATGTTATTAAGCATGCTTGCACGCTGCTGGAGGAAGCTGACACCAAACATGCCGTTCTTCACAAACTCTCACATGTGAGGATGCCATGCAAGTGTATTCGGTGAGAATTTTAAATAAGTAGCGTTAACTGCAGATTTCACATGCAGGCAGCAATATAAAAATCAGGCCTTTCATACACACATCTAAAGGAAATCTTTTTAAAAGTTTGACATCAATAGAATTACATTAGATACAGCAATTGCATTATTATGACTGTCTTATAAATATGTTATTACTATATTTCATTTACAATATTCCTATTGATAAACCTCAATCAATGAATATTAGTCTGAATAGTATCCCTCTGTAATAAGAATATTTGCATCATTAATAAAACACAATCGCCTCCAACAAATCACTGTGATAAGCAGTATAATCATGCCTTTTCAATATTTCATATTTATAGAAAATATGTAGTGTTGGGTATAATCTGATTACAAATTTGTTAGTTACTGTAATCTAATTACTTTTTAAGTAAAGAAAGTAATTTTCTGTAAAAAGTGTTTTAGAAAATAACTTTAAAGTAATTAGTAATATGATAACTTTTTCAGTGAAGTCAGAAATCTGATTATAGTTTTAGAGAAGTAATTAGTAATTTGTAATGGATTCCTTTTTTCAGTAACTGAGACCATAAATGACAACATTTAGAGTGTTAGAACTATGAACATTTGCTTGTCTGTATTTGACATTAAAACTGTTATGTCAAGACATTCTGATACACAACAGAAATTATTTTCAAAAACACATATACAACAAAACGTATCTGTGATGATCAACCTCAAACATTATTGCTGTTTTCCTCTGTGTGTGTGTGTTTGTGTGTTCTCTTGGAATGGATCAGACTCTCATAGGTGTGTTTATCTCTAAAATGACTCAGTGTGTGTTGGAGGTGGACTGGATGTATCTGTGCTTTCTGTCCTCTGCAGGGAGTCCAGCACTGAGGTCAGTATAACTGCTGCTCATATTATCTTCCCTACAGCATCCCAACAACCTCAACCTCCCATACACACAATCATGAGATCACTAACAAAAAGAATCACATTTATTTTTATTATTTATTTATTTATTTGAACAAGTACTACATTTGACATGTATTGTACCATTGCAATATGCCTTTTTGTTTTTAACATGGACTATGGAAATGTCATGGTGTTGTTTGAAGTACCTTGGAGTACCATGTAAATACCACAGTGTGCAATTATGTTAATCATAGTATAATATTATAAGTTATAAGTTTGCTGGGTACCTTAAAAATGTGATTTATGGTAACATTCAAAATAATTTGTTTTATTCAAGTTAAAAATATTATTTAATGTACAAAACTCTAGAGTTGGCATTGGCAAACCCGTTCATTATTTTTACATGTAAAGGACCATTGTGCCAAACTCTTAGTTGTTGCCACAGGTTTGCCTTGGAAGTCTTTGCCATTCAGACTGATCTTACAGTGAAAACAAAAACATTAGGTTAACTTTTATTTAGCTGAAATCGGTCTGTGCTTACCGAAATGTGAAACACTACCCCCAGTGGCCAAAGCGATAAGTGTTATTGGGCGTATAGGCATGTGTGAGCTTAATTTTCCTGGTGAAAAGTCCACAGAGGGGCGCTAAAAGTGAGTTGTGAAGTGAGTTGTTTTCAGCCGTACAGGCTGTAATACAGTAAAGATGAATGCGTGTTTTATAAACGGAACCCCCAAACCTCAAACCAAAACCCAACCAACAGTGGAGTAAACATTTTATGTTAGAGGGAAAAATGCAACCTCTGAATCACAGTTGTCACTGATTATGCATACATGATTACTTCCTGGTTTCAATGCGCAATATAAACCTGTGCCTCACATGCTGCCAACGCAACACATTTCCGGTCACTTCCACATCACTATAAACCTGCAGCTGCAAACCTGTGACAATAATTTGAATTGAATAAGTGCTTTTAATTGAGATTCATTTCTATTGAACACGGAACATTGCAGTATGGTAAACTGCACGTTTACACTTTTTACAGTGCATGGTAATACCATCTGATACCATCCCTGTACCATGTTAATACTGTATTACAGTTCTTTTTTGTAAGTGATTCCAGTATTCAGCATAATAATATGAGTCAGGTGTGTTTTAGGGTTAGTCTATAGTAATTATAACTAGCTGTATGAAAACAGGTAGTGTATGTGCCTGTTTAGATCTACTGTAGGTGAGCATGTGTGTGTGTTTCTGCTGACATCAGATGAATGGTCCTGAGGGTTTCACAGCCATTACTGATTTCAGGAGAGCTGACGAGCTCTGTGGCATTTCATACACTCCTACGTAACGAACATGGATCATCGCAAGGGTCTCAGTTAATGGAGAATATCTAGTGTCCGTGTCGCTGACAAGATGAATGCGGTATTACATTAGGCAGCAGTAGCACTGCAGTTAATAAGGTTATTCTGCATGTCTGATAAGGTGCTTTTCTGACACATTTGATCATAAACATAATTCATCTGGGGCATAAAGACAAGGGTCAGAGACCAGCTTTAATGTGTGTGTGTGTGTGTGTGCGTGCGTGCGTTTGTGTGCGTGTATTGTGAATGAACCACTCGTATGAATTGGTTCTTTTTAGTGAATGGGTCTAAATCCAACTCGTGAGTTAATGGTCAACTCACTAGTTGAACTAGTTGATTTCTGATGATGCCTTCGAAACATGTTGGAATGATTATATTTTTGAGATGAGCACACATAAACACCACCAAAATGTAGTAATGAGCAGTGGGATTCAATTAATGAATTACAGCGGAAACTAATTCATATTGGTCCTAATTTATTTTTTTTTCTCCCAATTTGGAATGCTCAATTCCCATTGTGTTTTTAAGTCCTCATGGTCGCGTAGTGATTCGCCTCAGTCTGGGTGGCGGAGGACGAATCCCAGTTGCCTCTGCATCTGAGACCGTCAACCCGCGCATCTTATCACGTGCTTGTTAAGCGCGTTGCCACAGAGACATAGCACTTCACGCCATCCACCGCGGCAACCACGCTCAACTCACCACGCACCCCACCGAGAACGAACCACATTATAGCGACCACGAGGAGTTTACCCCGTGTGACTCTACCCTCCCTAGCAACCGGGCCAATTTGGTTGCTTAGGAAACCTGGCTGGAGTCACTCAGCATGCCCTGGGATTTGAACTAGCAAGCTAGCAAACTCCAGGGGTGGTAGCCAGCGTATTTTACCACTGAGCTACCCAGGCCCCCATTGTATTGGTCCTAATTAAGTTTTAATTGTGAATTTTGACTTTACAATTTATTTTGTATGCATGTTTGTACGATTGATGCATAATAGTCAGTCATTTACTGATGAGGTGACAGGCTTGTGCAATAAAACTACATTTCCCATCATTCCCTGTGGCAGCATGAAGGTGATAAAATAAATTATACAAAAAATGTGTATCCTTTGCTTTTCATTTTGTTGCATTAGTGCTAAAAAGCCTCGTCTTTGTCAGAAAGTGAAAAGAGAGAAAGAAATATAGAAAATCACAATGTGTCCATTTTTTCTGATGAAATCAATTGAACACAGATCATATTGTAGTTACCACTAATGAGTTTATCAGTTTGCAAAGCGGCAAATAGTTACAAATAAAATGTTCAGTAAATATTTTTTACCTGATGACATAACAAAGTTTAGTATTTATTGATAAAAACAATTACGTTTAGGTTTTAAATCATAATAGTTTATTAACGAGCTGCAGTATTTAGCTACTGCAAAAAGGTTGTGTATCTTAAGGTTAGTATAGTCAATTTTGATAATTAAGATGATCGTACATTTCCACTTACGTTCATCACTGTCTGTACAGGGTGTTTCACATGCAAAACTGTTATGTAGGCACGGTGCCGTAACTTTGTTGGTATGGGCCCCTTTTCGCCTTCATATTTGTGCTGGGTGGGGGGGGGGGGGGGGGTTCCTTCTTGACAGCTTTCGCCCTCCGGGAGGTGGCTGTGTAGGCAACATGTCATAGACTAAAACGTGATTTGTCACAGTCATATTTTTAATGTCTAAGTTGCTTGTGTGGCATGAACATCATTCCAATCACATTGGGTGGAAGCAACAAATTAAACTGAAAAACACATAAAATTACACTAATAACAATAGAAACCTGAAACTGTAGAATTATTACAAACTAACTAGACCAAAAAAGAGCAGTAAATGGCAATATGTTTTACTTTAATGGATTAAAGCAGGTAATGCCATGCAGGGACATCTGGGAAAACTTTTAAATAATGGTGAAAAGTTTTGTGGAAGCTACTTTGAAACTGTATCCTCCCTTACTACAATCTATTCATAATTTAAAGTAGTCAAGCTACTCTTTTAAAAAAAAACTAGTTATCGACACTACAAGCTACTGACAAAAAGTAGCTAACAACATTGAAGCTATTTAAAGAAACAAATATTTTTGGACATATAACAATCAGCTGATAATATTTACAGAGGTTCTGATAGCACAATTCAATCATATCACCTGATAGTGAAATATAGGGTGACATTCCCTTATGAAAACTAACCATAGTTTTTAAAATAGTAACCAGTTTTTAATTATGGTATTTGTAGTAAAATTACAGTAACCACAAAATTAACCATGGTTATTACAGTCATGGTTACAATTTTAATATAGGAAAACCATTATTATGATGGATACTACAGTATCATGTTGTAAAAACATGGTTACATGTATCAACCAAATATCATGGTTAGGGCCTACTATTCGTGTTTACCACAGTCACAATAACTACAATATTACTATAAATCCATGGTTTCTGTCAACCAAACATAGTTACTACAATATAATAGCCAAACCATGGTTATTATTCGTAATAAACAAATAGGTGACAACATCAAATTGAACATAAAATTATTCTTAATATACACTAATAAACTAAAACCCTATTTTATTTAACTGAATTTAAATATAGTGGTAAATAGCAGCAATAAACTAAATATTTTATTTAAAAAAGAAGGCAAAGTGCCTTTAAGGCTGTGTGGGGCTCAAGTGAATCAGTGAATTATTTATGTGATTGAACCGATTCACTAAAATTAATTAGAGATCCCAACACTAAATAGAAGGGAATCGTTTATTCTAATCGGTTCATTACATGAACTGTCCAAAAGAACTGATTCACTTAAATGATTTTGTTTTCTCAGTGCTACTTGAGAGAGAGGATGGTCAGGTAAGTGTTTTTGATTACTTCCTCGACTCCATTGCAGCATTTGCGATAAAATCTGACAAATGTAGCATTTTGAGACAACACTACTCTTTGGAAAATATAACTTGTCACTGGAAAAGCTGCACTATAGTTTTAAATGTAAAGCTGAAATATAGTTAAATTGATAGCATCACTATTTTTAGTTAACTACTCGCCAACACTGGTGACGTACATTTAAGGAATCACTGATTTTTCTTTTTTAACAAATTTATTGTAACAAATACTTTCGCTTAAAATTGTCAATTTACAATTAAAGTGCAACTTGCTTTATAATATTTTACATAGAGCACAAACTAAAAAGAATTCTCAAAAATTTAAATAAAATAAGAAAAGAAAATGCTTTAAAAAGATGGTGTGAAAAATCTGAACAAAAAGAAGATATGTCATCTCAATGATTCAAACTGCCTTTTACAACAACTGGCAGATGGACAGATGTTGACATGATAATGAAAAATAATAAAAAAAAAAAAAAAACAACTCATACTATATGATAAATTCAAAATACAATGTTAAATATGTCTTAAAGCTATGTGAAGACACACATATGCAGTATATACTGTATCTATTCTGTATTTTTTGTACACAAAAGTGTATTTTGTTGGAAACATTCCATCAAGCGTCAAGCGTCAGTCCGGCATGTTCAGAGCTTTCTGTCTCTTTACATAAAATGTGCCAAATCCTCCAGTCTGTGTTATATTGGCCTAATAGACACTGTAGAATTTATTTTACCCACATAAACAGACAGGACAGCAGAATCAGCAATGAAGAGTCCATATGAATTATGTATATTACATTACCATTCCCCTCCACTACAAAACACTGCCAAACAATAGGGAGAGTAAATTGGTCAGGAACCAATATATTGAGCAAATTTTGTGCATGGTTCTTAGCCACCGTGGCTGTGAAATTCTATTTAGCTGCTTCTGCACCAGGACAGACAATATACGGTCCTCCGAAATGTCTCTTTCTTCCAGGCAAATCTAATGCAAACAAGAGTTGTATAATTGAAAATAAGTCTTCGTTCTCAGAACCAAAGCCTTCTTTTGGCAGCGTCTGGGAAACAGGCAAATAGGAGGCTGGAAAATGGAAAGAACTGTTTCATTGATTTTCCTTTATAAATCAAAGGCAGATAAATCAAACAAAGCAATTCTCCCTGGCTGCTTCACTAAAACCTTTAATGCTGCCTACACAACATGTCACAATCTATTATTTGCAATCATGCTGCGCTTATTAATCTGGAAGCAAATGAAGAAATTGTTAGATGGAGACACAGAGGGATTTATTGGAATGCAACACGCAAGCCAGACATATTATGTTGCAAACACAAGAGTGGTTGTCGAGAAGCTGCCCTTTCACATCGAATTTTACCTCACTAATTCATATTCTCATCGAAACGCTTTTTGAAAGCAGGGGTGAGTAAAGAGATTAAAATAACAATGGAACATCTATTGCACAGGAGGTGTGTGACAAGAAGACAGAACTAGTGTTGGCACAAGGTCAGATGTGAGCAGGTATTTGCACACGTGATTCTGAAGATAATGTTGAATTAGTATGTCAGTCACTGCATGCTCCATTTTAATGACACTACTATTAGCTTAATGAAAAAAGAGTGGAAAAGAGTATTTTCTAACACTGCAAGAAACCCCTTAACCCCTTAAAAAAAAAAAAAAAAGAAAACGGGGGGCTCTGTAGCACCCCCTTGAAAATGGGCATGTAAGGGGGGCTCTGTAGCACCCCCATTTTCACCTACAGTCACCAAAATTGGTACATATATAGTTCTCATCAAGCCAAACAAATTTCATACTCACAGTCATTAGCTCCACCCAACAGGAAGTCAGCCATTTTGGATTATCTGAAAATCGCAGGCTCTGAACTTTTAAATACTCCTCCTAGGGGATTCATGTGACTGCTACAAAATTTGTGCAACATCATGCCAAGACATTGTAAATTGCGACCAGATTTTTAACAGTGTCACCATGGTGAAGCAATACATTTATGGTGAAAAATTTGAAACAAGAAGTGCCTTATATCTTCTGTGTGCATTGTGTGATTTTGATGAAAATTCATCTGTATGTTTGGTAATGGGGGCTGATCACATTGATGCAGCTATTATGGGTCACGGTCATAGTGCCACCAACTGGCAGCAGTAAGTATGTCACTTTTAAAAGACTTTAAAATAGCCCTCGTGTTTACAAGAATTGCTTCAATATTCTTTAAAATAATGTCAAGACACTGCTGATGTAAAATTGTAAAGGAATTTTTGATATCTTAAATACTGCTGCCATGGCAACACATTAATTGTTATTATTCCTTTCTTCCTATATTTGGGTGTTTTTGAGGCACTTGGCATGCTTAAAATTACATGAAATTTTGCACACACATCAGAGTCACCGGCCATTAGGACTGGGCAAAAGTTCACACATGGGCGTGTAAGGGGGGTTCTGTAGCACCCCCTTCAAAATGGGCACGTAACGGGGTCCCTGTAGGACCCCTATTTTCACCTAGAGTCACCAACCTTGGTACATATATTGTTCTCATCAAGCCGAACAACTTTAATACTTACAGTCATTAGCTCGCCCAACAGCCATTTTTGATTTTTTTGAACATTGCAGTCTCTGAACTTTTAAATACTCCTCCTAGGTGATTCATGAGACTGTCAGCACATTTAGACAACATTATGCCAAGACATTGAAGATGCTAAACTGTGTACAGATTTGTTATATATCGAACAGTGTTGCCATGGCGAGGCATTAAATTAATGGTGAAAATGGGAAACAGGAAGTGTCTCATATCTTCTGTGTGCAATGTGTGATTTAGATCAAAATTGAGATGTATGTTTAGTCTTGGGGGCTAATCACATGGATGACTATTTTGGGTCACGATCATAGCGCCACCACCTGGCAGCAGGAACTGTGGCTTTTACAACAGACTTTAAAATAGTCCTCTTATATTTACCCAAATTTCTTCAAAATTGTTTAGAATAATGTAAAATGCCAAATGCATGTGTCCACCTTGCATTGTTTTCTGAAAACCACCGGGTGGAAATTGGCCCATGGGCTCATCATCACTGCTCACAACTATATTTATATATTGTAGAGGCACCTTTCACATCACTGTCTACATTAAGTATTTTGGAGTACCTACTGTGTGCACCGGCTTTGCACACTATTCAGGTTTGATTTTGTACCATTCTTCCAGGCAATATTTGCTCCAGGTTATTCTGTTTAATGTTAAATGATGTTTGTGCACCACAAGTTTAGATTGTATTCATGAGGGCGTTGACTGGTTTCGTAAAGGATTTTCATCTTTTTGCTGTTGAACCTATTCAGTGTTAATTTGGCACTTTGTTTGGGGTTATTGTCACAAGCATCAGTTTTGTAGCTGACCAAAACAGGTTTTCTCACAGTATTTCCCTGGGAATAGCTTTTAACTCTGTGAGTGGTTTCAAAGCACCCCCCACCCCCCGCCCTTTGAGCTCCCGCCTTTCTACTAAACACACAGACCTACAGCTGATCATTTCATAATATTTTAAAGAGGGCGTCCCTGCTGGAGAGGCGTGGAGAAGAGGGACAAATTAGTGCTGACAGTCTCTACTTAAATCAGTGAGATAACTGATCCTGAGGGACCAAGGGCCACATGGGGCAGAAAGCATCCTCAAAGGCTTCCTGTTTCATACACACACACTTACACACGTCTTTTAACAGCCTTTACAGAATTTCAACAATCCTGCCTTGAATGAGCCAATGAATCCACAAAGGAGAGATGATTTAACAGCTGATGTCCCAAAATGCTGTTTCGAGGGGGTGGAGGTCTTGTCTCAGAATTGAACATCTAAGACATGAGTGACATAAAACAAAAACAAATAATGAAACATACACATCTCTTAAACATATCTATCTATCCATCTATCTATCTATCTATCCAGAGTTAAGTGCTGTTTTTTTCCTTTGGCATGTTCAAAATAAGAGTGTGCATTGCAGTGATTTTCTGCAGAATTATAACCATCTTGAAAATATATGTGCTTGACTTGATTGTTCCTGAGTTCACCTTTTAACCTTTACCAGCCTGAATCATGTAATGTCTTATTTTGCCATCTTGCATGGTCTGTTATCTTTTTAATAGGGCATTTACTGCAGCTCGGTGTAGGTGGTAAATCAGAGTGGGAGACCAGAAGGGGTAATTAAGCCACATCAGTCTGTGTAAATCTCACATTGACTCTATCTGTGTTGATGGAGATCTCTCTGGTAATTATAATGCTATTGTTAAAGACTGACAAAGATACCAGTGTTACAAATATTTTATTCTTTCAAATGTAATGTCAAGTTCTGCTGCCAAAAATAGAAATTTAAACTAGAGAAAACTGAAGCCTTAATTAGATTTAAGAGTTATTAACAGTCTGAGAATAGTTTTGATATTTATTTTAAGGTTTTATGTTTTTTTTTTTTTTTTAATTATTATTATTACTCTGGTTCTGATTCTGCTGTCCTTTATGGAGCTTGACAGCCCAAAGTCACTGTTAACTATCATTATATGGTGAAAAGCAGAGACTTAAAATGAAATGATTTTCATTTTGGTTCATTCTGAGAAGAAACAATTTTTTTTTTCTTTCCGGTTCGGAAGTTCCGCAGCCTTCTTTCCAAGTGGTAATTATTTGTTTTTAAACTAGCTGCATCCTTCAGAATCAAAGCTCATGCTTATGGTCTACTAAAAGGACAGAAGCCTCATTTTTTTCTCTGGCAACGGGAAGTAGTGTAATTCCGAAAATTTACTGTGATAAGCCCTTTTGACTTTGATTTCATGAAAACATTATCAGAACAAAATGAACTGTGTATTAACTGGTTACTAGCATTTCAAAATGATGTTTTCATTCCAGAACAATTTAAAAGGATTTAGTTCTCATTTTCAGTTATGGTCTGCAAAAATTTTTTGTGTTTTTGTTTTCGTTTCATAAACCATTTTTAGTCCCTGCTGAAAAGATGTGTGAAAAAAAAAAAAAAAAAAGAAGTCATATGAGTTTGGAATGACATGAAAGTTTCTTTGTTTTTACATTTTACATTCTTGTTTCTTTGTTTTTACATTTTTAAATGAATTAATTAACCATAACATCCAGACAATTTAAGAAATAATTGTAAATGTATCATTACTTAATCAAAATGCAAAATAATAAATCAATAAAGAAATAAAATAAAAAAGATAGAATCTGTAATATCAAAATCTTCTGATGTCTGTTAAGCTATGACAAAAATAATTAACATTTATCAACAACAAAAAAACAGTAAAAATGTACAAAAAATATGAAATATTTAATATATAAAGAAGGACTGAGGAAATGTGAAATGGAGGATTGTTTTAGTTTCCGTTTCTGTAAATGATGTGCAGATTTGCTCTATTGAAACAGTTTACCACTGTCTTTAGATCCTGATTTACTGTTTGATATTTGAGAGGAATAGCCGTGTAAAAGCAGCAGTGAAAAATGAGCTGAATCCTCTGTGGAAACTACAGCAGGACAACAGTGGATTTGTGGGCCACGACCAGGCCAGCCTCTGATATGATCTGGATTTTATCGTCACCAAATGCAAACACCATCCTTCTAGTTAATAACATTCACACAACAACAATACTGGGTTGTCAAATCTGTGATGAGTAAATTCACACAATGGCATAGCAAATTATTAGAATTTTTTATTTGACGTCAATCAATGACCAATCAATTACGTCATTGCAAAAGTCTTATAAAATAATTCTGAACCATGATGGGCCATTAATATGAAAGGCACAATGTTATAACCAGCATAAAGGGATTTATTTATTTTTTGTTATGTGAATGCTAGTCATTGAAACAACCAGTGTCAGAAATTACCTTTTCCATTGAGTGCAAATTTTGTCCCCAGATCTGATTTGTTCAGGAATATTTTTACCTTTTATGAGGGTGTTTTTTATCTAACCATATAAAAATACACTGTGTCATTATTTTTGGTCTAAAAAGCCTATTTTATCAGGCCATTCACATAGATAAGGCGTAAAATAGAATATTAAGAAATATATAAAATATTAAAAAAGGAAAAAAGAAAACTTATTGGGGGAATATTTGGCATTTTCTTTGTCTGCCCTGAAAGGAAAACAGAGGGGCAAATTCGCTTAACTGCTGCACAAATTTAGCATATGCTATTTTAGCGCAACCCCCCCCCCCCCCACAAAAAAAACAAAACTTATATATATATATATATATATATATATATATATATATATATATATATATATATATATACACATACTTACACTTTTTTTTTTTGTTTTTTTTTTTTGTTTTTTTTTTTTTTTTTTTTGCAGCTGCTTGTTTAATTTACTTAAAATGAAAGCAAAAAAATGAAATCCATAAATTTGTGAAAAGTGTAATTTTTGGGGGGGTTTTGTGCAGGATTATTAAAAAGAGGGTGACTTGTTAGCGTTTAATTTTCTGTTATTGAGATGAAGAATTTCTTTAATTTTGGAGTTTTGTGGGTTACCACTGTGGTGAAGAATGAATCTTGAGCTTGAGCTTATGAACTTAATCATATATTTAAAGTTGCTGGCACTTACAATAATCAATCTAAACAAGTTTAAAATGTGTAGTGAGTTAAACCTGCCATTTTGGATTAAAATAAAACTTAAATTTATTTGTTGGTATTTGCAGTAAAAACATTTGCGGATAAACTCAAGTAAGGTTTTTTAAGTAATATTGTTTAAAATTCTATGCTGAATACTGTCAAAAGGTAGGTTGCAAAACTGATGCTCTACATTTTTATGTAAATCCAGCTCATTATTTTTTACAGTGTGCTTGCACAACGTGCTATCAGTGCCACAGGAAAAGGTGAACACATTTGAACTGATGCAAAAATGTCTGATGGGAGATGGTGCTTGTCAGTAACTCAACAGAATGGGGTCGATGTCAGGGTGCTGCAGTATTCAGTAGCAACATGTCGACTTCTTGTGTGATCATGTGGTTTAAAACCAAGCATTATGTCCAGATGTGCCTTGCAATCGAGTGCACAGAGCATATCTGGATCATATTCTAAGTGATTTCTCCCCAGAATCTGTACAAGTATCTTACCCTATGGAGAGCACAGGGACACAAGCTACTGTAGTATTAGATATCTCTACCAGATAGGCTTGTTTTTCTGATCTGATCTGATCTGATAACCTATGGAGTAAACAACAAAGCGAAGATGCATGCTATAATTTCACACAAAGGATTTTTTTTTTCTTTTTTTTTTTTCAATTGGCAGTTTGTTTCTCAGGATCAATGTTCCCCATAGTCTCCGTTCTGCACTCACCGTGATGAGCCATTGGACAGGCAAGTCCAGCCATCTGAAATCTGTGTCTAATTTATTACTGAAAACTTGATGGTAGAACATGGAGGCATTCTTCGTTAATCACATCTCCTAGGAATGCGTGCAGTGGGCCAATACCCTGATGTGTTTCCTTTGCAAAAAGACAGGAAAATAAGCATCGCTCCCAGACTAAGCCGTACCATAATTCAGGGACCAGGGGACCTAGCTCAGAGTCGTTTACATCTGTGTAAAGTTCATTTCTCTTCATCCATTAACTCGGAATAAGATGACTGTTATTCCGATATTTGTTCATTTAGTATTCCTTCATCCTGAGAGTGAGAGATCTGAGCCTTGATTCCACGCTCACGCTTGACAAATCACAGAAGGGCTACAGAACTAGTAAAAATGCCTCCCCTTTCAGTATTAAAATAGGAACCTCAAAGAGAAGCAGTTAGCATTTAGCTGGAGAGCCTTTGATCAGATCAGACTAACATCAAAAGCAGGATAAAAAAAAATAGCTTGCATTAAAACCCTATCCTTTTATGTGCTGAAAGAGACAGACTGGGGTTGTGGCTGTGAATCAGCTCAGGATGTTAAGAGTGAGCAGGCATCGTGATGTTGATGGGATGATGGAATGAACGACTGCTGGCTCTTGACTTGATGGAACCAAACAATTGGATATTGTTTAAGAGCACTCAAAGTTGAATATGTTCCTGGTAAAATTTTGCTCCAGTACCAAGCTGTTGTAATAAGCCTCACAGTCATGAAGTCAAAACCAAAACAGATAAAAACCAAAACCAAAACCAAAGCTGCAGGAGGGCCACAGGGGCTCAGGCAATTAAATAATCCTTCCAGTTAACCTGTTGGAGTTCTAGATGACCCCGTGTACACCTTTAATTAAGATGCGTTTTTGTTGATCAGATCACATGTGGTCAGTGCTAAATACAGGTCTAAACATGGTCTAAAAATGTTGTGATCGGATAAAAAAAAAAAAACACAAAACAGCGAAGCACCAACCCTCACTTGTCAATCAACTGCTGCGTTAAAACAAGAGTTTAAACTTTGCCGGTTACGGACAGCTTAAAGGGAAATAACCATCCGATTGAAAAAAAAGGATATATATACAAGCATGAGAACTTCACAGATCTTCTTCAGTGTGTCTGAAATCAACATGCAGGGACACTTATTAGAAGCACGAAAACCTGCAGCTCATGTTTATACAGGTAATCTACTAAAATAATGGAGAATTCAAATTCTTGCTTTTGTGCTTAGATTAAATTTCAGCTGCATCAAGGAGAAATAGCATGCCGCTTTTTTTGCACTTTCTTTATCTTTTCTGACTTTGTTGAGCTTTAATGTCATGCAGTTACACACTGACATAGTGATTGATGTGTGTCATCATGAAACAGAGTCCCTCCCCATGAAATCACAAATGGTCACAGGAGGCGAATTTAAGTGACCAGGTTTAAACAGTGATGTGTCTCACCTGATGACATGTGATTGGATCACCCGAGAGCATCTTAATACCAGGTGGAAACGGGGTCAATGTGTCATAGGATGAGTGTCAAAACTATGTTAACTTTCTTGCTGTCTAATGCCATGTGCAACTGTCTACAGAGTCAGTGCTCAATTTAACCACTGTGAGCTGTGCAAATTTTGAGTTTGCATCAATTCATCCTCTGTGAAATCTGTCTTAGTAGACTGAAGTGAAGTCTGGCTGGCACATGCTGCAGTTAGTCATCATCACTCAGCGACACAGTGGGAATTGGACATCAGGCAGGACCGGAGATGTATCTGGCAGGCTCTGGTAACCTCAGGATATAATCTTTAATTTTGAACCAACTGAAGTTTATATATTAAACCTGCAGGATCTTCACCAAGTAATGCAATACAATAATCTAGTCTTGAGATCATGAATGCATTAACTAGTTTTTTGGCATTAGAAACAGATAGCATGTGTTGTAACTTGGCAATATTTCTGAGGTGGAAGAATGGAGTTCTTTTTTTTTTTTTTTTTTTTTCAATTTGGAATGCCCATTTCCCAATGTGCTTTTAAGTCCTTGTGGTGGTGTAGTGATTCGCCTCAGTCCGGGTGACAGAGGATGAATCCAAGTTGCCTCCGTGTCTGAGATCGTCAACCCACGCATCTTATCACGTGGCTTGTTGAGCACGTTGCCATAGAGACATAGCACGTGTGGAGGCTTCACGCCACCCACTGTGGCAACCACCAAGAACGAACCACATTATAGCAATCATGAGGAGGTTACCCCATGTGACTCTACCCTCCCTAGCAACCGGGCCAATTTGGTTGCTTAGGAGACCTGGCTGGAGTCACTCAGCACGCCCTGGCCTTCGAACTAGCGAATTAGCGAACCCCAGGGGTGGTAGCCAGCGTCTTTACCACTGAGCTACCCAGGCCCCCAAAGAATGCAGTTCCACAAATATTGGTATCAAATATAACCCAATTTTTTTGCTGTTGACATTACAGTACATCCATCAAGAGTGAATTATATTTTAGCGTCTTATTTTTTTAGGTTTTTGTTCCAATAATTAGTACTTCGGTTTGATCGGAATTAAGTAGAAGGAAATTTCTAGCTATCCACTCTTTGAAATCATTTATACACTAATTTGGAAAATGTTTACATTTCGTCGGGTTTCGAAGAAACATAAAGTTGTGCATCGTCGGCATAACTGTGGAAACTAATTCCATGCTTCCTGATAATGTCTCCCAGGCGGAGCATATATAGGGAGAAAAGCAGAGGCCCTAAAAATGATCTCTGTGGCACTCCATACTTAACTTAATTTGAACTGACAGTTCCTCATTTAAACAGACAAAGTGGTAGCGGTCAGAGAAATAGGAACTAAACCAAGCTAATGCCTGTACACAAATGCCAACATAAATCTCAAGCCTGTCCAAGAGAATGTCATTATCTATGGTGTCAAAGGCAGCACTAAGATCTAAAAGCACTAGAAGAGAAATGCAGCCACAATCAGGTGATAAGAGAAAGTCATTTGTAACTCTAATAAGTGCAGTCTCTTTACTGTGATAAGGTCTAAATCCTGACTGAAATTCTTCATATATACCATTTCTCTGTAAAAATGAACATAGTTGAGAGAACACTACCTTTTCTAGTATTTCTGACATAAATGAGAGATTTGAAAAAATCAGTCTATAATTAGCCAATTCTCCTGGATCAAGCTGTGGTTTCTTGATAAGCGGTTTGATAACTGCCAGTTTAAAGTTTCTTGGGACTTGCCCTAAGGATAATGAGGAGTTAATAATATTAATAAGAGGTTCTGAGATTATAGGAAATGAGATTTTAGTCAGTATTGGGTCTAACATAAATGTTGTTGATTTTGATGTTTTGATCATTTTTGTTAGCTCTTCCTGGCCTATAACAGCGAAGGATTGAAGTTGCTCATAGGGAATAATTTGAGTCTTCTGGGGTGCTGTGGCAGACGGATGCGTAATTCCAATTTTGTTTCTGATTATTTCGATTTTATCAGTAAAGAAATTCATAAAATCATTACTACTATGCTGCTATGGAATATCTGGATTAGTGGAAGTTTTATTCCTAACCAATTTAGACACAGTCCTGAATAAACACCTAGGATTGTTGTGGTTACTTTCTATGAAACCACGAAATACCTCTAATTTTGTATTCTTCTATTTATGCTCCATTTTCCGAGCTGCTCTCTTGAGATTATGGGTGTGATCCTTGTACCATGGTGCAGGATTTTTCTCTTTAACTTTCTTTAATTGAAGGGGGGTAACACTATCTAGAGTGTTAGAGAAGACTGTATCCATATTTTCTGTGACAATATCAATTTCTTCTGAACTTTTTGGCATACTGAGTATTTGAGACAAGTCTGGAAGATTATTAGTAAATATATCTTTAGTAGTTTAAAGAATAGTTATACCTGAATGATTTCGTTGATTGAGTTACCTTTGCTAAGCGCAGCATACAAGAGACGAGGTAATAATCTGAGATATCATTGCTCTGCACCAGAATTTCTATATTATCAATTCCATATGACAAAATTAGATCTAGCGTATGATTTTGGCGATGAGCTGGACCTGTCATATTTTGTCTAACCCCAACAGAGTTGAGAATATTGATAAATGCTAATCCCAGTGTATTATTTTAGTTATGTATGTGGATGTTGAAGTCACCAATGGTTAAAGCTCTATCCACAGCAACCACTAGATCTGACAGAAAATCAGCAAATTCTTGAAGGAATTCAGAATATGTCCCTGGTTGTCTATATACTGTTGCAAGAACAAAAGAGTAAATGACTTAATGACGGTTTTGAGCTTGGTAGTTCAGGGAACAGACACAATCTTATATAATATACAGGTGATTCAGTCTCTATGTGTTGTAGTTTATGTGACCTGTGTGATGATCTTGGTTAATGTTAATTTCAACTAATACATCAAATTAAAATAAAAAAAGTTGTATTTATTAACATTAGTTAATGCACTATAAACTAACATGAACTAACAATGAACAATCATATTTTTATTGCATACATTAATTAAGTTTCCAGATTAATATATGCTGTAAAAAATTATATTGTTCATT
The DNA here is from genome assembly GCF_019703515.2 of Myxocyprinus asiaticus. Taxonomy (NCBI): domain Eukaryota; kingdom Metazoa; phylum Chordata; class Actinopteri; order Cypriniformes; family Catostomidae; genus Myxocyprinus; species Myxocyprinus asiaticus. The sequence goes on along the minus strand of NC_059354.1, from coordinate 3,427,527 downwards.
GTTTGTTCATGATATCTAATGTTAACGAATGGAACCTTATTGTGAAGAACCTTACTGTAAAGTGTCATGCCGGAGGTGTCATGCCTGTTCAGACTGAGGGGGCACGTGCCTCCTTAGATTTTTGAGCCAAGAGGATTTTAAATGGATTATTTGAAATGTCTAAAAACATACTTGTACTTTCGATAATTACACTAAATTATTATAGCATGTAAAAAGAATATATGTGGCAGAAATTTTTATTCACGTCTAAATTCTGTCAGTCCAATTGAGTCACATATGTTCCGCTATACATACAGTGATCGGAGATCTCCTTTGGGGAATGTCCAGCACCAAAGGAAAGTGTGGTGCTATTGTAATTAAACTAATTAATTGCATCAGTGTGTGTACAGTTTGACAACTATGTCTGATCTCTGTGAAACAGTCAATCAGTTTTTACAGTCTAATATCTTTGTGTTTTTTTTTTTTTTGTTTTGTTTTGTTTGTTTTTTGTGTGTTTTGTTTTTGTTTTTAATCGGTCACTGTTCCTTTACTTTGGTGCTGAAATTCATTTGACAGCTTTTGATGCATCTTTACACACTCTTTTCTTAATGTTTAAAGAATGCAGCAGCTCATTATCTTATTCATGTGAATCCTCTCCTTTCCAGTCATTATAACAACTTTAAGTGATGAAAGGCAGTTTGAAATGGTTCCTTTGTATTTTACATGTGTTCCGTATTTTGAATGGGGAGAAAAGCTGCACAGGCGGCTGAATGGATTGAGACGGCAGCATTTGTCAAGCTCATTCACGAGACATCAGCCGCTTTGTCTGGCATGACTGCTTACGGCACACACTGTGCAAGATAAGAGTATGTTATATTTGGGGCCTTGGCGCCCCATCAAAAAAAATTTAAATAGGTGCATGACGCAATGTTAATAACTATTATAAAGACTTTTAAGAAAAAAATAGCAACTAATAAAAACAATTCTGCCATGCCAATAATATATTTTTATTTATTTATTCGGGCACTGTAGCCATACCTTCTGTTGCACGTTTATTGTAGCCATACCATTTTTGTACATTTGGATAGACACTGAAACGTACAATATGGACATATTGACAGCATCTTAAACGTAAACATTTTAATGTATTAAAAGCTTTGGAAACTAAAAAATAAATACAAATAAGAATCTTTTACATTATAAATATATTTGTATAGTTACATTTTTACTCTTTTATTTTAGATCCCTTTAACATACCCTCACACCTAACCACTTTCCAGCAATAAAAACAGAACAGGCAGATACGTACATGTGCGATGACAATAATTTTAATTACAATAAACTATTATATATAAATACTATTATATAGTGCATATACTGTATGTACTATTATACATACATTTAGGTCTATTTTATTTACTGCACATTTACAATAACTGTGCTAATTAAATGTGATGGCATTGAACATTGTGTAGAAATACAGTAAAATCTAAAAATATTCATGGATTCAGTAAGGACTCATTTGTGTGTCTGAAGTTGTTCATTCGTAAAATGAGTAATGTTTCAGATGCTGTCAATTCGCAAATGTACCTGTGCTAGAACCACACTTTACGTAAGAATACATATGAATGCTAATAAGATCATGTTATATATATATATCTCACTAGGTTTTAAAAACACAACCATAATATGGGATGAAGAAGGCAGCAGGCAGCATTTTAATGGTTTACCTTTCATGCCAAGTATAAAAGTTGATGCTAATTAGTCAATTAGCTAGTGCTTTTATTTAAAGTGACTTACAGAACACATATTACAGGGATAGTCCCCTCTGGAACAACCTGGGGTTAAATGCCCTGCTCAAGGACACAATGGTAATAGTTAATCTCATGGAATAACCCTTACGGGGTTCAAACATACAACCTCTTTCCAGCCCAGTTTTCTAGACACAATACTACTCCACCTTCTATTGGTGCTTATAAAATTGAGCTCTACATTTATAATGCTGTGAAACTTGAAACTGAACTCAAATATGATGGGAGAGATACTGTATGTGAGGTGTGTATATACTGTACTGCAGTATACACTGACTGAAGTTGTTTCGATAGGGTTTTTTGTCGTGATATTGGGGAAACTGACAGCTTTAAACCCCAGCTGACAAATGCTTTTCCTTCAACCCAACACATTCTAATATCTCAATAAACAACTGGCTCAGACTCAAGTCACACCTGTGCTTTTCCATGGTTAGATAGCACATCGTCAAGAGACCACTGCACCTGTCTCACACCCCTCCATAACTCCATAACACCAAGCGCATGGAATTGTTGTATGTATGGTGTCATTAGAGAGTTCAGGTGTACATTCATGTGAAATATTCAGAGATTAAACCCAGTAAAGGCTAGTATTACCTTTATAAAAAAAAAAAAAAAGAAAAAAAAAAGTTCAATCAAATTATACAGGCACAGAATACATGGTAATAAACAGTGTTGGGTGTAATCTGATACAAAGTAATTGGTTAGTGTAATCTAAAAGCCAAAAACATTTTTAATTCTTGTAATCAGATTACAGCTATTGACTTTTATTTCAATACTTGTAAATTCATTACTTGTGTTACACATATTTCTAAAATAATATGATTTATGTAGAATGCATGTAAAACATTAGGTTCAGTGAGATCTGAATGGTATGTGTCCCCTAAAAAGTCACAGTATGTGAGAAACGCGTAGTGCTGACTGACTTTATGGCTTATGTGTGCATGTGACAATGAAAAAGTAAATATTATTTTGAATTCGCTGAGTGTAAAAAACAAAAGCTTTTCTGTGAAAAGCTATTTTTGAAAGTAACTTAAAAGTTAATTAGTAATGTGGGTAACACTTTATTTTAGGGATCAGAAATTAGACAGTAATTCATTACTATTAATTGGAGTTGTAAGGGACTAGTTACTGACTTGTTTAGAATTACAAAGTATTTATTAGGCCTTTGTTTGTTGATTTCTTACCCTTGCCTAATAGCCTCTTTACATTTTTTTTTTATTTTATTTTATTTTTTATTTTTTTTACTAACAATGAACTTATAAGGTAAAAACAAAAGATACCAGTAGTTAGTAAGGTGCAAAATACATCCTTTATATTACAGGTTCTCCTCACACTGTGTGAATGTGAAACTTATAAGTATACAATGAATATAAAAGGCAGAGAGTTTTGTTGCAGAGTGTAAATAGCAACAAAAAGCATCTAGTGTTAAATGCTATTTCCACCCCTAATTAAATACTAACATATGGTACAGGGGCATCAGTGCAGAGTGTGTATTGTGTTTATTTAGAGTCCCACAGACACACTACACCAACCCCTCAACCTAACCCTAACCTTCCCTGCTTTGTTGAAATGCAATATGATTCTATTCTACATGTATTAGCTAAATTCATTATGACAAAAGCAAATGTAAACAGGCTATAAAGCAAGAATAAGAAATCAGCCAATAAAGGCTTAATAAATACTTTATAATGTCAAACAAGTCCATAACTTACAAGTGTAATTATTAGTCATGAATTACAGTCTAATTTCTGATTCCTAAAATAGTGTTACTGTCATCTGATATACTGATCAAATATTTTGATCTGATTAGAAATTTTATTAAGCAATTTATAATCTGTAGTGGAATACTTTTTAGTAATCAAGGGCATTACCAGTGAAAATTGAAACATAAACATCTACAAGGCATTTTACAAAATTGAATGTGAATGTACCTCATTTGTATACATAAGGATGAGAAATTGTATTTTGATATTAGCTAGGCGAGCCAATTTTGCCTTATATAGCTTCAAGCTCATGTCAAGACTATTTTCTGCAGAAAAACCGAAAGTTATGTATGCAATGTATCCAAAAACATCAGCAAAGTATTAGTACATGTTATTTGCACTAATGTGATGTAATGTGATTTTGTGTGAACACCGTTCCAGAACATCAGCATGCGGCTATAGCACAATTTTCATAAACACGGCACATTAAATTGTTTAAATTCAATAAGCATATGCCTCTAAATGCAGCAACGCCACAGGGACTGGGCTGTTGATCAATATTATTGCACTCTTCCCACTCTATCAATTTAGTGTCTGCTAAGAGTTCATTATCCACTCTAATACCAAGGCTTAAATTAAAGAGGAAAAAGAGGAATATATTAACAGTCCTTTTACCCAAAGGTATTTATTAATTTCACACAACAGCACACATTCAGTAACTCACCTCAATGAATTTCCATGCAGATGAGAGAACTTCTAATATAAAAAATAAAAAGCTAAATTTTCCATCAGAAACAGTGCTAAGAAGCCATCTGAATAGGTCAACAAATATTATATCAATTTTAGCAGCTAATTTGTAATTTACTTGAATTAAATGCCTAGAAAAATAAAGAAAAAAGTTCAAATGGCTCTATCACAAGCACATAATGTCAGTGAGTAATAACCAGTTGCACGTGTTTACTAGATTTGATACAAATCCCGCTACAAAGCGATTTCTGAGTGATAATGGCTGTTTGTCTTAGAGCTGAGCTTCAGTCTTAATGAGGACTGAACCAAACTCCAGAAGTCCTTTGGATTCTCTTTGTAATTATGCAAATGAAGGTGAATGTTTGATGAGGCTCAGTGCAGAATTCAGTGTCTGTGACTGTGATCCAGGCAGGTGTTTCATCCTTCAGTTCAATTACAGGAGATGAACAGAGCGTCGGTATTCCACAAACACACACACACACACACACACACACACACACACACACGGAGGATTATAGTGAAAATCATGATGAGTGATCATTACAGTGTCTTGTTCATTCTAAACTATTTTGTGTACTGCTGTTGAACAATCAATGGCACTTTGCTGTACATTTTTTATTCTGTATAAAGACACTGAATTTGTTTTATTATTGTTCTTATACATTGTTATTGCCCAAAGAAAACCTTAAGTTTGACACCTTACTGTACGTCTTTTTATTTCTCATTCTCTGCAGGTTTGTGCTTTGAGATTAAAGGCAGTACAATAAATACAAATCTTAATTGTCTTAGATATTATATCCCATCTTATGCAAAACAGAGTTTTAAGGAATATTCTGGGTTCAATGCAAGTGAAGCTCAGTTGACAGCATTTGTGGCATAATGTTCGGCTTGTCCCTCATGTAAAAAAATCTGGCTTACAGTGAGGCACTTACAATGGAAGTGAATGGGGGCCAATCCATAAACGATAAAATACTCAACATTTAAAAAGTATAAACACAAGACATAAACAATATGTATGTAAACATGATTTTAGTGTGATAAAATTTCTTACTAACCTTTTCTGTGTAAAGTTATAGCCAGTTTTCCCACTTTAGTGCCATGATGATGTAACACCGTAAACCCTAAAACCGACTATAATAAATATGATTTAAACAACTTTAAAGGTCAAATAATACATGAGTTTTAACAGAAGAATTACTGTAAGTGCTTTTGTAAAATTATAAGCTTCACATTTCTGCCTTTAAACCCTCCAAAAATTGACCCCATTCACTTCCATTGTAAGTGCCTCAATGTAACCTCGATTATTCCTTTTGTGTGTGTGTGTGTGTGTGTGTGTGTGTGTGTGTGTGTGTGTGTGTGTGTGTGTAAAGAAAAGGAAGAACGAGCCAAAATTATTTTTGTGGTAATCATTATTATGCTACACATGCTGTTGATTGACCTTAAGTTGTTTTGAACCAGGAACATTCCTTTAAAATAATATGATTGTATATTCCTTCCCTGTTTAAATTCACATGCATTTACTTCTCTAATATAATTTGGAATAAGGATAGGTTTCCCAGAACATTTTTACAAGCTTATTGTTGACTTTATTGACAAGTGAGTTTTTACACATTAAAGACAAAAGTAGTTAACATGAAACTTAGTATGTTCATATACTCATATAAAAAGTCACATACTTGTATATATAAATGCAACATATATTTCAAAATATTACAAACAAAATGTCAGTTTTCATTTATGTAATATATATTTTCTTAAATACTAGTGGATTTTGAATTTGGACATGTGTGCTTAAGCAATTATGCAATTATGGTCAGATTTCTGTATGGGCAAAATAAATCATTTATGTCATTAAATTCTATGTTACACTACAGAAATCATGTGAAATGAGAGAATAATGTCAGACTTTGTGTTCTTGTGGAGCAAAGGTAATGCCAGGTCATTTTTATTTGCATAATGCTTTTCACAAAACACATTTCTTCAGAGCAATATTACAGAAAATCATACTGTCATGTCTTAAACACAATATAAACACAAAACTACAAAATTAAACCTGTCAGATCATAGATTGTACTAGAATGTCAGAGTAGGTTCAGAATGTCAATAAACATTAATAACGGCAAAGTTACGAAGTGATATTTAAAAAAAAAAAAAAACATATTGATAAACTATTAATCCAAAACTTGTCTATCTGTCATAATGCCTATGGTGGTTTCTGAGCATCAAACATAACATACCACATACTGTAAATTCACTTCACAAACACTGAATCTTTATAACCCTAACTGTGATGTTTATTACAAGATGAACATGCATAAAGTCATGAGGTTATAACATCAAGCTCCCAGAACTTCAGAAGCGAGGCTGTACTGGGCATTACTGACAATATTGATTGTGGTGTTTGAAATTAAACCTCTCAGCCTAGAAATAAACTCAGAGAGCAGTTCTGTCTTCATTAAACTTCTTACAGAGGCAGTCCAGCCCAGTCGAACATGTAGACACACACAGTGTGATAACCCAGCATCCTGATCATGGTATTCATGAAAAGACCAAATTGAGTGCAGCATAAATTTGTAGCTTCAGGCTAAATCAGCACCCCTGCATTACACGACATGACCCCTGAGTATCTGAGGGATGCAGCGGGCATAATGAAACTTCAGTAGAGAGATTGGCAGGTGGATGGTTTGTTTCTTATTCTGTGCAGACACTGTCTAAGAGCTGTGTGGGGAGAGATCATTGTGATCATTGTTCATTATAAACCTTAATGCAGACCAGTGTTGAGGACCATACTTTGAAAATATAGCTTGCCAAACTACATGCTACACATGATGTAAAGCAGTTAAACTACAGTCAAGCTATGCTTTTCAAACTATGTGTTTAAACTTGAACAGATACATTAACCAGTAATGGGGATTTTGAGTCATCCAAGTAACATGAATCTTTTGATTCTGCTTACCAAAAAGTCTTGTTCATAATTATCAAGTAATTTACTCTAAATAAAACTAATGGTAACATTATTATTCCTTATTGTTCTCTTTGTTAAAGGTTTATAAAGGGGTTCATTAATGACTAATAATTCATCTACAAATGCATTATAAATCATTGATATATGGTTATAACAACATGAATAAAAAGGGTGACTTTCAGACAATATTTGCCAGAAAGCAAGCATTTTACTTACATGTTATAAACGCTAAATAAATACACTTATGCATACTTAGAAGAATCCAAAACATAAAATGCATTAATTCATGATTTATGTCACAATGCAGAGAAAATAGATTATTATAGTGAGATTAAAAGGAGTTTAATAAATCAATGAATTCTTAATAAATTCATCATATGTGTCCGCTTCACAATAAGGTAAATTTTTTTGTAGGTTATTAATGTTGAATAAGTGTTATTAAGCATTTATAATATGTGAGGTAAACTGGCTCACTGTTTAGCAGGTAATGCATGAAAGTCATGTTGTTAAAATGGCATAACAATGAATAATAACACATTTGTAAATGAATTATTATTCTTTAATGAACCCCGTTATAAACCCTTAACAAAGGGGACATTTATGTAGTGAAACCTTGTTTCTGTAAATTTATGTAGTCCTTCTTTATATAACAAAGTCAAAAGCATAGTGATGAACAGAAGCGTTTAATTCAATATACATAATATTTTTCTAAAAGAAAAAAAAATGCAGGTACTGTACATCTGTGCAAGGATTTGAATTGGTGTATAATTTTTCAAACCTGTTAATTTAAAGAACCATTCGAATGAACCATTTTACCAAATTAAATATTCACTGCTACATTTGAGAAAGAGGACAGAGAGTGTGTTTGATTATTGCCTCTGTTCACTCGACTGTAAAGCTGCATGCACAATATAATATGACATAAAAAACAGCAATATAGCACTTTGTCACGCAACACTTCTACTCATTTAAAAGGCAGCCTGTTACTGGAAAAGCAACATAATTTTGAAAACAGATCTATAGAGCAACTGTTATGCTACTGAAAAATGCAAGCGACACTACATCTGTAATAAGTCACTCCCCAACGCAGTCAGAAGCCTTTACACGTGATCTTGGCCCTCAACTCTGTTTGTCTGATTATGCTGTGTTTGTTAATGTTTGTGGATGTTGGCAGAGAAGTGTGCGTGTGGCTTTTTGACCAGCTAAAGTGTGGGAATGAAGTGCATGGATTGGCAGTGATTATGAACTAGACTGGGATAAGCCCTGTTGTTATTATGCAGATTAGGCTGCCGATGCAGCATATTGTACAGATGCAGGGCAGCAGCTGCTGGTGCAGATGGCTGTTGTACGGCTCCATCAGCACACAGCTATTGTCTCCACTCCGATTGTTCTGAGACCAGCGAGGAGGGCTTCCGAACAACCCAAATGCAGTGAATTACGAAAGAGAAACGAAGAGCAGACAGCAAATTTATACACACGAGGCCGCTGGGACAACGATGTGCAGAACAAACATGCAGTCATCTACATACACGCCAACATGGTGGCGCCAGTCAACTATACCACACAGAGGTGGCGTGCAATGCAGTAATGCACACAAACATATGCCGAAGCACTGCTGTTGTATTGTGCTGGTGCTGTTTAATCGGTGATGGAGAAAGAAAATATTTGATTTGATTAATGTTGTGTTTACCCAAGCCCTCCATCTTGCAGATAAATTTCACTTGCTTTAACTGTGCTAAAAAGCATCTTTCTTGCACTCTAATTCTGGCTGTCTCACTTATGGTGAATGGGTTGTGTTTCTGTCACCTGACAGGCCTCTGGTATTATTTACCCTTTAATTTTCTCTACAGCTTCTGATTATCACTACACCAGCATGGGGGTTGCACCGACTAATCAATTAGTCGATCATTTCACCACTTGTCAATGCTTTGGGTCTGTGTTGATTAGTCGTGGATTACACAATTTCAATTGTTCTGTATGGTGACAGCAGGAGAAAAATCTTCTGTCCAACAAAATTAGTATGTTTACATGTGTAGTTAAAATCGAGCTACAGTAGATTTTTTTCATAGTCGAGCAACAGTCTTCATCTGTCTGTCCAAGTATACATGACACAATGCGTAGTCAAATAATCAAATATTTGAAAAAAGGAGGAGGTTAAGTAAACATCGCACATAGGGGTTGTCAATTTTCTACCGGAATATGAGACATTTTATTTTGCGATTCACTGACTTGATTAACAAGACATGTTAAATAAAAAACAAATGCTTAACATGAAAAATACTTAATGCAACGTAATGTACAAATACAAAGCCCAGGGAGAACCAAATTACTCTCAGTCTTTGGATTTGATTAACACTTTTTTAAGCTTTTCTTTCTTCTAGCATGCTAAAAAAAGACGTGTATTTTTGTATTTATTTAATCCAATTAGAATAAAAATTCCTTGAATTTGTTCACATATGGTAAAACCAAAACATTACCATTTTCTTTCATTATTTATTTATTTATTTATTTTTATGTCACTATGTTACACTTGTGTTCCCAGTCAAAAATGACCAGCCATTGGAAATGAATGGATTAGACTACAAAATACAGAAATATTAAGTGTTCAGGAGCATCCCCAATCCTTTAGATGAGCACATACAGTATGTGGATGTGTGTTTTCACACACAAAGTCCTCGGACATGTGTATACACACAACACACACACACACACACACACACACAAAACAGACACACACACACTCTTACACACAATGTGTGTTGAGCACCTTTTGTGCATCATCTTTCCATGTATACTCTGAGCAATATTTCAAGATTTACTTATCATATTATGTTGTGTTTGGGCTCGTTTGAATTGGGGTAGTTCAATTAATCCTTCTATCAATAAAAACGAAATATATATATATATATATATATATATATATATATATATATATATATATTTAAAATATCTTCAAAAAAGGAGCACAAAACCTGTCATAACTGCTAAAAAAAAAAGTTGATAAAAAGATCTATTACAATATCTTGTGTTAATATATTTAATATGAGAGATTTATAAACAATCTTAGTGGGACGGTCATTTATGACCGGGAACACATAATGTGTTAGCAAAAAAAAAACAAAAAAAACCGAACAGAGTACAAGGGTTAAATGTACTTACACAAGAATCACAGTGGCGTGAAACAATTATCATGCATTTGAATTTTGCATTTTTGACAGAAAACACAACAGAAGACAAACTGTCATTGGTCTTCCTTGATCTCTTCCCTGTTACTGTCAAGTGCAGTTCAGTAGTGTCTGTGTTTGAAGATCAATTTCTCTTGATTTGTTTGCCATCCTAATCTGTAATGTTTTACATTGACAATTAAATGTCAAGATGATTCAAATGCAAAACAGGACAAACTGTGTCCCACGTGGATTTAATATGGAACGTGATTCTGATCCCTTAAATTCTCTTAAAGGTGCACACAGTGCAGTAGTTTTTGTATTTATGATGACTTGAACTTACACTGACACTTAGGGACATGGATGCAGCATCATTCAACGTAATGATTTTCATGTACTAATGCCATTGTAAAAATGTACTATACACAGTTTACTATGATTAATTTAATCCATGAGTGGAAGTGTCCAATAACAGGACAGTTCCTGAGATTAAGTGAGCAGCATTCAGCTGGTCATGTGATCTCAACATGGCGGCCCCCATGAAGGGACCCTCTCCATGTAGAATAAAACAGCTTTTTTAAGGTTATTGTCAACTGATATGTCAAGAGTCTTCATCTCATGTGAGTGATCCTGATTGTATACATATGTTTCAAAGTTATATTAATTTCTTCAGGAGTAAAACTTTTTACAGAGGAAAAAATTACTGAGTGCACCTTTAACGATGATTCCATATTACACAGGATAAAATACCTGCCTTGTATTTTAGTGAATGCATTGTGGTCCAACTGACCCTTCGCCTTAAAAGTGTTTCTGACCAATCTGTCTTGGCAACTGTTGCCTCGCTGCCATTTCTCTGACTAGAGTTTGCCTTTTTACAATGAGAGTCTATTGGAGTAATGTGTGTTTGGGTCGTTTAAAGCAGGATTTTATCGAAATGATCCAAAGAAATGTAAAAATGCTGTTGCTGGGCCATTTGTAATAGTGACACGAGTTACCCAGAGGGGATGCATGCAGTGGTTTTACTTTCTTAAAAAAAAAAAAAAGGATTTAAATAAACATTGAGAAGAGCATGCCATGGATTAAAGTGTGCCATTCCTCATTCCTAAATGAACATGTACCTGTATAACATCAGCAAGGACACCTATAATTGCTCCAAGGTAAATTAAAGCTAACAATGTAACATTAATTAATCTATGTATTGATTCATGTCTTAGTAAAGGTGATAGTACATAAAGAGTTCACAGCATCAAAATAAGTGTGTTATGAGATGTTATGAGCATTTCTGTTCATTTACACTAATGTTATTTGATGTGTAATTGCTATTAAATGACGGTTTTCTCTTTTTATGTGAATGTGATGATCATTTGCCTCGATTCTGATTCACAGTCTGCACTGTTTTCAATCAAATTACTGTGTAATTTAACCATTTCTTTTACAAGAAAACATCAGATAAACATGCTTTACAATGTTACTCTTCATTCCAGCCCACTTAAGAATGTTATCAATTCTGTTTATGAAAATATTTTGCCAAAAACCGCGCCGTTCACGGCAATCTCCCATTCATTCATATAGGGAGTTCTGCAGAGCTTGTCAGGGAGAGCAACCGTAACAAATGGGGGCGGAGCTTAGCGAAGGGTCAGTTGAGTCAAGCTGCAATCACTTTATAAATGTCAGTTTGTCCGACTTCGTAAAAACTGGACTGGTGTGATTTCAGTCAGACTAAAGTATTTACATAACATTTTAAAAAGAAGAATTGTTGTTTTAGTTCGACTGCATGTAAACATACTGTGTTTTACAATGTAGCTGTGTGTCATTAGCTTTATAATAAACCTGTATTTGGCCTGTATGCATTGCCAAATATATTTGGAAAGACAGGGAAGTGAGAAAGTAACTGGATTGCTTTGCATTGCAAAAGGCACGTTATAAACTAACTATGCTGGGGCTCCAGACATCTGAGATCATCTAAGATCATCTGAGTTAATTTGGTGTGTTCACATACAAGCCAGAATTCTTGCAAATCGCTCTGAAACTAATCAAGTGTTGCCCACAGGCTGACATCAACTATAAGTGAGTGGGACATGATTCTTGCACCATTTATGGTGGTGCTAGCCTCATGTGTATGGCAATGGAGATTTTGAAATGCTTTTGATTCTCACCCGGATCATCTCAACTGTTCAGACACTCACACACTCTGCTGACACAGGTTTACACATGCCAGAAACAGCAATGACTGCTGATGCTGCACAGTATCATTTACATAAGGTAGACACTGATCTGCCTACTAGTCGACTAGTAAAAATAAGTAGTTGTTCAAACCTTATACCAGCCAGCTAATGACCTTTCACCCCACCAGCTCACCCTAAACACACTACACCTTGATGTTCTTCATACTGACCTAGACAATCACAGCGGTCTGGAACGTCCTCCATAAATGAGATGTGTCAGGGTGATTTGGACTGCACACAGAGAGAGGGCTGGTGGATATGCAGATATGTGTTGTCAGCTTTGCCCTCCGGGGGAAGCGTGGCTTGTCCGTTCGCTGGGGCAGCTCTCCCCTGCTGGGCTGATCCGAGATCAGGCTGCTACAACCATTCAGACCTCCTGGCCCTGTTCAGACATGACACACCACCTCCACACACTACACGCTCCATGTGCTGGCAAGGAGGTCACACACCAACACACACACAAGTGTGTATGTGTGTGTGCACTTAAGTCGTAGTGGCAGTTAAACACAGTGTAATGGTCAGAGAGGGTGATGCTGATCTGATACTACAGGGCGATACCTCTGACAGGAACCGTGACCTCTGACTCCGGTACAGCGAAAAGACGCCCTACCTCTTTTCATCCTGTCTTTTTATTAAGATTAATTAGAATGTGGAGAGGTTGTGTTCGTAGAACAGGAAAGAAGGGTACAAGGGGTGAGAGGAAGGGAGGAAAAGAGGGTAAAATCAAATAACAGTTTAGCCATAGATCTCGCACAAAAAAAGCAAACTCAAAGTCATTGAATCTACTGTATTGTAGTTTTGGCTGTTGATTGGGTGATTTGCAAAATTATAGGGTATAATAGGGCTAAAGGCATCCCTTATTTATTTATTTATTTATTTATTTATTTATTTTTCTGGTTGCAAATTGAACAAAAACTAATTTTGTTTTATTGAATATTGGTGGAGCAACATCATTTATTTGAAAATAAATAATAATGGAAGGATGTGTTTTATTAAAATGCATTAAAAAAAAGTGACATGGGGTGGTGGGTGCTTTAGCCCCTGCAATAAGGGGGCTTTAACCTCAAATAAAATCCTTTCACTTAGTGGACAGTTACTAAATTTTGTTACGTTTTTTTTATAAATAAATAAAAAACGTTTGATTTATTCACCTTGAACAAAACTGAAAATGACTAATAAGCATTTTGTTTCAAAATTATTTTGATATTTCCAGTGATTCCCATTAGCTATATAAATTAGCAACCTTTCAAAAGTGATTAAATATTCAAAATCAAAATCCTTTAGACATTGCATGGATCTGGACCTCATGGATCAGGAAAACTTTGCAGTGCGTAGTCAAAAACAGCTGTTTAGGAAAGTGCTGTGGTAGCTTTTCTTTTAATTTAGTGTTTTTGGAAAACATAATATAAAATATTCTGATCTCTAGACATGGCATGGGCCCCTCCTCAATTTATTCATTCACTTGTTTTGTTGCCCACCAGGTGAAAATTGTAAGTCTGATCATTTAAACAAGAATCAGCACACCTTTCTCAAACAAGCCACAATTTGAAGTATCATTTATATCTGTAGCACAAACGGTGCCAGACGAGTTATATGCTTAAGTTTAATACTTACGGTTAGGAGTTTTTAAAAAAGTTTGAGCAAATGTAATGGGGTTTCTTGTGTTATTGAAAGCCCCCCAAAAAATACTTAAAATGTTCTGAAGCCCCTACTGAAATCTACTGAAGAGGTTGCAACAAATGTTTCCTCTTTATATTTTGAGAAATTATTGATGTAAACCTTTAAAAACTTGTCCTTAGCTTCAGGCACATTGTATTCAAAGAACCCAAAATACTCTTAAACTGGTTCACACGCATATCAAGATCATTTATTTCCACTTTATTCTGTGGATCGATTCAGAAAGTATATTTGGCAACAGTTTTTCCCATTTCAAAGTAAATTCAACTCGACTTCGCACTGACATAATGAACAGAAATGCTATTTTCAAGTTTTGTATTATTTTCCATAGGAAAACTTCCTTTGTCGCATATTATAACAGTACAGAGTAGGTAGTTTTAGCAAACAATATATCCCATATTCTCTCTCAGTAGGGATGTAAAGAGAAAGTTCTGTTCTCCACCACTTCAGACAGAACACAGTAGGCACACATCTGTGAAACAGTTTCACATGATAGAAAAGACAAAGACTAGTCACAGTGAGTATGTTTACATGGGCAGTTCTAATCTAACAGTTTTTCCTATGGGCAGTTTTTGCATTGTTGAGCTAGAGTTTTAATCTCTCTGTTTAAATATACATGACACTATGCACAATTGAATCGTTGAAGAAAGGACATCAGCTGAGGAGGTGACGTAGACATTTTCCGGTTGACCTTTTGCTTCATTGTAGCGCGTCAAAGAAGTCAGCTTCTGTCAACAACTAAATGCAAATAACGTCTACAACAACACAGAAAACTTCACAGCCACTTGCATTTCTTAGATTCTTTATGCGTTTAAGGTGCAGATCAGATGTACGATATCAATTGAGTTGATGGTGATGTTCGAAGGCAGAAGACAACTCTATTTGCTCCTGGATTGTTCTAACTACACGAGCTCTGCTTTGCTTCACTTTCATCCTTATAAACTCTGTGTAAAGTGTAATAATAACATTTAGACTGGAGAGAGATGTCGTGAATAAATAGAAGATTAAGAAAATACTGTATATGCTTTCTCTATATTTTCCTAGCTATCACTGGTATTTAATAGATTTGTTGTCTGAATACTTGAAACAGTACTGTATCTGTAGCTGTCATTTGCTTCAGGCAGCATATTAAATAAAGGTAACACTTTATTTTGATGGTCCCAAATAGATATTTAACTGACTATAAATGACTTATCAACTGGCTTGCTATAGCTAGTAAACAGTGTTTCAACAAACATTCAGTAGACTTTCAGTAGCCTGTATATAGATCTGTATTTATGACCTACTTACATTATTGTTGAGAACATCAGTTCATTAAAAGGTCATTATAAAGATCTGTATACAGGCTACTGAAAGTCTACTGAATGTTTGTTGAAACACTGTTTACTACCTATAGCAAGTCAGTCGATAAGCTGTTATTTTCCTGCTGTTATACAGTCTATTAAAAGTTTACTGAATGTTTGTTGAAACACTGTTTACTAGCTATAGTAAGCCAGTTGATAAGTCACTTATAGTTAAATATCTATTTGGGACCATCAAAATAAAGTGTTACCTAAATAAATATCATGCTTTCTGCCTCATTCGATGAATGAAATCTACATGAGATCAGTAAAATAAGCTGTTATAACCACTCTATGATCATTTAAATTAAGATATATGCAGAAAATAATGTATAATTTATAATGTTTACATGCTGCATTCATAACGCTAACGCTAGTATGCTTCTGCTACCCTCTTTAATTGTATTTTATGAAGGAATGTGAGAAATTAGTCCTCATAAGAGCATGCAAAAGTGTTTTTATACTTGTTTATTAAAGAAAGACATTAATTGAACTGCAAAGATTGGTGTTCAGTGATTAGGGTTGCCACCCATCCTGTAAAATACGGGATCGTCCTGTACCAAATTAATACGGGATACGATTTGTCCTAATAATAAAATGTCCTAATACTGTCACAGGTATGATAAGGGACCATCTCAAAAGTCCACACAACGATTTCGGTCAGACAGTCACGCTTATGTGACATTTTAAAATGACAAATTATTGCTTTACTTCGACTGAAATCAGACGTTTAGAATCAGAATCAGAATGAGCTTTATTGCCAAGTGTGCTCAAGTACACAAGGAATTGTTTTGGGTGATAGGGAAAACAAGCAAGCAAGTGCACACAGAACATTACAGTGAGACAGAATATAAAACAAGGTAAGAGTATAAATAGACATACAAAAAAATAAAAAAAATTAAAAAAGAAACAGGACATATAACATAGAATGGCATATGTACATGTGCAAGTGGTAATATATGTGCAAAGTAGGGGTATGTACAGTTATTGAATTAAACATGAGTGAATTTACATATGTACATGGCAGTTAATTGTACATGTGGTAAATGGCCTGAGGGTAAAAACTGCTATTTTGCCTGGTTGTCCAGGCACTGAGTGCTCTGTAGAGCCAGCCAGAGGGCAACAGTTCAAAAAGGGAGTGGGCAGTGTGTGTGGGGTCCAGAGTGATTCTACCTGCACGTTTCCTCACTCTGGAGATGTGCAGGTCTTGGAGGGTGGGCAGTGGGGCACCAATAATCCTCTCAGCAGTCCTGACTGTCCGTTGTAGTTTCCTTCTGTCTGATTTGTTGGCTGAAACAAAGCAGACAATTATAGACGTACACAGGACCGACTCAATGACGGCAGAGTAGAACTGAATCAGCAGCTCCAGTGGCAAGTTGAACTTCCTCAGCTGGCGAAGGAAGTACAACCTCTGTTGAGCCTTCTTCACAATGGAGTCTATGTGGGTGTCCCACTTTAGGTCCTGAGAGATGGTAAAGCCCAGGAACCTGAATGACTCCACTGCTGCCACAGTGCTGTTCAGGATGTTGAGGAGGGGAGTGTGGGGGGATTTCTCCTGAAGTCCACTATCATCTCCACTGTTTTGAGTATGTTAAGCTCAAGGTTGTTGTGACTGCACCAAACAGCCAGCTGTTCAACCTCCCGTCTGTATGCAGACTCGTCACCGTCGCGGATGAGGCCAATGACCGTGGTGTCGTCTGAAAATTTCAGGAGCTTGTCCTTTGCAGTGCAGTCATTTGTGTACAGGGAGAAAAGCAGTGTAGAGAGAACGCATCCCTAAGGAGTACCAGTGCTAATAGTGAGGGTCCCAGATGTGATTTTCCCCAGTCTCACTAGCTGCTGCCTATCTGTCAGAAAGCTGTTGATCCACTGACAGATTGTGGCTGGCATGGAGCTGGGTCAGTTTGGTTGAGAGAAGCTTAGGCTTAATGGTATTGAAGGCTGAACTATAGGATCCTTGCATAAGTCCCAGGCCTGTCGAGGTGTTGCAGGATATAATGAAATCCCATGTTGACTGCATCATCCACAGACCTCTTTGCTCGAACTGAAGGGGGTCTAGCAGGGGTCCAGTAATGTCCTTCAGGTAGGCCAAAACCAGTCTCTCAAATGACTTCATAATCACAGACATGAGAGTGACAGGTCTGTAGTCATTAAGTCCTGTAATTTTGTTTTATTTGGGGGACCAGAATGATGGTGGAGCATTTGAAGCAGCAGGGAACTTCACACTGCTCCACTGATCTATTGAAGATCTGTGTGAAGATAGGGGCCAGTTGGTCAGCGCAGACTTTCAGACAGGCAGGTGAAACACCATCTGGGCCTGAAGCTTTCCTAGTCTTTTGTTACGAAAGACCTGGCACACATCCATAAAATACACATTTTAAAGTGCATGTGAATGTGATTTCAAATAAGTATACTGGAGACAGGGCTTTTTGTCACAAAGGGAAGTTGTCATAAGGGTTGTGTCTCAGTAACTGAAAGGTTTTGAGTCCCAAGTGGGTCAACTAATTACACAAATGTGTTTTTTTTTCTTGCAATGATTTTGTATGTTGGTTTCAAACACCAAGTTTAAAACCCTCATAAATTAGAATACTTTTTGCAAATTCTATCCTAAATATGCTATTTTGCTATTAACCAATGGTTCTCAATAAGGGGGCCTGGGTCCACTGTCGGCCTCAGCAATCTTCAAAGTCAAGATGACTTAATAATAATACAATTAAATGTATTTATAATTATTAAATATTTACTTAAAGGAATAGTTCACCCCAAAATGAAAATTTGCTGATAATTTACTCACCCTCAGGCCATCCAAGATGTATCTGAGTTTCTTTCTTCATCAAAACAGAATTTAAGATTTTTAGGATTTCATTTCAGGCCTCCTCCTCTAAACAATGCAAGTGAATGTTCTCCATTTTTTGACGGTCCAAAATGCATATTTAGGGTGCATCAAAATAATCCACACGACTCCAGTCGACAAATAAAGTTCTTCTGAACCCAAACGATTGATTCTTTTTAGAAAACAATACTTATATACTTTTTAACTACAAATGTTCGCTTCCGTACATCTCTGTGACGCACGCTCATGAGAGGGATGACGTAAGCTCGTTGGTAAGGTCATGCGTCACGTGGAGGAGGAGGCAGGAAACGCATCATTGTTTACAAGAGAAGGAGTGCTGTACAAAAGTTTAATTGTCTTTGCTGTAGATTTGTATTTGTTTTAGTGTATTGTTCAAAATGGTCGTTTGGCGTGTGTATCCTGGATGCTTCAACCTTCAGAAACCCCAAAGAAAATGCACGCCGGGAAAAATATTAACTTTTCATCGATTGTCTATACATGATCATGAGCGATGCAAGCTCTGGCTTATCGCGCTGAACCTGGATATCAGTACACACCTACATTCTCTCAAATATTGGAGGGTGTGCAGTGAACATTTTACCCCTGAGAATTTCAGACCATCGAAAGAAACAAAGGGTCGATATCTGAATTCATCGGCTGTGCCTGTGCTATTTTTCCAGCGAACTCAGGTATGTGTGAAAACTTTGTCATGTCACGCCTCCCTTGGGCTCGGCACCTCCCTCAGCGCTCCACACCTTATCACCCGATTTCTAATTCACCGCACCTGCACTCAATTCACTCGCTCATCACTGCCTGCATAAATAACTCACCTTCACGCCACTTCACTGTCAAGTCTCACACAAAGGACTCGCAGTGTTTATTACCTGTCTGTATTTGCTCTTGATCTTCGTCGATATCGGTTTAGTGCTTACCCTGTTGTTTTGCCTGTTACCTCTTCTTCAGTTTGTGAAGCTTCTCTTCTGTGTGATATCACCTGTACCATTGATCTCACTGTGTAAATCCTGTGAATCTCAGTAAACGCTTTCACACTTGGTTTCACTAACTACAACTTGTGTGGCTTGAATTCCTGACATTCATATAGCCTATACATTTCTGCTAAAGAAAAAGCACAAGTAGATAACGCAATGGCATTGCTCCGAAATAAAGGATGGTTATTTACTGCAGTAATGTTTTATATTTTTTATTATTATTTGGAAATTATTTTTTTTTATTTTATATTGTTTTGAAATAGTTTTGGTCTGTTTTGGTCTGTGGTCTGTTGAAGTTTCTCTTGTAAACAATGACACGCTTCCTGCCTCCTCCTCCACGTGACATGTCACAGAGATATACGGAAGCGAACATTTGTAGTTAAAAAGTATATAAGTATTGTTTTCTAAAAATAATAAATCTGGGTTCAGAAGAAAGGTAATTGTCGACTGGATTCGTGTGGATTATTCTGATGCACCCAAAATATGCATTTTGGACCATCAAAAAATGGAGTACATTCAATTGCATTGTTTAAAGGAGGAGGCCTGAAATGAAATCCGTTTTGATGAAGAAAAAAACTCATCTTGGATGGCCTGAGGGTGAGTAAATTATCAGCACATTTTCATTTTTGGGTGAACTATTCCTTTAAGTTTTACAACATGTTAACTGACAGTTTCAGAAACTCTTGGAATCACAAAACTGGTATAGATTGAGGCAACGGTCAACTACACAGTGTAATGAAGGTAGATTTTAACCAAAAGGTTCAACTATGTGTTTTCAATGATGTAAATCTATACAATTTATTACAGTAATTACAATATTTGTTAGTCAGAAATATTTTTTTTGTTTGATACTTTTTAAATTTTTGGTGTTTTATGAATTGTTTTGTGTTTTATAATTGTTTTATCATCAAAAGCCTTTAATAGGCTATGGAATGGCAGGCTCCAATTGACACTACTTTTAGAGGATGATAGCATGGAATGTTGTTACAAAAGGTCAATGTGTGCTCTTTATTCCTGGGCAGTAATGGTGGAAATCTTTCTTATATATATATATATATATATATATATATATATATATATATATATATATATATATATATATATATATATACACACTAGGGGTGTGCAGTGAAGCCATTATAATCATCTAAGTATCTGTATCTGTTCTTATGACAAAATTATCTGTCTCTGTATTCGGATAGAACCGTGTGTTGGCAGGGCTTAAACCGGAAGTGCATCAAAACTAAATTAAATGCCCATTTTTAAGTGTTACTCTTACATTTATAGTTTTAATTAAAATATACCTTGTGTATGTATATACCTTTTAATAATAATAATAATTATTATTATTATTATTATTATTATACAACTATTATTTAAAAATATTATTTTATTATTTTCTTTTTTTTTCAGATGAAGCTGAATTTGTAGGCTACATTAACTGTGGAATATGTTGTTAACTGTGATTTCTGATATTAATATCTGCATGAAACAGAATTTTCATTTGTCTGTGCACGTATAACAACATTATTCAGGAGGCAGGAGGTGTCAAGCAAAATGTGAAATATCAAGCACACATTTTTCAGTGAATAATAAATACAAATTCAAACATTAAAATAAATTAAAAGAAAATCAATACAGTACAAACAGGTGAAAGTCCTGTAAGTCTATCGGGAATTTTTACGATAAGACACCATTATTTAGTTAAATAATAATAATAATAATAATAATAATAATAATAATAATTACATTTATATAGCACCTTAACATTCTCAAATTGAGCACAGTTTACAGAAGAAGAAGCAAAAAAAGAGAGTTTCAGTTTCTTCATTTTACATAAGGAGGAACATTCCTAATAGATGAATACTATATAGAGCATTTAAACCTTTATGGAGCATTTTTTGGAATAAAGTCTTAACCAGATAATAACCTTAATCACTGATGTGAATATAAATGTGGTCAACTTTAAGAGACAGTTAGATGAGCTCTGACGTGAAATCATCACTTCAGGTCAGGAATTTAATATCGCGCTCATGTTTAGGCTACATATAAATACATGAGAATCACGTGTGATACATTAACAGACATTTCAAGAAGTGGAAAGTGTACATGCTGTCGTATATTAATTAATGTTACACTTGACAAGCTCCAGATGCGCACAATTTACAGAAACCACAAACAGAGTCGAGACCGCGGCCATCCGATCTGAAATCACACCATGTGCATTTTCATTCATAAGGTTTACACTTTAGAAATATTGGCTGCACAGATTCATAAATTCCTTGTAATTTTGGATGTTTATTTAAAAGTCGCTTTATCCTTGTGCTTTTTGGATAATCAGTCATACAAATATTTTTTTTAATATATTATTCAGATGAATCCGTTATTCATTTTGAAGTCATTATTTGTGCCTTTCCGAATAAGGTATTCAGATTCGGGCACATCCCTAACACATAAAATGTTTTTTGTTTTTTTTTTGTCAAATTTTTAGGGCAATGTTAATCTTATTAATGAAATTACAGATGGAAATCTTCGTTTACGAATAATTTTTATTTTGTCAACGATAAAAAGGCTAATAAAAAAAGACGCATTCTCTTGATGAAAATATGAGGAAAAGAAATGAGGATGCCAAATATTAACAATGCACTAACAATGTTTATTAATTTATTAAAGAAAGAAAATCTAGAAAGAATTGATTAGAATACCAACTAATTTACGCTCTAGTCTGAATGTGTAACTTCTTCTGTAAATACACCATTTCCTTAATGCACGACACATAATGCAATATCCTAATCTATCTAAATTTACAACAGAATAATTTCTAAAAAGTTCCTAATATTTAAATATATTTTTTAGGAGCTCAGGTTTTCTCAAGTTGTTTAATCTTACAAATTAAACATATTAATCTTTAATATCTTTGATACATGTAAAAAAAAAAAAAAAAAAACATTAAGTGGTTTATACATTTTTCAAAAAATATTGTCTTTCAGTTTGGTCCTTTACAGTATGATACGTTTTTATTAATTTTGCACATTTTTACTATATGTTATTTTTTGTGAACTAACAATATATGCCATTTTAGTCAAAGTACTGTAAAATTGACTACAATAAATAATAATGAAACTGACTAAATTTAAAAGACATTTTTGTCAAAAGATGTCCAAATATACAGTATGACTAAAATAATGTAATATATATATATATATATATATATATATATATATATATATATATCAAATCTTTTTTTTTTTTTTTTTTTTTTTTTTTTTGACACTGAAGCAGTTCTATATGTTTCTTTTGGGGGGTTTAATGTATATACTGTCATGCTACTTTGACCTTCCATCAAAAAACACTTCAAGTTGCCCTTAACAGATCAGCACGACTCTGCATTAACAGCCTGCTAGCCCTCTGCTAAACCTCCGAGCGGAGCCGTGTGTGGGGGTGTGTAGGAGCAGGTTTCCCACAGCTGGGCCGCTCTATCAGCTCTTTAAGGCGCTCCTCAGGGACCGACCACTCCTCCTAGACTCTGACATGTACACCGCTTGTCATATGGTCCAATTTGGTCAATACGGTCACACTGCTGCTGCGTTACAATAGATTAACCAGACGCTGTGAAAACTGAAACTATATTTGTGTTAGTGAGTAAAATGTTGGTATGCATGTGGAGTGCACTATACAATGTGTTCACAGGCCCTCAGTGGTTTACTGGTGTAGTAATAAATATAAGGGTAAAGAACTTTACACTTAATATCGGACTCCTTTATTTATCCAGTAACGACACTGAACGCACAGTTTAATAGTGCATAATCCAACTTGTGTGATTAATAACACCAAAAGAGGGTATGAGTGTTTAGTCAGCAGAGGCTGTGCACAAAAGCCTGTCAATTAATATGTCATTTACACCCTCTTCAGTCTCCAAAAGCATGTTTAAATTTGATTAAAGCTTGTCTGTTTAAGTGCTACTTCCAATAAAGGCGGTGAAATGGGTGAAAAGGATTAGTGTCTGCCGCACAAAGCCAGTCCCTGAAGTGCTCTTTGACTCCTCTGTTTTCGCGGTTACAGCAGGGTTTGCACAGGCCGATCTGACTAGAGGGCCCAGAGGGGAGGGCCCCCCGGTCACCAGGGCATTGTTAGCGCCGTCAAAATGGCCTAAGAAGAATGGCTGATTATGCAGCTATATCCAGCGCCGCTAACAGGGAGCGGATTTGAATTTCTAACGCAGCAGATGTTTGCTGGGCTCCTCCGTGGAACAGGCATACACTGTTATGCTAATTTTGTGCCTTTCCCTGCAACCCAACCCAGAGTCATCAGAGCAAATGCACAGATCCCTCTGTCAAACTCATAATTGGCCATTATTGATATTAATTAACATTTTTTGCACCCCATCTCCGTTCTTTGACCCGGTATATGTTAGTAAATCTTGCTACTGTGGACCATTAGAGGCGTCGAAATCCAAGGGACCTCATGCTAGTCACAAGCCATTTATCAGAAAAGAACACAGGCCAATTAGTGCAGCGTGGAGACAGTTGTCTTGATTCGCTGCTGACTACTTTTTGATCACCATTATAAATTGCTAATAGAGCGGCGAGAGCGGCGCGGCAGTCTGCTGGGGGCAGACTGCGGCATGCGAAAGAGCTGGCGATGAGACCGGCCCATCAGACTCCATGTTTACTATAAAGCCTTGTAATGTCACAGCTGATCGTGCCCCGCTGCAAGTCAGTCAAACTAATGAGGCCCAAAGCATTCCGAGTCGGGGCCATCGAGGGTTACACTTCTCTCTGTCAAAACAATACTATGAAAAATCCTAAATCACAGCAACAGCACTTGCTATTGAATAGTCCAACCCATTATTCTGCAATAAGGGCCAACGCTTAAAGTTTTTATCGCCACAGATCAAGAGATCATAATAGGAGCATATTGACAGATATTTTTCTCGCAATGCTCAGAGGGACCCGCTACAGCAGGAAAATATATCAGAAGCCTATCATCAGTGCTGGGATCTCCATTGTAAAATCGATGGTGAAGCATAGAGGGCTGAAGTTTTCAGTGCTCCTCTCCATCATTTAAAAAGACTGCAGTGGCCCCCAGGGACAGAGTAACTTAGCAACCATGCAGTTTCAGCGATTAAGTATACAGTACCATAATGCCATTGTTGTTTTCGCAGCCTTTTGTTGCAAATATTGATGTGAGAGGCAGGGGTAAAGATGAAATGGTAAGAGGATCACCTCTTAGCCTAGGGCTCTACTGAAGCCAGCTCTATTCAAAGATATTCAACTGTCCATCAGTGAAGTCACATTAAAGCTAATGGTCAGAGGACCAAGCAAAGCCAAAGCAAGCTGCAGTGACATTCACAACTGTTCTACCATTCCCCGCATACATATATGTATTATGTGCAATATTATCATACAGCTACTGATACAGCCAATAAACTGCAGCCAAAATGTCCACGCTATCATCTAAAAAATATTACAAGTCTTGTGTAGAAGAACCTGGTGGTCTTGTTTTATACAATGGGTATATATCCATGACTGGGTATTTTGTTTTAGCTTTAAATGGTTAGTTTGGCTAAAAAAATAAAATAAAAAAATACATAAAATAAAAATAAAAAAATACGGTCATAATCCTTCATGTTGTTGTAAAACCTGTATGACTTTCTTTTTCCACAGAAGAAGGAAAGTCATACGAGTTTGGAACAATGAAGGTGAGTGTATGATGACAGAATTTTGTGTTAACAGTTTACATTAATGTTCCTTTTGTTAAGGGTTTATAAAAGGGGTTCTTTAATGACTAATAAGTCATTTAAAATACATTATAAATCATTGGTATGCAGTTATAACAACATGTATAAAATGGGTGACTTTCATGCAATATTTGCTGAACAGTTTGCCATGTTATCTCACATGTATAAATGCTTAATAAATATTATTCAACATTAGTAACCTATGAAAAGGTATATTAATGTAAAGTGGACACATGTTAAGTATATATTAAGGAGTTGCCGACATTAGTAACTTATGAACATAAAGTTCAGTGTGGTTTAATGGTCATCAGGCTTTATTATATGAAATATGCTGTGAATGAGCCATTTTATTTTTTTAATTTAGTAGGAATAAGTGTATTTATTAAGCATTTATAACAAGTCAGTTAAAATGCTAACTATTTGGCAAGTACTGCATGAAAGTCACCCTTTTTATTCATGTTGTTATAACTGCATGTAAATGATTTATAAATTATTTATTAATGACTTATTTGACATTAATGAACCACCTTTATATCAACTTAACAAATGGAACATTAATGTAAGGTGTTATCAGTTTTAATTTCACAATTGTTGGTGAATTATCCCTTTAAGACCTGTGATAGTCAATATTATTGTCTACTGGACACCATTTTTGTCAGTGCTTTCCTGAAAACATCATTAATGCAGAAGAATCCATGATGGAAAACATCACAGACACTCTGATGCACGCTGCTCTGACTTATCAAAGTCCCATTTGTGGCGTTTAGCCTCGTCTCAACAGAACAGCTCTGCATGGTTATGAAGTCCCCTTGTGTCTGGTCCAGCATACTGGAACTCCTCGACTGTGATTGTGTTTCTCTGCAAGACTTCTCCCACGAGGATATCTCACAGAGCCCAATTACAACTTTCATCATCAATCATCAATGTTATTTATTCAGTAAAATGAATTTCTAATTAATAACTGATGAGCATTATGGCCTTGAAGACTGTAAAGCTATTAATTATGCCAGGCCATGGGGAATATGCTTGTAAAGGAGTACCTGGTGAATATTCTGTGCCATTAGTGTTAGAGTAGTGTATGTTTACCTCCTCCAGGACTGCAGTATTTAGCCTGTGCCCATTGAAGGATTATTGAGCTAATTAGATGACTGTGACTGGCATATGTTTCCCATTCGGTCGCAGAACCACTATAATAATGAACTATAACTGCGGGACAATGGCTCTCTCTGCCTACGATTTCTCACAACGCCACTGGTGTAAAACTGCCGGGCCCCGGGGAAATGTTTAGCCAACAATAAAAGAGGATGTTTTAGACTTCAATTGTGTCTTTTGAGCGGTTAGCTCATTTTTACAGTGAATATGGCTCTTTGTGCTAACACATTAGGTGTCAAGGCTGCAAGCGATGGGAACGCAGTGTTTTTACTAGGTGCCGGTTACCTGAGCACCGGCCTTGTGGATAACAGATCGTATAAGAAGTGAAATGAGCGCAGCATTGAGGAGTTGTGTTGTGGTCTCAGTCCATCAGCTCCCTCTTCACCCAGAGCAGCGGCCAATGCCTAGCTCAGCAGTAATGATGACTTACAGACTGCTTTCACACAACCCAGAATTTTTGTCTGTGAAAAAATATAAAAGTAAATAAAAAAACAAAACTTTATGAGCAGAACAGAATTTCTCAAAGTAAGACAGTTATACAATAAGTATAACAGTTATTAAATGTGCTGAAAAATGTGAAATAGCATTCTTGAGAATAAAATTGACCACTTGTGAAGAGGAGGAGGGCGTGGCCGTGCCATGTTGGAGGACGGCCGTCGCTGAATCAGCTGATTAGGGGGAGAGCGAGATAAGGGGCAGCCAGAGATGCTGGTTCGAGAGAGACGCACACACACGTGGCCGCGTTGCATGTTTGTTTATATCATTTATATCATTAAACTTTGCGTTGGCTGTTCAGCCAGTTCCCGCCTCCTCCTTGCCCGCCCTTATACAGTTACAGTGGTGCCAAAATCCGGGTGGGAGGAGAGATGCGCTGTCGCGGAGTCCTCGCTGCTGCCATCCGACTGGGGGAGCAGCCGCGGACATCTGCCTGGGGACGGAGGGGTCGCTGCCAGCTGTCGAGAGCTGGAAGAACCACGGCCATCTGCAGAGAAGGGGAGGAGCTGTTCCGTCTGCCAGGGGCTGAATGACTCACTGCCCCCCCCCCATAGATGGGAACGGAGTTAGTCAGACCGGTGGCACCCCGGTCTGGATCGGGTGGGGGAGGAGTGTGACGAGGAGGAGGATGTGGCTGGGACGTGTAGGCTGGCACTGAATCAGCTGATCAGCGGAAGAGCAAGATAAAGGGCGGCCAGAGACGCCAGTTTGAGAGAGAGAGAGATGCACGTGGCCGCGTTTCATGTTTCTTAATGTTAGTTTTACGTTCATTTATATCATTAAGCTTTACGTTGACTGTTCAGCCGGTTCCCGCCTCCTCCTTGCCCGTCCTTCTACTGTTACACCACTGTTTAGAAGGCTTTTCATATTATTCTTTTTAACCCCAGTGTAACACCACTTTAAACCCCGGTTTAAGCAAAAAAGCAAGATAAACAACTAACCCAGGGTAAAGTTTAAACCGTCAGAAACATGGAAAAAAACAAACAATTAACCTATGACAAATTGTAAACAGTCTGAAACATGGAACAATGTAAACAACTAGCCCAAGGTAGAGCGTAATTAGTCTAAAACATGGAACAAGATATACAACTAACCCAAGATAGAGTGTAAACAGTCTGAAACATGGAACCATATAAAAACTAACCCATGGTAAAATGTAAACCATCTTTAACATAGAACAAGATAAACAACTAATCAAGGGTAAAGTGTAAATGGTCTGAAATATGGATCAAGATAAGCAACTAACCCATGGTAAAGTGTAAACAGTCATGGAAAAAGATAAACAACTAAACCAAGGTAAAGTGTAAACTGTGTAAAACATGGAACAAGATAAACAACTAACCCAAGATAGAGTGTAAACAGTCAGACACATAGACCAAGATGAACAACTAACACAGGATAAAGTGTAAACAGTCTGAAACATGGATCAAGATAAACCACTAACCCAGTGTAAAGTAAAAAACAGTCTGAAACATGGATCAAGATAAAACACTAACCCAGGGTAAAGTGTAAACAGTCTGACAACATGGATCAAGATAAACAACTAATCAAGGGTAAAGTGTAAAAAGTCTGAAACATGGATCAAGATAAACAACTAACCCATGGTAAAGTGTAAACAGTCATGGAAAAAGATAAACAACTAAACCAAGGTAAAGTGTAAACTGTGTAAAACATGGAACAAGATAAACAACTAACCCAAGATAGAGTGTAAACAGTCTGAAACATAGACCAAGATGAACAACTAACACAGGATAAAGTGTAAACAGTCTGAAACATGGATCAAGATAAACCACTAACCCAGGGTAAAGTGTAAACAGTCTGACAACATGGATCAAGATAAACAACTAATCCAGGGTAAAGTGTACACAGTCATGGAACAAGATAAACTACTAACACAGGGTAAAGTGTAAACAGTCTGAAACATGGAACAAGATAAACAACTAACCCAGGGTAAAATGTTATCAGTCTGAAACATGGAACAAGATAAACAACTAACCCAGGGTAAAGTGTAAACAGTCTGAAACATGGAACAAGATAAATAACTAACACAGGGAAAAGTGTAAACAGTCTAAAATATAGAACGAGATAAACAACTAACCCAGGGTAAAGTGTAAACTATCTGAAACATGGAACAAGATAAACAACTAACCCAGGGTAAAGTGTAAACAGTCTTAAACATGGATCAAGATAAACAACTAACCCAGGGTAAAGTTTAAAGAGTCTGAAACATGGAACAAGATAAACAATTAACCCAGTGTGAAATGTAAACAGTCTGAAACACTGACCAAGATGAACAACTAACCCAGGGTAAAGTATAAACTGTATGGAACATGGATCAAGAAAAACAACTGACAAGGGGTAAAGTGTAAACAGTCATGGAACAAGATAAACAACTAACCCAGGGAAAAGTGTAAACAATCTTAAACATGGATCAAGATAAACCACTAATCCAGGGTAAAGTGTAAACAGTCTGAAACATGGAACAAGATAAAAAACTAACACAGGGTAAAGTGTAAACAGTCTGAAACATATATCAAGATAAACAACTAACCCAGGGTAAAGTGTAAACTGTCTGAAACATGGAACAATATAAACAATTAACCCAGGGTAAAGTGTTAACAGTCTGAAACATGGACCAAGATAAAAAACTAACACACGGTAAAGTGTAAAAAGTCTTAAACATGGATCAAGATAAACAACTAACCCAGGGTAAAGTGTAAACTGTCTGAAATATGTATAAAAATAAACAACTAACCCATGGTAAAGTGTAAACAGTCATGGAACAATATAAACAACAAACCCATGGTAAAGTGTAAACTGTCTGAAACGTGGAACTAGATAAGTCGATTTAAAGTTGCAATGTGTCATTTCTGCGTTACTTGTGTCACCAAATGGCATTTCAAAATGAATGTCTGTTTTCAAACAGGTTTCTCAAATGCTCCAACATTCTTGCCATTGCTACTATGTTAGGATACTCTGAGCCACAGTATTTAGACTTTTCGTGGGGATCAACCAAAGAATGGCTTGTCTGCACAACATTATAGAAAGTAACTTTGAAAAAAATTACACAGTTCACCTTTAGGTTGCTACACTGTCTGAAATATTTTTATTCAGCATGGAATTTTATGTGATACTATGTGGCCTTAGCAAAAAGAAACTCCTACACCTGCCAGTGATAGAGTCAGTGCTGATGTGTGCAGAAAATTGATGGATATGCCCCCACTCTTACTCTCAGAATCTAGAAAATGCTACAAAATGCTAATGTACCTTGAATATTAAGGTGAATATGTAGATGTCCAAATTGAAAGCCGAAGATCAATACTGTACAGTTATAGACCGGTTCCAACGACCACAGTGGTGAACTTACACCTTTCTACTCTGAGTCTTCTACCGGTCATTCATCTTTGGGTTAACCTCATACAATCCACAAATTAAAAGAGATTATTGTTTCATCTCAGCACGGAACATCTCAGTATCCAGTCAAGAGAAATGAAAAACACAACAGATGTCAAACTTTTGATGAAGAGCCATGAACAGATGTAATTCTTATATTTAGGAAAGGAAAACCAGCCAAGCAGTGCTTCAATTTAGTCATTGTTACAATTCAGCACAATTTCTGCATGTTTTTGTCAAATTGTTTTTTTGTTTTTTTTACATATCTTCATCTCATCTTGTACAAATCTACTGCACTACAAACGGAGATGGATGGAGTCATGCATGGCTGTTTTAGGCATCTAGAGCAAATACAATAAATGTATATGAGTCTTTTGCTGAATCGGAGCTCAGAGTCGTAATTTGCTTTCTTGATTTGAGCTGGTGAGTTTTTACAAGGCCCAATATTCGCCACCATCACAGTCTGCCTGTGTGTTTGTGTGTGACTGAAATCTGGTAATAGATTTTTTTTTTACCTACATCACTGTTGTGTCACTGTCTTCACTGCAGAAAACTGTCTAGACTCTATTTTTGTGTTTACCTTGGAAGTATAATGTGTAAGGAATACTGAACCGGACAGCTGTTATTCTGTCTTGAGTCCAAGTTAGGTAAACAATGAAAAACTTTTAAAGAAAATAAATCCTTTAAGATGGACCCTCCAGTCTACAAATGCCCCTGTAAACACCCCTGCAATCTGCAGCAGGATCTTGCACAGACTAACGGTAATTTTAATACAATCTATTATGACGTCAAATCATGGACAAAACTACGCAAGCGCAGAAACACAGCGCGCATGCAAATTACAGTAGGGTGAGCACTGTAACAAAGCTTGCAAGCAAAATGTAAAGCTGCAGAAATCGTAAATCCCAAACTCAAGAGGAAAAAATATGATTGTGCACATCAATCAACACGCTGCAAGGAGACATAACAAAAACGCACATCTGGCAGGTACCTCGCGTGCAGAAATGAACACACGCATGCGACATTCACATGCACGAGTTGTGTTCTACTCAAGCGCGAGTTTAGTCTTCACGCTTATGCGCAAGTTGTATTCTACATGCTCATGAGTCATTTGAGATTTGACAGTCAGGGGCGTGGCTCAAAACTTTGTGTGAACTAATTCTATTGACTGCTGGCCATCTCCAGGAAGGGGGCACCTCAGAGTTGAAGAGATAGCATGATGATGTAGACACCGGAGAGGAAACTTTTCTTTTTATAATATAACCGAATTCCAATATATTTGGAATTTGTACAACAGTTGAAAGGTTTTTTATTCAATTGAGCACTGCCTATAAATAAATTCATGGCTTGTAACATGATCGCTAACTTTAGCTAGATGTGCTAGCTATGTAGTAAGCACATTGGTGGCTTTTATGTCCCTCATTAACATGTGTAAAAAATTACTTTAACGATGAATAGCTGATATCAACTTTTACAAAGTGTTGTTAAAGGCAGTTTTTCTTACATATGAACAAAAATACAGTAACCTTATTTTATTTGAAGTTTTTATTAATCGTCTTTAAGAGGATGTCTGTCATTTTGATCGAAAAAACAAAAACATGGGAATAAAGGCTAGTATTTATTGTCTTGATGTACAGTTGTGCTCAAAAATTTGCATACCCTGGCAGAAATTGTGAAATTTTGGCATTGATTTTGAAAATATGACTGAAGGATAGTGATCATATGAAGCCATTTATTATCACATAGTTGTTTGGCTCCTTTTTAAATCATAATGATAACAGAAATCACCCAAATGGCCCTGATCAAAAGTTTACATACCCTTGAATGTTTGGCCTTGTTATAGACACACAAGGTGACACACACAGGTTTAAATGGCAATTAAAGGTTAATTTCCCACACCTGTGGCTTTTTTAATTGCAATTAGTGGCTGTGTATAAATAGTCAATGAGTTTGTTAGCTCTCCCGTGGATGCACTGAGCAGGCTAGATACTGAGCCATGGGGAGCAGAAAAGAACTGTCAAAAGACCTGCGTAACAAGGTAATGGAACTTTATAAAGATGGAAAAGGATATAAAAAGATACCCAAAGCCTTGAAAATGCCAGTCAGTATTGTTCAATCACTTATTAAGAAGTGGAAAATTCGGGGATCTCTTGATACAAAGCCAAGGTCAGGTAGACCAAGAAAGATTTCAGCCACAACTGCCAGAAGAATTGTTCAGGATACAAAGAAAAACCCACAGGTAACCTCAGGAGAAATACAGGCTGCTCTGGAAAAAGACAGTGTGGTTGTTTCAAGGAGCACAATACGATGATACTTGCATGGTTGAGTTGCCAGAAAGAAGCCTTTACTGCACCAATGCCACAAAAAAGCCCGGTTACAATATGCCCGACAACACCTTGACATGCCTCACAGCTTCTGGCACACTGTAATTTGGAGTGACGAGACCAAAATAGAGCTTTATGGTCACAACCATAAGCGCTAGGTTCGGAGAGGGGTCAACAAAGCCTATAGTGAAAAGAATACCATCCCCACTGTGAAGCATGGTGGTGGCTCACTGATGTTTTGGGGGCATGTGAGCTCTAAAGGCATGGGGAATCTTGTGAAAATTAATGGCAAGATGAATGCAGCATGTTATCAGAAAATACTGGCAGACAATTTGCATTCTTCTGCACGAAAGCTGCGCATGGGACGCTCTTGGACTTTCCAGCATGACAATGACCCTAAGCACAAGGCCAAGTTGACCCTCCAGTGGTTACAGCAGAAAAAGGTGAAGGTTCTGGAGTGGCCATCACAGTCTCCTGACCTTAATATCATCGAGCCACTCTGGGGAGATCACAAACGTGCGGTTCATACAAGACGACCAAAGACTTTGCATGACCTGGAGGCATTTTGCCAAGACGAATGGGCAGCTATACCACCTGCAAGAATTTGGGGCCTTATAGACAACTATTACAAAAGACTGCATGCTGTCATTGATGCGAAAGGGGGCAATACACAGTATTAAGAACTAGACTGCTGAACAGGGGTCATTTCATTTTTTTCATTGTTGCCATGTTTTGTTTTATGATTGTGCCATTCTGTTATAACCTACAATTGAATATGAATCCCATAAGAAATAAAAGAAATGTGTTTTGCCTGCTCACTCATGTTTTCTTTAAAAATGGTACATATATTAACAATTCTCCAAGGGTATGCAAACTTTTGAGCACAAATGTATGTTTTATATGTAGTGGACATAATATAGGAGGATTATACAATTAAAATGCGCCGTCATTCCATGTATGAACGAAAGCGGGAATACATTTTGATGTTATTCTTAAAAGACTCATCCACCTTATCATATAAGTGATTCAAACATGTTAAATGCTTACATAATACCTCTATTGACAAATGGCTTAAGATGTATATGTTTAAATAGAAGGTAGTAGCCATCTGTTGATGTTATTAACCCTAAAATGGCAAGACCAGAAATACACATCAGAAAATGTATTGCTGTTTCAACACATTAGTATTATATGTGATTAAAAAAAAACATTCCTAAAAAATAATGGTTTTATTTTTAATTTTAATGTTTTTGCATTGAACAGTTTCATTGAAAATTTCATTGAAAATCATGCCTTAATATTTTTGTCTTTAGGCTGCCAGTAAGCAAGACAAAGAGCAACTGTGGGAGGAAACAAAAACTGTGTATGTTAGGTAATGGAGTAAAAAAACATGGAAGAAACCAGGCTCAGCTGTGGGAACCAGTCCCCTATGGCTATTCTGCATGAATCTAATGCCAATATCAGTTAGCAATGTGTAATACAATTGAGTAAACTGAGCAGATTTTTGGCAATGTTTAAAACTAAAGAATATTGATTGAACTGTAAGATTAATGATTAAGTGTCTTTGAATTCCATCCCGAAGTGATGCAAGCAGTGGTCAGTAAAGTGTTACTTGATGTTTTGCACCGGTAAATGCTGTATTTGATAGCAGTTTATTTTTTTGGAGTCCATCCAAATGATCCTAAGACCGAAATGATGCAATCATAGGCCTCATTTATAGGTGGGATGGGTGGGACATGGACCTACCACTTTTTGTCCAGGCCAATTAAGTCCCTACCACTTTCTGAAATAGCTATCATCAGGTAAGTATCTTACCTGATGATAGCAGAAGAAACTTTGCCAGTTCTTGAGCAGGCATTTCTATTTTGTTCGTGTGTTATAATGAGTGGCGTCAGGTGCTGGAATTAGTTATTTTGAATGTTATGATGAGTGCTCTCGTGGCTGTTATCAGTGACATTGACAGTTGTTCTGTATCGTGCATGCACGTGCACCACAGGTCGCGCTGTTGTCCAGTTACATTGCAAAGCAAAATACAAACAAATGTGTCCTAAATCATGATATATTGTATGTCCACTGACATACAGATGCAATCTTGGTTTATTAAAATAAAAAAGTATATTGGGGTGAATTAGAACCAGAAATTCCTTGTATTAGTGGTGAAAAAGCCTCCACAAATAACAGACTGCTGGACCATGTATTAATCTAATGACAGAATTAGGGCTGCACGATTACAGCAAAAATCATAATTGTTGATTATTGCCCTTGATATTGTAATTGTGATTATTAATGTCGATTAAAATATTAAATTACTGTGACGTCACAAAGTAAGCAACCATGCAGTTTTTCAGAGTAGCAGATTTCAGTGGTGGATATGAGCTGCTCTCCAGTTTCTTTTAAGTATTAAATATTGTAATAATGTTTGTTAATGTAAAGCCAAATAAAAATTATTTTAAATGGATATCTATGGTATAGAATAAATTAAGTTATTGCTAAATTACTGCTTAAATTATTAGTCCATGTACAGTAAATAATATGACATATTCAATTTTCAAACTTATTAACAGCCAATTTAAATTGACCAAGCTACTTACTGCGTTCAGTAAGAGACAGGAGACCATTCATCCCGTTAGATCTTCAGTGGTGATCTTGTTCATGTAAGATCATCGTTAGATAATTTTTGGCCTCACTGGTGCACTTTGGAAATTAAAAACAGTCATTTGCAATCTGAGTTTGTGCGATTCGTGAAAATGTTAAATCTACTTATAACAGCTGCGTGGCAAATGGGTCTTATTACAGCAGATGCGATAACAATGATGGTGATTCCTGAAATATGCTATTCATGCCATATTCTTTACGTTGGCTACACCTCCGAAATAAACGTAGAAGAACAGTTGAATTACTTTATTGCTGTTTTATACAAATCAAATTCACATTGGCCTACTTATTAACATGACAAAACAAAACAGTTATTACATATTTTAATAAATTGTTCACAGGAATCAAGCGACGTGACAAACTCTTCCATTACAATGACTGCTGTCGCTCACTGCAGGTTTACACTGTTTGAGACCTGCACAAGAGACCTGATGCTCTGCACAAAGTTCTGCACTCTCACGAATGCACTCATTAAAAACAAAGATGACTAATCAGCATAATAAATCAATTATTTACACCGCGTCTATGCCTTGATTAGAACGGGAGCATTTTAGTTTTGTTGTGTTGCTCATTTGCAGTGTATTTAACATCTACGTTCAAAGTGAGCGGTGCAGCATGCAATGAATCCAAAATAATTCCAAAGTGCTTTTCACCCTTGTTCTACAGCTTCTTTTCGAGTGTCAGGTGATGTTCCTTCAGTATTAATTTTCATATGCCACCGTGAACAGGGTTGGAACATAAAGCAAGCATCTGGGCAGTTAGACGGTTTAAAACTTGCGCATTAGGATCAGTTGTCATTACTGATAGGACAGAGGATTAAGTTAAGCGGCTCTGATTGGCCTTTGTCATTTCATTGCTCAACGGACATGTTAGTGATTGGTTAGAATACTCAACCGCTGCAAAAACGCATTGTTAATAGAAACCATTGACTCAACAGGAGCAGACTTAAATTGAATGCTGTAATCATCAGTTTTAACGATTACATAATCGTGGCAGCCATAATCGTAATCGCGATTAGTATTTCCAATTAATTGTGCAGCCCTAGACTGAATAACTGAATTTTCAGGACCACAAGTGGTAAATGTAGGGATAAAAGTTGTCAAATTAATTATGTAAAATATTTAATGGAGCGCTTTATTTGGTCATCCAGAATGGCTATTTATCAAACAGTAAAAAATTATTAGAATATATCAGTGCATAACCTAATTAATATTCATTAGTTTAGTGAGGTCACAAACTGCATCCCCAAAACTTTTTAAAAAAAAGTGACACCCATGGAAGCAGGCCATGGTGAGTGAGGTGTGCCTTGCAATCTAGCTGGTAGTTGGCAGCAGTTCATTTTACGTTATGTCCGAAGTAATGCATGCAGCGACCATCGAAGTGTCCCTTGTTGTCTGGTCAGCATACGCTGCAGTTAGTAGTCATCGCTCAGTAACACATAGCGGTGAGAGTGGAGCATCAGCCAAGCCGGATAAGGCTGTGTTAACCTGATGAGACAAGGAAATAAATGGAATATTAGTGTAGATGCCGTTTACTTAATTTTAAAGTAGAGTTACAGAATATTTGAAGTGTTCCAGCAGACCTAACGTCCTGGTTACTTGGGTAACCTCCGTTCCCTGATGGAGGGAACGAGACGTTGTGTCGATGTAGTGACACTAGGGGTCACTCTTGGGAGCCCGAGACACCTCTGGTCTTTGATAAAAGGCCAATGAAAATTGGCGAGTGGTATTTGCATGCCACTCCCCCAGACATATGGGTATAAAAGGAGCTGGTATGCAACCACTCATTCAGGTTTTATGCTGAGGAGCCGAGACAAGTTCCGGCCATTTCAGTGGGTAGTTCAGCATTGTGGCAGGAGGAACACAACGTCTTGTTCATCAGGGAACGGAGATTACGCAAGTAACCAGGACGTTCCCTAACTGTCACTCACTCGACGTTGTGTCGATGTAGTGACACTAGGGGTCCCTATACGAAACGCCACAACTGGCTGAACTGTGTTACGTGAACTGGCAGTGTGTGACGGGTAGACCGCTGTGTGCCATGTAGCCAGTGCACCAGGCCGACACGTAACCTCCCGCAACATAGTTATGAGTGTCGAACAGCCCTTTGGGGACAAGTTGACTACCCAAAAGATAGAGACAGGCTAACCCAGTTGTGGCCTCTTTTCCCCTTCTTTTTTTCCACTCCCTAAAAAAGAAGGGGGGGTTATCCGACTGGGCCGCCAGGTCTAGTCGGGGGGTGTCCCTCCCAAGGGGAGGACACTGCGGAGACCACACCTCGCCCAAGAGAGGGGGGGATATTTAAGTGGAAAACATATGTCACATGGTCTTGCCGACCATGTGGAGAGTCTCATGGTAGATCCTACCTAATGGGGGAGGAGTTACTACAAACATGGAGACTGAGGCAGAGGGGCTCTGCCCAAGGAAGACGCAGTTTGCCAACAGGGAAACGAATTAGCGGAAGATATACATCGCATGGGGTTACCTTACAGGGAACCGCCACATGCAGAGCACCTACCCCAGAACAGGGCTCTTAGTTAGCACGTGTACTGGGCCGGCAGTGAGTCTCTCCGAATACTCGACTGCCACAGGGCTCGGAGGAAGTCAACCAGGGAACATAGTTTGTGAACACTACTGGGAATTAATGGCGCACGTCTTCAGCTCAGAAGAGGTGAAAGGCGCTATGTGCCAGCGATACACCCGGCTGGCTATCCAGGGCTTATCCGCTTGTATTGCGTGCCACTACCTGGGATGAAACCGGTTCCACCCGGAGGT
Source organism: Myxocyprinus asiaticus (assembly GCF_019703515.2). Lineage (NCBI taxonomy): Eukaryota > Metazoa > Chordata > Actinopteri > Cypriniformes > Catostomidae > Myxocyprinus > Myxocyprinus asiaticus. Next base: position 3,389,561 of record NC_059354.1, on the reverse strand, counting down.
TGTAGAACCTTGCAAAGGTGTTGGATGTTGCCCAGCCTGCTGCTCTGCAAATGTCTGTTAGAGAGGCACCCCTGGCCAGGGCCCAGGAGGCCGCTACACCCCTGGTAGAATGGGCTCGTAGCCCTACCGGGGGCGGCTTGTCCTTGGCATGATATGCCATCGCTATGGCGTCAATGAGCCAGTGGTTGATCCTCTGCTTGGAGACAGCACTTCCTTTCCACTGTGCACCAAAGCAGACAAAGAGCTGCTCAGAGATCCTAAAGCTCTGCGTGCGATCCAAATAGATGCGTAAAGCGTGCACCGGACACAGCAACGACAGGGCTGGGTCTGCCTCCTCCTGGGGCAGCGCTTGCAGGTTGCAAGCCGGCGGCTGCGTGCCCATTACAAAAAGTGCCCCAGTCCGTTTTGGAGGCATCTGTCATGACCGCGACGCACCTGGAGACCTGTTCTAGGGGAACACCTGCCCATAGAAATGAGAGGTTGGTCCAAGGGCTGAAAAGACGGTGACAGACCGGCGTGATGACCACACAATGTGTCCCGTGGCGCCATGCCCATCTCGGGACTCGAGTCTGAAGCCAGTGCTGAAGTCGTCTCATATGCATCAACCCAAGCGGGGTGGCTACCGCTGAGGATGCCATATGCCCCAGGAGCCACTGAAAAATTTCAGTGGAACCGCTGTTTTCTGTTTGAACACCTTCAAACAGGCCAGCACCAACTGGGTGTGCTCGTTCGTGAGGCGCGCTGTCAAAGAGACTGAGTCCAACTCCAAACCAAGGAAGGAGATGCTCTGAACTGGGAGGAGCTTGCTCTTTTCCCAGTTGACCCGAAGCCCTAGTCGGTTGAGGTGTGAGAGCATCAAGTCCCTGTGTGCGCACAACATGTCCCGAGAGTGAGCTAGGATTAGCCAGTCGTTGAGATAGTTGAGAATGCAAATGCCCACTTAACAGGGAAAGGGCTGCCTCTGCGACCTTCGTGAAGACGCGAGGAGACAAGGACAGGCCGAAAGGGAGGACCTTGTACTGATACGCCTGACCCTCGAATGCAAACTACAGGAAGGGTCTGTGTCGAGGTGTGGAAGTATGCGTCCTTCAGGTCTACTGCCAAGAACCAATCTTGATGCCGGAACGCTTGCCAGAATGCGTTTTTGCGTCAGCATCTTGAACGGGAGTCTGTGTAAAGCCCGGTTCAGTACTCGCAGGTGCAAGATTGGCCACAACCCACCACCTTTTTTCGGTACAATGAAGTAAGGGCTGTAAAACCCCTTCTTCATCTCGGCCGGAGGGACAGGTTCTATCGTGCCCTTCCGTTGGAGGGTAGCGATCTCCGCAAGCAAGGTAGCAGCGTTTTCGTCCTTCACCAAGGTGAAGTGGATACCGCTGAACCTGGGTGGGTGCCTGGCGAACTGAATCACGTAGCCGAGTCGGACGGTCCGGACCAGCCATCGCGACGGATTGGAAAGCGCAAGCTATGCATCCAAGTTCCACGCAAGGGGGACCAAGGGGACAAAGTCGTCAGAAGTACCGGCAGGTGGGGCCTCGCTGTGGGGTGGAGCTCGAGGTGCCACACCATGTCGTGGCCATGCTGAGTCTAGGGACATCAAAGCACTTACCTGGCTCCTTGTGACCACCCCTGGAACAGCCTGGGACAGGGGAGGAAGAGGCCTGTCCTCGTGACCCGTGGAGACTGTAACATCGGGGCGGATGTGTGCCACAGCTGGGCGCTCAGGGGCGGGAAGACCACTGCTGGAGCGCCAATTCTGCAAGGAAAAACCCGTGGACGGTAGTCGTGATGACGACTGTGCACACTGGGTATGTGACCCAGGGAAGAAGGAAACCGCTCTTTTGCTGAACTGTTGGGTACCGCAGCGCATGTGGGCATGCAGCGAAATCAAACAAAAAGGCAACAAAAGATTCTCCACCCGGCCCTCCACCGGGGGATGGAGTGGTCTTCTTACCAGCTCCAGATGAGTGGGTTTCTTCGACCCTGGGTCACCCGTCTCAGGGGCGCTTTGACGACCTCTGTGGGTTGTTAGCGGCCGACTGTGAGATGGGTGGTGTCTGCTTCCTGCGGTGGGCTCCACGCCAGGGCCGGGCCGAAGGGGTGGGCTGCGGCGGAGCCGGTGCAGTCACTGCAGGGGGACGCCCTTGGCAACGACCAGACAGGGTGCAGGATCTTGAGCCACACTGGGGCAGGATATTCCGGATAGCCTCTGTCTGCTGCTTCAACATTGAGAACTGCTGGGCAAAGTCCTTGACGGTGTCGCCGAATAGGCCAGCCTGGGAAATGAGAGCAACAAGGAACCGTGTCTTGTCTAAGCAGAATTGCAACTAAGCAGAATTGCACAGAAATGAGCTTCATTTGTACAGTTATTCTGTACTGAAGAATGTCCAAAAATGTAAAAATAAATAAATAAATAAATACTTTAAAATAGAAAACAATTAGTCCTTCAACAGCTGATTGCTTTACTGAATCTGTTTCATAGCCATCTATTCACAAGAGGTCATCTGTGTATTGTAATATCATGTGAACATGGCTGACCGAGGTGATTAGATATGTACAAACATACTTTGGAAGGTTTATCACTAGGACATAGCCAGTAGATGAGAACTTCTACCTATGTAATTGAAAAAGACAATGCTGACTATATGTTACAGTATGTTTCCGTATCTGTGCCAATTGGTATGCTTGTAGAAAAATATGTTTTATGGATGTGTCGACACTTTTGGCTTTTGTTTCACTGTATTAGAGTTACTGAAGTTTGATTTTTATTTATTTGTTTTTGTATTTTGGAATTACCATGCAAAAAGCAAAAAAAAACAAAACAAAAAAAAAACATAAACATATACATCATAAGCCAGTTGTCAATAGAGGTATTATGTAAGCATTTAACATATTTGAATCACTTATATGATAAGGTGGATGAGTCATTTTTGAAGAACATCAAACTGTATTCCCGCTTTCATTCATACATGCAATGATGGCGCATTTTAATTGTCTAATCCTAGTATATTATGTCCACTAAAATATAAAACATACACCAAGACAATAAATACTAGCCTTTATTGCCATATTTTTCGATCAAAATGACAGACACCTCATAAAGATGATTAATAAAAACTTCAAATAAAATAAGGTTACTGTATTTTTGTTCATATGTAAGAAAAACTGCCTTTAACAACACTTTGTAAAAGTTGATATCAGCTATTCATCATTAAAGTCATTTTTTACACGTTAATGAGGGACATAAAAGCCACCAATGTGCTTACTACATAGCTAGCACATCTAGATAGCTAAAGATAGCGATCGTGTTACAAGCCATGAATTAACAAATCTGGGACCAGCGTTTTTGTTATGTCTCCTTGCAGTGTGTTGGTTTGTGATTTCTGCAGCTTTACATTTTGCTGGTAAGCTTTGTTACTGTGCTCACCCTAATGTAATTCGCTTGCACGCTGTTTCTGCGCTTGTGTATTTTTGTCCATGATTTGACGTCATACAATCAATGAACAGCAATAGCGACTTGTATTCCACATTGCATTTAAACTCACAAACTGAAGTGTTTAGAAAAATAGGTTGTAGATTTGTTTCTTATTTTAAGTAATTAACATGCAATTAACATTTAGTAAGTCATCCTTTTGCTGACAGCATGCACTCGACTTCACAGGTTTGTGAAAAATATGATGATTGTGTTATTCAGAATGATTTAAGAATGTTACAAAAAGTGTTCATCAGTGGAAGCAAGGAAATCTGACTATCTGTACAAATGAGTAACACAATCAACACCACTAATTTACATATTTGATTAGTGACTAAGAAACAATATAGAATTGTAAATATTTCTTATTCATTTACGTTATAATGTTTCTTTGTTTTATTTTTTCTCAACATCATATTAAGGTCACAGAACCAAAAGAACTAAAAGAAGCAAAATTTTGGTATTTTAAGAGTAAAAAAAAATAATAATTTCCTTTGTAAATCATTTATATGTAGTTATAACAACATGAATATAAGGGCAACTTTTAAATGCAATACTTGTCAAACAGTAAGCATTTTAACTTACATGAAATAAAAGCTTAATAAATACAGTTTTTAATAATTATTTGAAATTAAATGCCCTAATTTGTCATTTATGCAGCAATAATAGACTTATAGTGAGAAAATGAGGGATTGTGTTGTTTTTTCTACATTCCGCTTTCTGTTTATTCAATACTGTAATGCCTTGAATCATTTGTGTTGTCACTTTCCTTGTCAAAAGGAATGGTTTAAACTAGTCCTACTTACCTAAAGTCCTCTGCAAAAAATAAAATAAAAAAATAAATAAATAAAAACACTTTTTAGTGTTTCATACTCATTTACAGCATAAATTACATAACTGAAGTTTTTAATGAACATTTTGGTTACTAATGTTGAATAAGTGTTATTAAGCATTTATAACATGTGAGGTAAAATGTCTCAGTATTTGGTAGGTATTGCATGGAAGTTCCCCTTTTTATGCTTTTTGTTATAACCACAAATTAATGATTTATAATGCATTTGTAAATGACTTATAAATCATTAATAAACCCCTTTATAATCCCTTAAAAAAAGGAAAATGTTACTGATTTTGTCTTACTGATTTATCTATCAACTGGCGATATTTTTCATCAATTTTGTATCCAAAATATGGCAAGGTTAGAAACATGTGCACACGCTTACACACAGATTGATCGGATGCTTTATATCTCTGTGATAAAAAAGATATTGTGATTGATTTGTAGATTTGCTTTCTTGTTTTTTCAGCTTCTTTCCATTTAAGCGAAATAATCTATGGCAACAATCTACCAAAAGACATTTTGGAAAATCTATTTGAAATCATTTTGGATGAAGCCCTGGCAGTTTGTCTTGAGAGAGGCAAGGAGTAAAAGATAATTGTCTGTAGTCCAGTAAAACCCAGCATAACTGCCACCACACTTGAAAGAGTTTACAGCCGGCCAGCTCCCAGGGCCTGGGGAAGATAGAGCAGTTAATGTTCCCTTTTATTTTAGAGGATGTGTCACTTGTATCTCAGATTTATACTATGATATAGCAATTTCGTCCAAACAGATGGATAATAGTGTCAACGAGAGGAGAAGGGAGAAGACAGCGCTTCTTTTATCGAGTTTAGGGCAGTTTGTTTGGAGGCGACAACAGAGACCATTCTCTCTTTCCCTCTTAATCTCCCTAATCTCAACGGCATTAAGCTTGATCATTTTTGTTTGAAGGAGCAGAACGTGGTGGTAATGGCGTCCTAATAGCTAGCGCTGGGGACACAAATCCGGCAGCCCTGTTTTCTGCTGTACCTCCATAAGCACCTCTGATTTATTGCTCTCTTTATGACAGAGAGGAAAATGATGTGCTGCAGGTATATATCAGTGCAGAAAAGGAAATTGAACGTAGATATCATCTTGTCAGATGGTTAATGCTCTTCCCCCTGTCACATTCGATAGCACCAATTTGGAGAATCCTGCAGAGGTAAAAAGAAGACAATTAACAATGACAGTGTGGTAATGGATGAGGCCATAAAATGAGGCTGTGGGATGCAGGATGCTTTGTATGATTTCCACATGAGATAGAGCAATGGGTACATGCTAGCTACAGCAGCATTAACTCCAGAAACCCCGGCCCCCATTGGCAGGGACAGCATTTCTCTGGGTGAAAACAGACCGTATATTGCAGGTGAAAGGGTCATGGGATGCAGTCAGTTTGTTTGAAGGCATTGCACATTGCTTCATGTGTGAGGTATGTAATTACCATAATTACTGAGCACTTGTGGGAATCAGTGGGTTTGCAAAATTAGTTTGCCGTTACATTGATTTCCGATGTAGTATTAACTGAAACCATCCACTCATGGTAAATCGATGTGTCAGATGTAATGGGATGGATGCAATATCTAAATTATATGAAGGTCAGGTGGCATTTTAACTCCCCCTTTGAGGCTGCCCATGGACTTCAAACTCCCTGTGTAGTTGTAGTTTATTTTCTTAAATTGTGTGTTCAACAGGCCAACAATCTCATTCCATTAGATGCATTATTGTAACAGGAGTATTGAAAAGATTTTGCAATGCTTTGATAACCCCGTAGAGCCACAGTGTTTACTAGGGTTGAGAACTGAGAACTAGTTCTGAATATTCATAATGTTTTTTATTAATTTTTTTTATAACGGAACCAAAGGATTTTCATGATTTCCAGTTCCATTAACAGTTCCCGAACGTGCATTCTTCCTCCGATGAGGATGCAACCCTGTACTGAAATACACAGATGGTGTTTCCTGCAATTTTTCAGAGCCACTGCAACAGCTATTGCATCAGCAGTGCAAAAACGTACCACGCGAACATGAATGACATGAATTGATGATCAGAGGCTAGTTACATTGATCTTATTAACTAATCTGAGTTGTTATGACAGCCAACAACTGCACAAGTTGAGTCTAAAATTCATAAGCCAATTTGTTTGAATCTACAGCTTGACCAGTGTAGTCCAGTTCCCAAACGAATGACTCTTATGATTCAGTTGTTTTGAATCTACAGTGCAAAACATACAGCACGACCAGTGTAGCTCGATTCCCGAACTAATGACTCTTTTGATTAAGTTCTTTTGAATCTACATCATGAAACAGACAATGTGACCAGGGCCAAAGTGGTTAATCTGGAAGACGTGAGAATTCCCGGTGGATCGCTCTAAAATGTGCCAGCAGGCCAGCATATTGTTTAATAAACTTTCAGTCATGCATCAGATAACAGTTGCCAACTGCCTGTCTTATGCAATAAATAAGAGATCAGAATTGGTTTCCATATTAAAACAAACACGGTCTATAGGCCTACTGTATTTTATCGTCTCACACCCAAGCAAATGAGAGAGTGGGCTGTGAGAAACTAAACATCGTCTGTAGCGGTATTACACAGATGCACAGCGAGAACAGAGACTATTAGCTGAATGAGTCAATACAGATGCAACCGCATGACACTGTACGAAAATGTAGGGATTTTACTGCTCTGAAAAGATTAAACTCAATGAATAAACTTGCATATTTCAAGTCAAGTAATTTTTATTTGTATAGTGCTTGTCACAACACACTGTTTCAAAGCAGCTTTACAGAAGATCATGCATTAACAGAAAATTAAACTGTAATATCAATAAAGTCTTAAAGTCATCATTGTATAGTTTGATAAAATATGATTATAAATTGTGGATAAAAATAAATAATTAAATAATAATTGTATTTAGAACCCCAGTGAGCAAGCCGAAGGCAACTGTGGCAAGGAAAACAAAACAACATAAGATGTTGGTTAATGGAGAAAAATAACATTGGAAGAATTTCAATATTCAAAATTATGTGTTCAAGCTCGATCCTCTAAAAGAGACAGAAACCATATCGCTGGTGTCCATAACATTTACATTCCAAGTAAAAGAAAAGTACAGACTTTATTACTTTTTGTCTTTTTTCACTCTATTGTTGGAATATGGCTTTTATTTATTTTTATTTTTATTTTTTATATGGCATGTAAATATGTAAAGACAATCACTTAACCTTCAGTAAGTTTCTTGTGCATTTCATTGCTGCACCTATTTTCACCGCTGCTGAATGGAAGCATGATTTAGAGTTAAAAAAAGTACTTAAATATTGATCTTTTTTGCATCAAAAGTGATCATGTCACTTTAGAAGACATTAATTTAACCGCTGGAGTCGTATGGATGAAGTTTATGCTGACTGTCTGTGATTTTTGGAGCTTCAAAAGTCTGATCATCATCCACTTGCATTCTAAGGACCTACTGAGCAGAGGTATTTTTCTATTTTACTTCAAATGTGTTCTGGTGAAGACATAAAATCTTACACACAGGGGACATAATGAGTGTGAGTATATGATGAGAGAATTTTTTATTTTTGGCTGAACTATCCCTTTGATGGAACTTTTAAGGAACCAGAATCATTAAGAGGAATCGAATCGGCCTAGGATCTGTAAATTCATACAATTCCCATCCCTAGTGGTTAAACACATATCTTTTCAAATGGCTAACTTATAGTTTGAGAATAAGACTTTAAGATATAGGCATTAAAAAAAAAAAAAAAACATGTCCACTAATATGAACATTGTAGAGGACACATCCCCCTCATTGTCTATGGTGGCCCTGCTTGAAATCTTTACCGTTGTAGTGAACAATGGAAAAGATGGCATTCCAGGGGCCCCAGTTTATGGCAGGCCGCCTCTCTAACTGTCACAGTGAAGAAAAGTTGCTACATTTTGATTGGATTGTGGTGGACCAACACAAACAAATTCCAAGCAGCCATCAGATAAAGCTTCTCAGAGAATTGCCAGACACCTCTGACGGGGCAGGAAGGAAAGCCCCGGATCCACCTTTTCATTGGAAGGGACCTCTTATTGGTCCATGGGTGGTTTCATAGTGCCAAAATCCTTTGGCACATCTTGACTCCCTTCCTAAATTTTAAGCTTAGATGGCCTTCAAGATTCCTTAGGGCCTCCAGATATAGCATGTTTATTAACTGCCAATTTGGCAGCAGTAGCTGAAATAATTAGAGGCCATGAAGAAAGACAAATCCATCTATAAATATGCTTGATATCCTTAAAATGGACATCAACTACAACACATCCACTCCATGTTCTTCCACAGATGAATAAATGATAAATTAATTGCAGTTGTTTGATTAGCATAATCGGCATTAAGCTAATCACAGAAGTTGACCTATTAACAAGTAGATGAATGTATGGCAGATAGTTCAACTATTTCTTACCATATTTTCTCCATACCATATTTCATTCAGACTATCGCCAAGAGCATTTCGGAAATGGTTTCGAAACTGAACAATGCATAGGTAAAACTTTAAGGACACTGTTCTAACTGTGAACTTTAGACTATACAAATGAGTTTCACACTGAGAAGGAAGGGTTGGCCACAATGTGTGTGCCATCTCTGATTTCAACAGATTTCAATTGTAATCTCCTCCTCATGAGAAAGGGACAAAAGTACCCTTTCAATGGACACACCAGGTTCTGAGTCCCCAATGGGCAATAATTAAAACATCCATGTTCTGGTTATTCCGTCCAGTGAGACACGATACACCAAGTTATGATTCTCCGCTCATGAGAGAAATGAGTCAGTAGTAACACTCCACGTTCTGAGTCTTCAGTTAGTGAGGTTGGAGGCACTAGCAGATCATCCATGTTCTGAGTCTCCTGTTCAGAGGAGGCGACAACAGTAATGACCCTGTTCTGAGTTTCTGCTCCACAGAGAAGAGGGAGACAATAACATAACACCCGCAACAAGGTTAAGCTCTCACTAGTCAACCTTCTCTTCAAGATTCCTTCATCTGCATTTTCCAGATTGTAAATGTACTTCTGTGCTGACATCAGAGCTTCATCTGCGTGTTCTAGATTGCAAAGACCCTCACAGTGCTCCGGGAGATCAGTATTCCTCAGCGCTTCGTATACAGTGCTTTGTGTTCCTCTGTTGAAACTGAATCCGGCTCCTTTTCCACTGCAATGAGATAATTACAAAACTCAAATACTTGCATCTTTCCATCCTATGCACTTTATTCTCTTCTCCATTCGTATTACTCTTTAGCATGTTAGTACCATTTGAAGTTATTGTAAGTTATTCTTGTTTTATTCTTTTTGTAAATAAATGTAATTCATCATAACATATTCATCTTCCTTGTATTGATAATACAGTAAAAGGATCTAAAGGTTAGGCATAATTTCACAAAATCCTTCAGATTATTCAGATGACCAACCCCCTACAATTAACATATCTCTAATTTATTGAGTGGTCCATTTAAATCACTCTTATACTGTAAAGGTCCTTAGCTGGTGCCACGAGGTAAATGGAGGGAGGGGTCATCTGACATTCATACTCACACTTACACCATAAGTGATGTGTGATCAAAAATGACCACATACTTCAGTGTCTTGTGTGAGGCCCACTGCATAATTAAGTAGCCGTGTGATTATCACTACAACATTCTGACAAATGTTCAATTACTAACAGGTATGGCTCTTCTGTCTTCAACAGCCTGAACACGACTGAACAGAATGAAGAGGTCAAGCTACTTTTACATTTAGAACAAGAGTGTCTTATCTGTGAATATGAAATGGTTTGCTAGGCGTACATAGAGAAGTGCACCTATGAGGCATGAGAGATTGTGAGTGTCAGAGCTAATGTCAAAGATGTGCCCTTTCCAAGGTGAAGTATGAATGCTGAAGAACATGTGGAGCGATGATAGGCCTGGCATTTCTCGGCATTATGATGCCTCTAAACACATTTGAGTAGTCTCCATTTGAGCTACAGCAAGGTTTAATGACTTTTCTGCTCCAGAGAAGCTTATTGTTCCTGTCTAACAATTTATGGCAGGCTCCAGTGCACAGGGGATGGAAGGGGAATCGTCCTGCCTAAATGTGTTTTGTGATTTTAATTGTAATTCCATTCAAATCAACATATTTTTGGCACCTCGTGACCTTTTCGTGAAATGAATTCATGCCACTCAACTTTGTCTTGTGGCATTTAAAAATAACAGAGCCAAAAGCTAATTGCAAGAATTCAACTGCTCGTAGAGCGTCTCCTCGTTCAGGTCATGGTGCCGCACCCTGATATGATTCTTTAATTTGATTTCAATGTATCCCTCATGCCTACTGGGAGTATGATGACTTTGATAATGATACAGTTGTCATCATCCCACAGTGAACTCTAATACCGGGTCATGTTAATTTGTTTTTGTGACATTCAACACATTATTGTCCATATCATTCTTATAAGGAAACAGCGAGGGTCAAAATTGCAATATTAAAATGAGCCAAACTCCAACTGACACTCAAACAGCTCGCCGTTAGTTTTTTCATGCTGCACTATAACACACATGGAGAAACATAACAAGATGATTTTGATGCGCTCACCCCAAAGGGCAGTAAATGGAAAAGTGACATGGCTCGTGCTCTTGTCTATTTAACTTATTCAGTTCTTCTGTTATATATATTCTGCCTGGAACAGCAAGGTTATTTTCCTCCAGGGTTCACAAGGCCAAGCTCTTTCATTTCAACAGAAAATTGTTTCTTAGGATTTCAATCTTAGGCAGCTCGATATGACAAAACACAATATCAAGAACACTTATGTTTCTTATCTGCCATATTTTCAGGGAATAAATAAAAGATCAGTATAAATCTGAGTCAAGAGATGTGGCGTGTGAGTTGGAAAGAGAAGTATTCAGAGAATCCATAGATGCCGGATGGCCCAGCCGGAATTACCTCTGCTTAGCAAACCAACGGCTCGTTTGTCATCCTAAAAAAATTAATTAGTAGGTCGTTGATAGCAGAAAGCAGATGGAATCTCCTTCCTGGGTGGATAAACGGCTGTATATAGGAGAGTAGAAAATATGTATCCTTGAGATATTTTCCTCTTCACCTGTACAGTGACAATATAGTGAATCTCTTTATAATGTCAGCAAAATGGACCATATCATAGTCCATCATTATGAATCTCTTGGAAAACCTTAATTCTTCTCAGCTGTGCTCCTGTGCTGTGATGTTCCTGTAGCTAAATTGGTAGAGCACTGAGCAGGCAATGTCAAGGTATTGGCTTTGATTCTCAGGGAAAAAACATATTGATAAGATGCTTCCTTGAATGCACTGTAAATTGGTTTGGATTAAAGCATCTGTTTATCTGTAAATGTGCACTGTAAAACATTTGATTGGTAATTTTACTATAAAAAATAATGTAAAAATGCTACAGGAAAAACTGTCAGTTGCTTAACTCGTTTACCATTTTACATTCAGTCAATACATTATATTTTAAGGTAATATATTGTAAAAAGTTAGCAGTCTGAATTTATAATGCATACAGTTTTATAGTAAACTATTGTTTAATTTACAGTGAAATCATAATTGCACCCAAACATTTTATTTTAATATTTATGTTACTTCTTATCTTTAAATCATTTTTATACATTTGGATGTTTTATGTAACATGTTTAGTTAAGTTTAGTTAATGTTTACTGCAATGCAAACCCCAAAATGACATCCTGTAATGCTTAAAAGTGCAGTGAAATTCTGGCCACCACAGCTGGCAGTTTTTTTTACCATAAATTTAACAGGATTTTTTACAGTGTGTGGTAGCTACATTGTAAGAAATAGTTCGCAATTTTAATTGAAAAAGAATGTAAAAATACTACATTGAAAAATGTAGCAATTTATTAATTACGTTACCATGTAAGTTGAAAATTATATTTTATTTAGCAAGACATTATGTGTAATTTTGTGGTAAAATCCATTATATTTGACCCATCATATTTGATTATATTATATTGAAATTGTGTTTCTTCTTATTTGCATCAGTTATGTACACTGGAGTTATTACATTTTCTGCTGCTATGTACTTCTTATGAGTAAAAAATGATAATGTAATTGTTAGTAGCTCAAATATATATTCCTGATATAAACAATTGAATTAAAACAACTGGAAATGCTATTTTTTATGTCTGTAAATGGTTTTCAATGTTTAATTTGATATTTCAGATATTTGGAAATGGATTTCCGATCTCAGTAAATTGAAGATCAATAAGATAAGGCTTAAAAGGCTTTCTTACTGGTTGCAATCACATTATAGATATCTAAATTTAACATTATCACTATTTATAACAAAATTACCAGTATCAATGAGTAGCATTTTTACTATTTTTTCAATTGTTGATATCAGGAATGGATGTTTTCACTAGTAACAGTGTTATCCATATCCACTGATATTAAAAGTCATGGTTTTTACAAGTTAGTAGTACATTGCTGGTATGTGAAATTAGAATTTCAACTAGTAAGAAATTAAAGATATCTGTAATTGCATTTACAGATATCTTTAATAGTAGATATCAACAATTATGCTTTTTCTAGATGGAATTAAATGTTTTTATTTTCAAGATTTTGATGTATAATTACATCATTATTTATTTTAAGAATTAACACTTTAACTAGTGCAAATCTAGTAACCGATATCAACACTTAGCATTGTCACTAGTCTAGTTGTACAGTATTCCATTGCTGATTTTAAAAATTAGCATTTTAAAGCTGCAATAAGTAAGATTTTTTTGTTTTCTACCAATAAAAGTTCCTTATTGAGTAAGAACATAAAAAAAAATTAAAAAAAATACATGTTCAAAACACTGTCATTGTCTTACCCCAATTCACTATGGTAAGCATACAGTAATTTTTTATATTTAGAGCTGTCAGGTCGGATTTGCTGCGAAATCGCATACTTACGTCATTCGTCCTTGTGTGTTTACGTCATGTCCGCCAGCTCAGAAAGCAGGTCTGGTCGAGTGAGTGTTGGCTGAAGAAGCTATGGCTGTTCAGTCAGTTGCCGTTTATGAGAGCAGCGGCATGACATCACTCTCCTAATGGATGTTTAACTGTTAACTGTTTGGCGAATTTGTTTACTTGTTAAAAACCATTTCAAGAATGTAAACAAAAACAAAGGAATTAGAACAAATGTATTTCTGGGTCCTTTCAACAAAGTCTCTTTTTCAAGGTAAGTCAATCCACTTGGCAGCCATTTTTGGAACGATCTTGGGCAGTTTGGTCAGCTAATTTCTATGTAAACAACCGTCATGAAAGTGCAGCTTCTATCTACTTGAATGGGGGAAGACCGAAATCTCCAAAATGGTTGGTCAAGTTTACGATAAAAGAACATATTTAAAATAAACAGTAAAATTTTATTGGTCTGAGTCACGTGTGATGCATCTAACACGCACCGGACCCTCACCGCTCCATTCCTGGACTGCGAAGACGTGTGCTCGGTGTTTAAAGACAGCAGTGATGAGGATGTATTTTTTCTGTTGACCGTTGGCCGTTCCAGTTTCTTCCATTCATTTTAATAGAAGTGGCCCGTCTCTGCTAAATGGTCTCTGTTTTGACAAGCAGGAAATGTTCAAGGAACAGTGACCTCACTTGACCACCAACAAACAGTCCTTGAAATGGTCTATAATGCTTGGATATGTTTTCTGGTAGGGTTGCTGAAGCTTATATTGGTTGCCATGCTTTAATGAATCGAACATTACTCATGTTTTTACCGATTACCAAAGTTTAGTTTTATCCAGTAAAGTTACTGTAACATTTTGAATATTTAATAACATTACTGCAGTTTCAATTTTCCCTAAGTGTGTGTGTGCTGCTGTTTTCTTATTTATTTAACCCCACTCACAGAAATGCACGTTTTTGTCACTTTTCATTGCTCTTTTAGCAGATAGTGTGTTTGAACAGAGTGGACTCCGTTCACAATTGCATTTAAAAGCCGCTATAGGTACAAGCTAGTTCAGCATGAATGTATACTCATGTCAAGTTGTTTATAATGTACTGATTTCATAGCACAGTGATGTAAATTAATTTGTTTTGTGTGTAACCATCTTTCTATTATAACTTCCAAAGAAATGATAAAAGACATTGTTTATTATTGCAAATGTTATATTGCATATTTCTGCAAGTTTATTTAATCCCCATCATTATTGAATCCTCGTTTTGTGTTTTTATATTACAGTCTAATTGTTTTAAGTGCATATACCTACTATTGTAGTATTATGGTAGTTCACTCGCATTGTCCTCTGAGACTGTAGATTGTAATATAAAAATAAAGTGTCTTGAACTGAACTCGTATCAGAGTTTAACCTCTTAAATTGATGTGTAATACAATACAAACATTAATTTGACATTTGATTTATCAAATTAGAATATGTAAACAACTTTACAGAACAACCTGTACATTTTACAGTTTAAAACTGTTGTTTTTATAGTATATTTCATGGTGTAGTACCGTTGTTTATATTATTAAATGATAAACTTAATATATTAACCTTCTGAAACTGTAAAAACCTGCTTTTTACTTTATAAGGTATTATTAATCACCATCAAAATTACAGAAGAGCACATGATGATATGAAGTTCATCAATAGTGTCTCTTCCAGGAGCAATGACCAATAAACATGTAGACACAGTGCTCAAGTGTCACTCACACAAACACTAAACACCATCAGGGTAACACATGTGAAATTTAAATAATGCAGTAAACATTAACTAAACTACATCAAATATAAAACAGAACATCCCAATGTATGTAACTGATATTAAAAATAAGAAGAAACATAACTATTCCCATAAAATATAATGAAATATGATGGGTCATGCAGGGAATTGTGGGAACACCCGATCATTGTTTTTTACTGTAATTTTAACAATAATTTACCATAAAAAGCACATGTACTCTCTTGTTAAATATAATATACATTTGTACCTTTAATTATACAGGAAAATCAAAAAATGGAATTTTTACAACATTTTACCTTAAAACTACATGTATTGTCTTTTTAAATATATATATAAAAAAAAAATCATGTATATTTTACAGTAACTACTCTAACCAATTTACGTTTTTTTCTGTAGCATTTTTACGGTCTTTTACCATTTAAATTACGGACATTTTTTTACAGTGTAGAGAGTCCAAAGTTCAGTTGTGCAGCTTTAATAAGTTAAAATTGAATTATATATCCTGCATGCCAGTGCCACTCTTGATGAAAGCTGAAAGTTAATTGCAGTTCAAGTATGTTGGTATATTAACATTATATGACTAATAGATGACTAATGAGTCATCAGAAATCATGAGTAAAGTTCTGGCAACCACAGCAGACAGTTTATATATATATATATATATATATATATACTATATAATATATACTATTAGTATAGTATAGTATATAGTATTTATTATGTGTGTGTGGTAGCTATTGTTCTGTGGCACAATTTCATGGAAGTGGAGATATGCAACATCCACATGACTATTTTGAGGGTGTTTTATTCGTAACTGAACAGATATATCATGGACTGGAGTGAGGTATGATCAAATGAGATTGAAGTACTTGAAATGTGAATCTATGTGAAAAAGTGAGGTGCACATCAAGGTGGATTCATATCTAATCACTCCATCTGCTTGAGATAAATCTTCAATAAAACAAGCAACTGTGCCACAAACATGAAAAACGAGCGCAGAGCTCACAAACTCTTGAAATGGATAGTAATTCAAAACACACAAAATGATTTTACTGACAGTGCACTAGCAAGATGTCAAATAAAATAAATGTCATCGTGCAGCATGGTGTAGTGAGGAGTTTGACTTCGAAATGAAACGTTCTGCGTTTGGGGGTGGGCTACTGAGCGCCCACCTCACAAGTAATTCACCAACACTTGATCTACATCATATTTGCTGGGAAAGGTTCAAATGTCCTATTGACGGGTTCTTTTTTCAGGAGCGCTGGGATGCTGTCAGAGGTCAGAGAAAAGCGCAGTGTATGGGAATCAGGTGGCACTGTCCTGCTGACAGTGATGCATTGCTGTGCTCAGGGGGTCACGTATCTGTAAACATGCATTATAAAATCCCAAAGACAAATGTGAGAGACTGACCTGAGAGAGAGTGCGAGAGGGAATGTGTGTGTGTCAAGGGGCAGCTCGAGCAGAGATAGCTCTCGTGTTCCAAATGAACAGGGTCAAGTAATCAAGCTCAGTCGGGCTTATGTGTCACTCCCATTATCTAATACTGTCCGAAATGATCAATGAGCTAAAATAAAATGATCACAAGCTAAAATAGGCTACCTAATGAAAATGGACTGTGTTTTAACACATTCTTCTCAATGTCTCTCGGTGTCAGAATGGATGGACTGCAGGCTGGGCGCAACGCGCGCAATACCGCAGGCCACTAACAGCCCTAACAGCCTATTTCAGCCCGAGCGCACACAGATGCTCACTTGAGTGGGGTCACTTAACCATTCAAGTGGCATGTCCACTGACCGGCAATATCTTGACACAAATAACATCAGCTAAAAACAATAACTACCTGTATAACCATGACCCTGCCCCCTTCAAATCCAGAACACCATAATGTGCTTAATGGATTTCGAAGAATTAAAAGCTAAAGTGGAATACATAAAGAAAATGGCAAATATCTTATAAATTAGATGCACTCTGTAATTTTTGGTTTATTAAAAAAAGAAATGGACAGTCCTTTTGAAAAAAAATAAAATAAATAAAAGTTTAAAATGTTAACTCACAGGAGATGAAGACGCCGGTCATATCAGCCTAGATCTTCACTGTTTTACTCTAAATGTGGTGGGTGCCTCTTGCAGCTGTCATGTTGAGATCACACGACCAACTGAATAAACTCATTTTCTCTTGGTTTTGAGGGATGCAGCATACATGCGATAGTTGACAGTATAAAGTATTGGCCAGCACAACATAAACCAAAAATTAGTTAGTACTCTTAAGAATTAGTTCTTAACCTGTTCTTAAGCTCTAAACAGTGAGTATTTTAACGTTTAAGGATTGGCCTATTGACTTCCATTGTAAGAGCATCACTGGAACCCAGATTTTTGCTTTTTATGATTTTAGTTTTTTTTTCCAATATGCCACAAATTCTGTCAATTGAGCCTAACTTGTGTTGAAAATGGAATATTAAATGTCTTATAATCAGTGTTAGGCAAATTACTCAAAAAGTAATCCATTACAAATTACTTTTGTAAAATTGTTATCAGATTACATTACTGGTTACTTAATCGAAAAGTAATCACATTCATTTTTGGTTATATTCTAAAAGTTTCTTCACAGATTTTTTTTTTCTTTGCAATGGATTTAAAATGTATATTTCATTGCAGGCGCAAGTCATCCGTCACGTTTCTTCCTGTGAATGACTCGTTCAGCTCTCACAGAAATGCAAACAGACAGACACAAACAAAACTCATGTTAAAATTCTACATAAATATTATTTTAGAATGATTGAACAGCCTTAATTGAACATCAGTAACTACTCAACATGACAAGAATTTACACTTTTTACTTTTTAACTAAAAAGTCATAAGATTACACCCAGCTCTGGTCTTAATGAACTCCCAACATCAGGACAGTGTTTAAAAAGTTTATTGAATTATTTCTTATTTTTCATAAACAAAAATAAAACAGCATTGTATTTTTGCACAAAATGCTTTACTTCATAATTATTAGAGAATTGTTTTTATTATTATTATTATCAAACAGCTTAAACATATAGGCACATAAGGTTGAGAACACTGATAGACTGTTTCTATGCAGTAATAAATAAGCAGACATTCCTATGGCGCTACCTGTAAACATGTAATCACGGGACCGATCTCACAGAACCTCATGTATGCTACACTTTCATAAATGGCACTGAGAGGATATGAATGACTATAAACACTATAAATACTCTTGAACAGGACATTTTTACATTATGTATTGTAAAATAAGAATATTAAATACATTGTCACAAAACAGTGCTTACATGGAAAGTGAAATGACAATAGCTGCTTTTCTTGCCAACTAAGTAACAAATAAACACTTGAACATTCTTGGATTCGTGCTTTCATGTAACTTGTAAACGAAGACTAAATATGCATGGACTATAAAAGTCAGCAATGTAACTTATTACAGCTATACTAGTTTTATAATTGGTAGTTTTACCAAAAAAAATAAACAAAAACCCTCACAAACATTTGACCCCTAAAAAATATTATTTTACACTGCACTTTACTTCACTGACTTATGAAATAACAGCAATTATAATATGAGGAAATTAAAAAGACAAGCAACAAATAAACTAAAGGCGAAGAACAAAGAAAATGAACCTTCAAATGATATCAAACTCACATGCACACACACACAAGATGAATACATGTTTATATTGTCAAAATCTGTAGCACTCTACTCCACTTCCATGGTGGACACATCCTGCTCGCCATCTGATTTGTCAGGGAGGTCAGTGTGGGGTTCAGGAACTCCAGACTTCTCTTCTGATGGACTGTCTTCTGCGTGGTACTCCTCAGGTTCTGCCTTTACATGCTCTGGACTGGCTGCTTTACCCTCTAGTGAACATACATAATCAGTACTTATGTTAATATAATTTTGGATTTACAAGAGATTTCACTGCTTAAAACTTTAATGCATACCTCTGGTCTTTAGTGACCTGAAACCTCATTCCAGCCCCTTTACCTCATCCATTTTTTTGAAATTATGCCAACACATTTAGTATTCCTCAACCTCTCTCTCATGAATAATCTAACAATAATAATAAAATAATTATATATTTAATTGCTTAATTACCAAAAGTGTATCAGATGTGTAATACCGTCGCAATATATACGATATATTATAATTAATTTCCTATCACATAATATCTATTTATTTGTTTATTACAAGACAAAGGAGTACTAAATTCATTCAATTTACTACTATATAATGTTGATTCACTGTGCAACAATGGTGAATTATCATCAATACCCAAAGGTTAGGCAAGATTAGAGAACAGTATGCAAGAGGGGCTCAACTAAAATGTAAAAATATTTTGGGATTAAATCTAAGGGTGAAAGTTCAGTAGGTCCAGAAGAATTCCATTGCACTATTCAAAATTTAATTTCTTCCTAAATTTTGTGTTTTCCACTATTTTTTTTTTTTTTAATGAATTCCGTATTCAACAGTTTAATCCAGTTTTATCACAAAAAAAGGTGTCTAATCAAATTAATTTATTAAAACCAATCAAATGAAAAAGAACACAGTTGTCAACATAACATTGCATTATTACCATCAAAAGAAGTACTGCAATTATATATATATACACACACACACACACACATATACACACATATACACACATATACATACACACACATTAAACACATTAATTTTTTTCAATTTCACACATCCATTCAAAACAAGCTATTATTTTGGCAGAAAACTAAGAGTCTCCCTTGCAGTTTTTGTGTGTATTTGACTGTAGTTTATCACCTCTCGATAAGCAGTTCGCTAAATGGCCCAGTGTGATAATTATACCACAAAAGGCTGTGTTTTAATGAAATACATGTATAGTCTGCATGTAGTGTGCTTGAGAGTGAATGTGCAGTCTGCTCTATCATCTACTACACACACACACACACACACACACACACACACACACACACACACACACACACACACACACACACACACAGTGGCAGCTTCACATATTCAGACAAAAAAAAAAAAAGGAAGAAAACAAAAGTCAAATTAAGAAATTTAAAGCTGTCACTAAATTCCAGAATAATAGTGTGTCAATTAAATGGAGCACACACACACACTCTCTCTCTCTCTCTCGCTGCATCACACTCTCATAAGCATATAATAACAGAAAAGGTAGAAAGAATGAGTGTGTGTGTGTGTGTGTGTGTGTGTGTCTGTGTCAGGTAGAGACACAGGGTAAAGCCCTACTAACTAGGCAGCCCTGCGGGGGGGGGTTATAAAAGACTCTAAAGCCTTTAATCACCTCACAGATCTGCTCTCAGGTTCAGCAGCACATCAGCAAATGTCCCCACAGAGGCCAAGAGCAGCAGTGATACACACACACACGTGTAGGCACACACACGCTCCCTCAAAGCATCCTGCACGTCTCCACCTCTCATACACTCACAGCATCAAGCCTGCCGTAAACACAAATCCAGCCCTTCCAAAATCCTCCTTAAATACTGAACAACAATCCTCATCCATCTGAGAATATCAGGAGGTGTATCTAAACAACATCTCCTCCTGCTGCTCAGGTGAAGATCTGGTACCTGGGGCAGGTGGGGGAGCAGACAGGTCTGTCTCCATGGCAACAGTAGGGGGGGTTTGGCTCATCTTGGTTTCTGCACTGAATTCTGGGAGACGTGGGGCCTGGGGACGCATCTTCCGGGCAGGGTTCAGGAAATAACAGTAGGCACATCTGAATGCTAAAACGGCAGCAATAAAAACAAACTCAGCTCATCTGAAAGATCCTTAGACACATATACGAAAATAAAAACACTGCACATAAAAGATGAGAGAACACATTAGAGAGACGCTTGTTTACGGTCCTGCAACTGCTCAGTACCTCATTAAACTAAGCGAAAAACGGTTAGCATGACAATCAGAGTGCTGCATATCTCTCTAAATCTTACCAATATATTCAAACTCCTCCTTTAAAGCCATGCCATTATGAGACAAACACTGTTGGCATATCAGAGCATATCTGAAACAAAAAGATAACATTTAAACTAACAACATGAAACTTTATTTCAATCAGCTACATTTGAAAGTGTAAGGCTGCAGTTAAAGACAACATATAATCAAAATTGGCCCCATTTAGTTTCTTAAAGGGATAGTTCACCCAAAAATGAAAATTATCCCATCATTTATTCACCCTTATGCCATCCCAGATGTGTGAATTTCCTTCTTCAGCAGAACACAAATGAAGATTTTTAGAAGAATATCTCAGCTCTGTAGGTCCAAGTGAATGGGTGCCAAAATGTTGACACTCCAAAAATCACATAAAGGCAGCATAAAAGTAATCCATTAACTCCAGTAGTTAAATCCATATCTTCAGAAGCGATATGATAGGTGTGGGTGAGAAACAGATACATATTTTAGTCATTTTTTGCAAAAAATTCTTCTCCCTGCTCAGTAGGGGGCGGTATGCATGAAAAATTTGAATCATCAAAAACAGAAAAAGAATGTGAAAGTGATCTGATTCTCACCCACACCTATCATATCGCTTCAGAAGACATTGATTTAAACACTGGAGTCGTATGGATTACTTTTATGATGACTTCTTGACAAAAGTTTGGCACCCATTCACTGTTAAAATCCCATTCCTTTTAAAATCATAGCTCACTTTATAACGTTTAATCACATCCTGAAGTCCCCCGCACAACATTATTTTCGTTTCACTCAACAAATATGTCACATTATGCAAGTTAAGTGTTTTGCCAATGACATATGTTTTATTATTACAAAAATAATAAAAAGGTGATTTTAATCAGCGGTGCCTGCTATGGTTTCAAAAGTACAGCCACAAGACGTAAACATTATTCATGTTAACATGATTTTAGTGAGATAAAATCGCCTACTAACCTTATTTGGGTAAATGTTATAACCAATTTTACAACTTTGGTGCCATGGCGATGAAACACATATAATGTTTACATTACGTAAAACAGTGTGTATTTTAATGTGAATGGATTGGCCCCATTCACTTCCATTGCAAGTGCATTAATGTAACTTTATTTTTCTTAAATAAACAAGGGACAAGCCAAAATTATGTAATCAACAAGATGCTACAAATGCTGTCGATTGACGTCTGATCAAATCCATAACGCAAATTTTTAAAGGCGCATAATTCATCCCGCACAACTTGTGCTATTGGCCTACTTTTGTAAGTGATCTGACTATCAATTTTCACCTGGTGGACAACGAAACGGGTGAAACAAACAGCTAAACTGATATTTACTCCCCTGGCTGAACTGAAACTTTTTTTATATGGCGATCTGTCAGCATTATAAAATCCTTTCATACCCTTATTTTGCTCAGTGTGAAGAGATAAATCATTATTTCGATAGAGAGCGTTTACCTGTTCTGAGGTCCATCACCCACTAGGTACTCAATGACCCTGTCCATGGCACCTCTCTCTCTGGGGAGGATGGGTCTGGCCAGTGGAGGACCTGGAGGGTGCATTCCTGTGAACACACACACACACATGTAAATTTAGCTTTAATTCTGTTTTCTTTTGGTGGAATTTGATGGTAGTCATTTATGTATTGCTGATGTTCATAGAATTATGTTGGGATTTGTACTGTATTAGAATATGAGTAGCACTTTATTTTACAGTACTGTTCTACATTTATGTGCTATATAATTACAACAACAACAGTAATTACTAGGTACTAACCCTAAACCTAACCCCAACCTTAACCAATATTCAGTACATGTAGTTACCAAATATTACTCAGTACTTTCTTGGGTAAGTACACTGCAAGTATACTGAAAGTACATGTACTGTAAAATAAAGTGCAACCAGAATATATTTAAATGTTCAGATATTTTTTTTAAGGGTGAGATATATTTCAGGTTAGTTTAAACAACTTGTGGCTGACCTATGTGCGTTTTTTAATGGCCGATACTAATATTCAGAGAGCAGGATGGCCAATACTGCAGATATATCACAATACATACAGTATAGTAAATAATATATACATAAAAATGCTAGAAATAAATGAATTAACTTCTATTTAGCACTATATTTGCTCAACATTTCACACAAAACTTTGAGTAAAATATTAAATAAAAATGGTTTTCAATGGTAGTTAGAAGTTTCTTCTGATATCTGTTTAGTCATCCAATTTTAGGAATTTTTTTGCACATAAAAAAAATTGGGAATATATCAGGAAGAAGGAAATAACAACAAAGAACAAAAAACAAAACAACTGAAAACAACAGAATTGAAACCAGGGCTGCACAATTAATCGGGAAAAAATTATATTACAATTACAGCTAAATCTAAAAAACAATTTTGTGGAATGGATTTAAACATAGTAAAATGTGTTAAACTAAAGTACTACAGCAATGGCTGCCAAAATAATTAATAAACAAAAACACAAGGGTCGGGGACTGTGCGGACATTTGTGAATGATGCGTGTCCCAATTCTACAGAAATTTCCAGATCTTTCTGCGGAATTCTTTTAGTAACAGTCCTAAAGAGCGAGTTGAGTGCAGACTGAAGCATGTTTTAAAACACATTTCTCAGCTTGTTTTGGATGTGCAACCTAAATAAGGAACATGGCATGCAGTTGCACTAAACAGTATGTTCTTTAATGTATATTCTATTAATCGAAATGAATAATCGTGATTACAACATCAAGAGAAAATCAACAATTATGATGTGTAATAATCCTGTAGCCCTAATTAAAATACCCTGTTCACCACGACAGCCTACCGCAAATTTGCTGCAAACTGTTGGCCACAAAGCTCAATTGCAAGTGAAAATATGAGCTTGCGGCATATTTGTGGCAATGTCCGCCAGAGGTTTTAGCGAGGCCGCACATCTATGCAGACGTGTGGCGATGTCTGTGGCTCTGTGCTGCTGTGCCGATGATGAATGATGAGAGGGACAGCTTTTAATAACGACTCTGATATGGACCTCCCTCATGATGCCTGCTGTGATCCACTCCATAATTAATATAATTTAACATCAAGAGCAATCATAGCGAGAAGACTGGTCATTTCTGCATTTCTTGGCATAGTCTGGAATCCCTGCTGCTCACTCATTTTGCAGCATATGGAGACGCCGCAGTGGACCAAGGTGCTTTTCACTTCCAATTTCTTCCAAAAGGTGTTTGCTTGAACAGGGCCCAGAACTGTTTGCATGTGACAAAACTTACTTGACTAACACACCTGGCACACCCTGTGTCACCTGTCTGTCACTACCTACAGATGTTTGCAATGAAGTGGGGATAAAAATTAAACATGTTCTCCAAGGTTAGAGAGAATGTCAAGTTAAAATGCAGATCTTAAAAAACAAATCACACAAATAAGCGCTTAAGATCTCAGTGACCCATTTATTCATGTATATTAAACTTGGGCACTTTGAGCACTATGAACTTCTAGGAAGTGTTGTTAAAAAAAAAATGTCACACTCTCACTAGTTTATTGAATTAAGTCTACTAACAATGTCCTGCAGTGTTTGAACCTGCATCACAGGAGATCATTTTTGTCATTCTCAGCACAGCTCAGATTTTAATAAAATTCTGTGCTGGAAATGACGCTGATGGAAATTACATTTTAAATATTTTCTTTTTTGAAATCCTTTGTCTTTCTAAAACTAATTTCATCGCTAACATTTTATGCATCATAAATACACACAATTAAATAATGTTTTCACTCTTTTTGTGTAATTTGTCAAAATTACAACTTGATTGGAAATGATGCCCAATACAAATATTTGAAGTGATATTTCCATTGATTTTTATTTGTTTTCTTCAAACATCACTTTTCCTATATATCATGCTCTTCATTGACACTTTTGTTGATGAGCACACTAACTTTTGAAATTGTTTGGTGTGGTGGAAAAGACACCACAACAGTGGGACCGTCCTAATTTTATAAAGATTGATAGAAATCATTTTCACACAAATAAACTGGTTTGTTTAGTTCAGTCTCTGTTTAGATGATCATAGGTTTAAAGATGTAATAATTTGTATTTTTATAAGGATTTTCATAGTTTATTATTAAAGTCTGGCTCTGGGACAAGGCTAAAACATGAAGTCAGTTTTAATGTGATCTTTATATAACAAAAACCTAAAGTTGAAATCCATTTGTTTTTAATCAACCACGGGGACATCAAAATTGCCCAAAGTCGAAGAAACACTCTTGTATGTCTCCTTGTCTGTCAACTTTTTGGTCAATTCAGTACTCCTACATTATAACAGGCCTCAGAATTCATTCAGAATTTCATTTACAGTTAAAACAAACCAAACAATTTTTTTTTACTACAATGAGCAGCTCCTTGTTTAACTCTTGATGGAAGGGTTTACAGCCAAATGTTCTCAACAGAACACTATGATACTGCATAGTTTACATACATTAATTACAACACTGGTAGTAGGTCAGGGCTTTGTTGATCGGCCCATCAGCAAGAGATAGATGCAATCAGATTTTCAGTGAGGTCGGGAGACTCACCCATCCCTGGGGCAGGTATGCCAGTCGGGGTTCCAGGTCTTCTGATCAGACTGTGAGGGGTTGAGGTAGACAAACTTTTTTCAGGTGGCCCCCCCGGGGCAGAAAGTGGGGCAGGAGAGGCTGCAGTGGCATTTACCGGAGCGAGAGGAGGACGTCCAGTAAGACAAGGGGTCATGTGCCTCTGACGCAGCTCTGAGAAGGAAATGACATTATTCTTACACTTTAATAAACAAATAAATGCTGGTTTATATAGATTCTGAGGACATGGGCTGACACAATAAGGTCTATATTTAGGGTTGCTGACAAAGTTACTCAGTGCAAAGTCCCAAGCAGGTGTGGCCTAGGAAGTGGGAAATTACCAAAAAATTGTGTTCCACTATTATTAACCACTTGCTAAGATACCACAAAACCCTTGTTTTGTGTCCTTTCTAGCATGTATAATTTTGGACCTCATCTACTCACTTTGTATAGACAAAACACATCATTTATCCAACAAAAAAAATCTTCCTTGGTATTTTGCCAAAGAAAGAACACCATATGAATTTGAGGTGCCATGAAGTAAATGAATAGAGAATCTTGGGTGAACTATCCGTTTAATTGTCATTTTCTGTTGAGAACGACTTTCTTTCTGTTAGGGGTCCCAGAGACCCCAATGCTGTACGTGTTAAAATAATAAGTAGCAATTTAAAAATTAACCCTTTATATTTCCTTAAAATTGGTCTGATACGACCTCATCAAAACCCAATAGATGTATTATACAAAGTTTTAATCCCCAGTTTAACCATAAAGTAGACATGCACTTTTCAGAAAAGTGATTGTTATCCAGGATAGTGACACTGTTTCAAATTTCAGACAATCGTAGCATGTAACAATTCATTGAAATTATTCAAGTTTAAAGACTATTAATGAATTATTAAAGGTTTATGAAGTTTATATTTTTTTTTCATGGTGGACTTTTGAAGCATGTTATCAAGTTGAAGTTTTGTTTTCTAGGTTCCCACACCTTTTGAACAATTAATTGCCATGCCTTTTCTAGTTTGTAGAGACTGCACTTAAAAAGAGCACTTTCTACCTGAAAAACATCTTAAAGCTGAGCATAACTAGAAAACGAGACAGTTCTGTGACTTTAAGATTGTATATTGTCTACAACTTTCCCAGGCCTGGAAATCCCAATTATAAAATTTCCTGATGTTTCCAGGTTTTCCATGACCGTAGTGACAGTGTTTATAATTAGTTTTCATAAAATTAGGAGTAATTAGGTGACAACCTGATGCTTGAATGTTAAGCATGTTTTATGAGATTTAAACATTTCAGAGAACACAATGTTAAAACAGAGTCAATTATTTAGCTTGCTGACCTTGCCCTTGTCTTGGAGTCGCAGGTTGGCTTATGGGTTGAGCTTCTAACTCCTTTTAAAAAAAAAAAAAAAAACATGAATTGCTACATTTTTCAAAATATCCATTTGTAGACTTCAGTATCAGGTACTTACAAGTTTTTTCTTTGACTCTGGGTCGAACCGCTCCAGAATCAGTTTGGCATTTTTGTAGGTTTCAGTTTCCATCACCTGCTCAAGCTGTAATAATGATATTACACCATCACATAACTCCACAATTAAATTCAACAGTGATGCTAATTCTCAAACACAGAATATTTAATGCAGGCATACATTACTAGAAATTAAAATAAATAAACTTTCAAGACTAAATCAACATCTTCCCAACTAAAATGAAGTAGCTGACCCTATTTTTTATTTTGGATTAAAAAGTTAAAAAATAAATAAATAAATTAAAAAAAAAACCTGTTTGCTCATTGTGTTCCACTGAGTTTTGTTTTAAAACTTAATTTCAGGGAAAGAGCAAGTAGTGCTAATGATTTTTACTTTTAACGAATAGAATAATTACAGGCCCTACTGCGATAATGGGGAGTGTGAAAATCCATCAGCTGTAATTATTGAAAGTTATTAGACATGACAGTGGATGACAAGCAGTTTCTCAGATTTATTTCCTCCCATCACTAAACACTATTAATTTAAAGACAAGTCGTTAGCCAATCGCTTTACCAAGTAAAGTCTTTGTGCCAATTACCCGCTGTCTTCTTTGATTTCAGATTATTTATTAGGAGCAGAAATGATCTCTTTCTCTCTCTGACAGCAGAAGAGCTTAATAGGATAAAAGTAAAACAGAAGGGCTGCTGCTTTTATGCCAGACTTGGCCAAATTCAACACCACTGCACATCAGGATGTGACATTCAAGGAAGATGCTACTAATTACTCACTATTTTCTTTTTCTCTGCTTTCAGCTCTTCTAATTTTTCATCTATGAAAGAAAAGGATGAACAGAAATGAATGTTTCTGACTGATTAACACTACTGTGACACAAACTTAGACGGCCCTCATAATGAGATGAAACACATAATCACAATCAAATACAGATTTAGCTGTTGTTTACAGTAAAAGTGAAATTCTTACTGTTTCTCTCTGTTCGTTTGTTGTATAAAACAATCAGCAGTTTTCTCAGGAGCCAGACGCTGCATGCAGGAAATTTTTTTTTTTTATAAAGTCAACAACATAATTTCACATGTATTCATCCAAAACACTACAAGTAAATCATGTAATAATTGAAATAAATCTGAAAGAGTGAAATGATTTCAGTTTCAACAAGGCCAAAACAAGTTCAACATGAGGATAAGCAAATACAAACAAATAAATAAATAAAACGATTTGCAAAGGGGTGAGAAAAATAAACAATGCAAATGGAAAAACATATTTTTAAGTATAAACCTCTTTACAGTTTGTTAAGATGTCTCTGAAAACATGACTTAATATCTTATGTCACTTTGTTTCAAGTAAATGTGTCTTGTTTTAAGGATATTTAGAGAGTTTTACAGGAAAAAAGACAAAATACTGAGCATGATTTTTTTTTTTTCCTCTCTAGTGACTACATTTACCTGAACACCAGAAAACCGTTTATTGCGATAAAGCTGCTTAAAGCTGAAGTATGTAATTTTTTCTGTGTTAAAATGCTTTCTCCTATCCGAGCTTAATATGCAGAGACAACTATTAGTAAAACATTCTTAGGATTTTATTTTATTTATTTTTTTTGAAAACTGTGAGCACTGTCTTTATCTGGCACTTTGAAAATGTCTCTGTTTGTTTAAAGCAATCCAATTAGACCCGCCCCAACAACGTTACTCAACCAATGGCGTGAGTTGGGGGTGGGGCTGCCTTTGTCTGACCAACAGCAGATGGGGGGCATATTCAGAAAGCTGTTTTGAAAACAATATTTATTTTTGCAATTCCATTCGGTGGCACTTGTGTCGCAGGAATTACATACTTCAGCTTTAAAGGTGCACTCAGAAATGCTTTCCTCATTTAAAAAGTTTTACTCCAAAAGAAATGAACTGTAATTTTGAAATGTATGTATGAAATCATGACCGCTCAAATGAGATGAGGACTCTTGTCATATCAGTAACATTATAAAAGCTGTTTTATTCTACATGGGGGAGGGGCGCCCATGTAGGGATCACATGACCAGCTGAATACTACTCGCTTAATCTTAGTAACCGTCCTGTTATTTGACACGTTCACTCTTGGATTAAATGAATCATGGCTGATTGTGAATAGTGAATTTCTACAATGGCATCTGTAACTGAAAACTATACATTTGAATAATGCTGCATCCACACCACTAGGTGTCACTGTAAGTCCAAGATGACAAACAAAAAGTTACTGAGTGCACCTTTAAGGCTCGAAATCAGTGTATGCTTTTACTTGAACTGTGTTAGCAGCTTTCTCTTTACTCTCGTATATATGCGGCTCGGTCAGTAAGCAGCTTTCTCCACAGCAATGTATTTTCCCAGCAATGCTTGTGTAAATAAAAAACATGGCATCTGAGGATGTTTCACTATTTTATTCTCTATTGCTTCGCTTTATATCGAGATATTTCAGAGTTGTTGCTGTGTTTGTTTCTATCGCGGCCTGCAGCTGAATTGCACTACAGTAGTTTGGTTTCCCTCGGAGGATTACCACATTGTACAAGTGCATATACACGAATGTGAGGGACAGTCGATATCAGTCGATATTTTCATTGCTTTGTATAAATGGGTATAGTTTATAGTGTTTGTGCTTTTCCCACTGTGCTCCCAAAAATTCTTTCCGCTGTGTTAACTTGTTAGGCTCCATCCTATGACATTTGTTTTGTTATACAGTCTGTTCACGCACATACGCACTCCTCAAAAACCTGCAATAACGACGTTAATGCATTTCACATGACCACATTAAGCCACGTTCTCTGAGAGAAACCTGGGTGTGTTAAAGTGCTTCCTCTTAATCCCTTAAACTGCATAAGGAAATCAGCGTTCTTGTTTACATGACATTTCAGAATGCTGTTTTCTGCAAAAACACTGGAATAAACAGTTTTCTTAAGTGCATGTAAACATGGTCACTGTATACAAAAAAAACAGACACAAGTTCACCACCGGTCAAAAGTTTAGGGTCACTTACTCATTCTTTATTTATTTTTTATTTATTTTTTTCACATTTTAGAATAATAGTAAAGTCATCAAAACTATGGAATAACATATATGGAACTATGGGAATTATGTTCTGACTAAACAAAATCCAAAATAAATCAAAACTGTGTTATATTTTAGCATCTTCAAAGAAGTCACACTTTACCTAGAATTTACAGACATGAACTCTTGACATTTTCTCAACCAACTTCTTGAGGAATCACCCTGGGATGCTTTTTAAACAGTATTGAAGGAGTTCCCATCTATGTTGGGCACTTATTGGCTGCTTTTCTTTATTATTTGGTCCAAGTCATCAATTTCAAAAACTTTTTTTTTTTATAATGAAATAAATTAATTTGGTGGCACAATTATATTTTTGTCTACAAAACTAATTTCAAACATTTAAGCATACACCTTCAGATCAAAAGATTTTTAAGATCATGAGAAACATTTCAGTCAGTGACCCCAAACTTTTGAATGGTAGTGTATATACTAATGAATGCAATTTACCACAAGTCTAAGCATTAACCTCATTAAATTTAGTTAAGTGGTCTCTGAAACCAAGACTACATATTTTGTCACTTTGCTTCAAGTAAATGTATCTTGTTTTAAGGATGCTTAGAATTTTTTTTACTGGAAAACGAGACAAAAATACTAAACAAGATCATGTTTTTTTGTTTTTTTTACCAGTGTACGTGTCATCATTTTCAGATATATCCATTTTCCCAGTCCACACTACAATGTGAAGATGCCTTTTTCAAATGGATCCACTTGGGAGAGCATTTTCACTGACAAAAACGCCATCTTAGTGTGCACGGAACGCCAAAACGTAGAGAAAAAGATGCGTTTTCAAACGAAAACGTTTCAGCGTGGACGTGGCCTGAATGGAATTCAGCTCAAGCCTTTAATTAGTTTCAAAATAAAAACAGCATCAAAAGTACTTACAATAACGGAAATACCATGAATGGTGAAGCCACTATTAATTTTCCTATCAGCTGCTCTGGGATGTACCACACATAGACGACTATGCAGGCAATCAGGTAAAGCAGAGCTGAATACAACAGCAGCCTGTAAACCCATAACTTCATGTTCTTCTGGTTCTTCTCTCGATATTCCTCAAGGGATTGGATATCCTGTAGAATGTGAAGGAGTGAATGTTGAGAAATCATTTTTAAAAACTTGTGCTCGGAGAAAAGGTGGTATGTTTAGCAGGGATAGGTCAAATAACAGCAAGAATGATGGCCTAAGGACACAAAATTACTTTATTTAACTTTAAAATACCCTGCAGCACAGAGGGTGTGAGGAAGGACAACTTGTATCACTGAAAACTTGAATCAAACCCTCATGACCTAATTACCAAAGGTAGAACTGGAGAGACAGGCTCTGATCACATAGCAAAATTAACTGTTATTTACTGCGCACAGATCTAATCTTTTGAGTCCAACACATGTAAAGTAAAATCACATGACTTTGGTGTCTAAACAAGTACAGTCAAGTTCATATCAGCTAAGCCATGAGAAGTACCAAACGAACCACTCTCAGTGTGTAGTATTGTATATCCCAAATCCTAAAATATCTAATGTCAGTTCCACAGGGCTTGTGCAGTGTCAGACATGTGTGTCTGTCCGTAACCCTCTGTGGTACTATAAGCCTCCGTGACAGACCGGAACTAAAAGAGCACCCTGATCCAAAACACACACACTGTGATCCTGTAGGTTAAGGGTGCAAGGACAAACTCAGTGATAAAAGATGGCTGAAAGACTGCAGTTTTATACCTTATCAAGTCCCTCCAAAACCTCTACAGTAGATGGCTTGGCCTGTGAACAGACACGAACACACTACTGTTAATAACAGCACAGCAAGCCCTCAAAATGAACAAATGTCATCTTAAAAGAGCTAGAAGTCTCTTGTAGGATGTACAAAATGAGCAAATAACAGAATATATATTCCATCAAGCCACATAAAAGTCAAATTGCAGACATTGTCATTACAAGTGAGTACTAGATGCAGCCTAAGGGTACATCCTAGAAGTGAATAAATGTTTCTTTGTGGCCAATTCATTGAGTGGCATTTTAAAAGTGATTGAAGTTGCATTTTTACCCTCCACCGAGACACCACGGCCCCCATCTTGCGAGGGACGTCCTTCTCTCTAAGCCTGGGCTCTCTTACTCTTGTTACACCAAGTTAAGGTCCAACACCTGTTCACGATAAAAGCAAGACTAACAAGACCATGTACATGTTTTCCACTCAAGATAATACAAGGTTTAGGGAACTTTCTTTACAGTGGCCTCATAAAGTATTTAGACACATCTGCCACACATCAAACTAAGTGGAATTGGCGAACAAATTATGCTAGACTTTGTTTTATTAATTTTTTTATTAAAGGACTATTGCAAGGACTATTATGGGTTGGTTAACTGGTGTCAAAGTGATATTTAGTGGATGTATGCAGTCAGCTCAGACAGGTATAGGACATATTCTCCTGGCGACTGACAACCAAAACGTGTCCAAATAATCGTCTTCATTTTGAACAGTGTATCTAGCTATTGCTTTATAAGTTAATCCCTGACAAACTTATTTTAGGGAAACTTTTGCTTGAAAAGTGTATTTGTGCTACCGTTATGGCACTTGGATTTATATTTTGATCTGTAATGTCACGACATTCATACATTTATTAAGTAATAACTCGCAATGCTAGGAATAAATCTCTCAGATCAGTGATATCAGATATCACAGCTTACAATCTAGAGGCTCCGAAAAGTAACAAAACACTCCTCCTCTATTTTAAACTGCACAGTCCTGACTACTGAAGGGTTCAGAGAGGCCTCCAACCACACAGACTTTAAGGAATAGTTCACCCAAAAATGACAATGAAAAGTCAGTTTATGACTTTCTTTCTTCAGCTGAACACAAATGAAGATTTTTGGAAGAATATTTCAGCTCAATGTTAAAGCTCAAAAAAGCACATAAAGGCAGCATAAAGTAACCAATAAGACTAAGTGGTTTAATCTTTACCTTCAGAAGCGATGATATAGATGCGGATGAGAATATATCTATAATAGTAACTAAAAATTCTCCTCCCTGCCCAGTAGGTGGTGACATGCATGGAGAATGTGAATCGTCAAAAACAAAAGAAGAATGTGAAAGTGGGGATTTATGGTAAAAGAAATAAAATAAAGGGACTTATATATTGATCTGTTTCTCACCACACCTAACACATTGCTTCAGAAGACATGGATTTAACCACTGGAGTCTTATGGATTACTTTTATGCTGTCTTTATGTGCTTGTTTGAGCTTCAAAACTGTGGTCACCATTCACTTGCATCGTATGGACCTACAGAGCTGAAATATTCTTCTAAAAATCTTCATTTGTGTTCTGCAGAAGAAAGAAAGTCATACACATCTGGGATGGCATGAGGGTGAGTAAATGATGGGTGAACTATTCCTTTAATGAAGGGGTGAAACCTGCGTGAACAGAGTGATCAGAGTGTGCGTTTTAAAAAGACTTTTTAAACATATAAAGGTCGACATAATTATATAAACTGTTTCCCTAACGCTCATTAAATTTTAATGAAAACAATTCATTCAGCATCACCTTTCCAACAACGAAACATCGCGTTTTTAAAAGGCAAAGCTGTTTAAAATGTTAAAAAGCAGTTTAAAACAGAAAGCAGATTCGCGAAATATTGTAAATGCAATGACAATCAAGACAAACTAAAAAAACTTAAAGAGTTTCTAACTTATTCCGTTAGCTTTAAAATGTGTTATCAAGGAGTAAAACCCCAGCACAGAAAGAGCTTCCAAAAACTAGAATAACAAATGCTCTTTTTTTTTTTTTTTTTTAATGCAACAACTACATTGAACTTGACATTAAATAATCACTTTAAGCCAGTCCAACTTGCTACTGCAAGCTGATCTAGCGGACATGATGAGACTGCACGTTGTGTTCTCTTTAATGCGTGCACTATAACGCAGCTTCCATGTGCAGAACCACGCCGAAAACTGCGACGATAAGAATAAGAAAAATAATTTGGCATGATTTACCGTTGCTGAATGAGAGATGTCCAGCACTGAGTTGCGTTATTGTTGCTCTACTTCAAAGGCAAACGTCATCAAACTCTTCCCACAACCCCACGCGGCAGGGACTTCCTCTCCTCGCTCGCTCTGTCACGTGATCAAGCGAGACTGTAGCGCGACGTAGTCGATTTCCGTGACGTACTGGATGTTTTAATGTGCACGCGCACAGCTACATATTATATTAGATTCTCTTTACAATGTTATATTATTTAGTGTTGTCAGTATGACATATAGCCTATTCTCATATATTAGTGGCTAACTAAAAGTTAATAGTTTAACTACTGCTGGTAGACATCTGTGCCTCTATAAGCTTTAATGTTTAAAATGATCCATTGATAACAATTGCTATTTTTCCTCTGGTAACTTCAAAGTTTGGTGCTTATTTGAAATACTGGATACATGCACTGTTTTGTATTTGATCTCCTGCTCTACTTGTGCCGTATTTTAATCGACCATTGCAGGACACATAAGATAGGCTAAACGTTTTCTTATTATTATTCTTGTTGGCCTAAGTTATGCATTGTCCATAATACACATATTTTAGTATAACATGTCTTACGTATATCACAGAGACAGACAGAGAAATATAGAGCCTTCGTTTGATTCATATATTAATGATTATTACACGCCGATGACTGATTCTACACATCTATGAAACAATGTCTCTATAAGACAAGAGAATAATTATAACATACATATAATGGTCATCAACCATACCAAACAAATTCATTCCAAATACTCAGCACCTCTCATATTCTTTAGAAGACTAAAATCCCTGAAGCTCAAGTTATTATTACACTATACTATACTACTAATATAAAACAAAAAGTTTAAGGAAATGCACTCGTTATAACACTATCTCACTTTTTATTTACACGCCACATACTGTACACACTGAATAAAAAACATCCAGTATATCACGGCTCCGAACATTTTAAATCCATTAAAACATGAATGTAATCCACTACCTAACTGATGTCTGTGACACCGTGAAATCCACTACGTCATCACGCTAGACAGTCCGCAGCGAGGACTTCTTGTCTTGGATCAAGCACTTTTGCGATCTTAAAGCGTGGGAAAATAGAATGTATTCCGCTCCGTGCTTCAGGCCTGAATAAGACACGTCCCTTCTTTCCACACTTGGAGATCACCGTTATCAGAGATGGAGCAGAAAGCGTTTTAATGTCATGGATAAGAAAAATAAACATGCAATTTGATGTCCGCAAACATGTATTTATTATTTTTAGCAGTTTACAAAGACTAGCGCTGTCACAGATGTGATATTCCATGGCAGCTATTTCAATAATATCTTTCAGGGAATAGGGACATTTTCTGCATGAAATTTCATTAAAAAAAATCGATTACAGCACTTTAATGACACAAAATGATCTCTGTGTTTTGATTGAAAGACTCATTTGACAGAAAATATGCATTATCTACTAATGTAGTAATTCTACTGTTGGCATTGTTGTATTAAATGCATTGTTGTAATTAAAACAGAATAAAGGCTCTTTGTAAAGAATGCTTATGTAACTGGTCCTACTCGGCCGGTGTGAGCAGGATTCGAACCAGCATATCTGGCATGGGAGGCGGGGGCGCTAAGAAGGAGGTTAAATGCTACAGCCTCTAGTGTCAGTCACCAGTGCACCTCTTGAGGCCAGGGGAGTGAGGTTTACACACTGCACAGCTATCACATACCAGCTGGCTCCCGTTACACTCATGCTCCTAAACCCCACTCCCATCCGGGTCACGGCACCACCGTAACCGGTCCTACTCGACCCGCTCTGAGCGGGACTCAAACCAGCTGGTTCCCGTTACACTAACATAACTTTTGCATGCATATTTGGTGTTATATGCTTTTATATTCAAAAAAACACATTTTTATTGACATTAAAATATAATATATAACAATTTCTTGTTCTGATAACTGTTTAAAAAATAAAAGGGTGTAATGTAGACTTATGAGGGACACATTGTTTAAGTGTTCATGGTTTACTGTGAATATAAAGTAGGCCTATAGGCTAAAATAATGTGTGAGGGACTTCCGCCGGAAGTTGTTCTACAGCATTCCCTAGCTCTGGCTGCAGTCATTGCAGACCCTGTTTACAGCTGGTGAGAAGACAGGTTTAGGATGATCCAGTCACAAAGGTCAGCGCTAAATATAGTTGTAAACGGGGTGCAAAATGTTTTGTGATTGGATTACAAAAACACATACAGAGGCAGTCAAAAACCACATCGCATTTGAGGTTTAAAACGCCGTACTGATGCATCCCAGACGGCAGTGAAGCACCACCTCTCACCTGTCAGTCATCTTCCGAACAAATGTTTAAACTTATGTGCGGATTTAAAAGGAAATAACCGTCCGATTGGAAAACATGAAAAAGCGATTACATACCCAAATATGAGAATGTCACAGCTCTGCCTTAGTGTGTCTGTCTGATTTGAACATGCAGGGTGATAAGATGACAAGATGACAAGTACACACATCTGAAGCTGAACTGACACAAGTACTCCACTAAAACAACCAATAATTTTGCTCGAAATTTTGTGTTTGTGCTTAGAATACATCTCAGTTGCGTCTGGGAGAAACAGTGCACTGGTTTTGTTCGTGCTTTCTTTGTCTTTATAACTTTTTTGCAGTTTATTAACATTCAGTAACACACTGATATAGTGATTGATGTATGTCCATACAAAATCATACACGCGCTCCTCAAAATCCCAACACCGCTGCAAAAGAATGAACGGACTGTGTTAACTTGACAATGGAAGTAACGCCCATATTTCTCGTTAAGCATCACAGGATGAAAAAGGTGGATAGACTTTATTCACTCTAGCACCATCTTTGGGAATGACAAGGAGGCTGTGAGGGATAGACTTACTGTTTCTTCAATGGCACAAACGGTATAAAGCTGTATAACACTTTATAAAGCTCCTAGATCACATCTGATTTTCCACAACTCGTGTTGTCTGGAGTTCTTTGTATACTGAATGTTCTTGGACAGATATTTTATCAATGTTTTGTCTGCGGAAAGATCCATAAACACTTTAAACAGCAGTAGCATTGAAGAGACTGTGAGTCTATCCCTCACAGCCTCCTTGTCATTCCCATTCAAAATCAAAGATGGCGCTAGCGTGAATAAGGTCTTTTGTTATGGCAGGCTTACTTTTAGGAGACCAAAAGGTCTGCATGAGGTGCTGAACTGTTCAGTGTAAAAGTTTGTTATGATTGTAAACATTTAATTATATTTGACTATTCCTTTCATAAACTGTACTTGATGCAAAAGTGATTTTTTTTTTTTAAATATATATTAGTTTATGTAATAGTGATGATTGTCTTTGTTCAGGTGCATTGTAGCATGACAAGAAAAACAAATAAGCATTGAATGTATATAATATCAGAAAAGTAGAAATGTTTGTTTTCTATGACTCAAAAAATGTGCATTACTTTACCTTAGCTGTAGTTAATCCGTATTATTGATGCTATAATAATACTGGAATGTTGGCTACTCTAATTATGTTTTCTGCTATTTGTTAAGTCAGTAATGAAATTCACTGTTTTGGCCCTGTCATGCATTGCATCATGATGCAGTTTTTGTTCTGTTGGTCTCATTGATTTTGACCATAGTGTTGGGTTAGTTTCACAGTATCCTACCATATAGTCATAAATAAATAAATAAATAAATAAAATAAAATAAAATAAAAATCAGTTAAAAGAATATCTTAAATTAAACTGGTATGAAATATTTCAAAAGCTTATTATCCCATGCAGCGCTTTACAAAGTGATAATCTGGGGTTTCATCGCAGAATAAAAAAATCAAATGTGTTAATGGTAGTTTAATATTGCATTACTACAGGACCATTGCAAGACGCTGTAATAAAAACACAGCAAATATTTTGTGAGAATCTTTCACAGCCTATCACTGCTATAATGAGTGGAGCTTCTCCTTTTCTATGAATCTGATGACTCTGAAATGGAGGGGCATTCAACATGAAATTAAAGCTTTAGAACAACCACACAGCTTCAGGGGGAGTATTGAAAATCAGCACCATGGACAGCAACAGTACAATACATACATTCATATCTGACCCAATAACACAGTGTGAGTAGATTGGATGCAGTGTCTAAAACTGTTTAATTTGAAACATTTTATTACAGCACTACACTGCTCTGAATTATATAGCTTAAGATAACTCACATATGTTAAATAAAGTAACTCAATGCTAGAGTTTGTGTATCCTTGCATCAGAATGTGTGGAAAAAGGTAAATTTAACATATATGCTTAGTAAACATGCTCTCAGCATTGGCCAGTGACCATGTCTGAGTCAAAGACCTCCATTATTGTCAGTATTGAGTTTTAGTTTTGTTTTTGTTTGTTTGTTTGTTTGTTTGTTTGTTTGTTTGTTTGTTTGTTTGTTTAGTTCACCCAAAAATAACAATTATGTTATCACTTACCCTCATGTTGTTCTAAGCTTATATATTACATTCTTTCTTCCATGCATTGATCACAAAAGGAGATGTTAGGCGGAATGTTAGCCTCAGTCACCATTCGCTTTCATTATATGGAAAAAAAGATGTAAAGAAATTGAATAGTGACTGAGGCTAACAATTTTGCATCTGCTTTTGTATTCCACGAAAAACAGAAAGTCATACATTTTTAAAACGACAGGAGGGTGAGTAAATGATGCCAGAATTTTCATTGTTGGGTAAATTATTCCTTTAAGATCAACTGGCATCATAGTGGAGCCAAAAACGGTATTTTATTGGCTTGTGTATTTGGTAAA
The DNA here is from genome assembly GCF_019703515.2 of Myxocyprinus asiaticus. Lineage (NCBI taxonomy): Eukaryota > Metazoa > Chordata > Actinopteri > Cypriniformes > Catostomidae > Myxocyprinus > Myxocyprinus asiaticus. The sequence goes on along the minus strand of NC_059354.1, from coordinate 3,350,634 downwards.
AGCTCTGGTTATTATCGCAATCTGGCTGCAGGGTAGGCTGTGTGGCCCATCACTTGTCCCCTTTTAACATAAAATCTATAAAAGAGAAATTTGTGGCAGACTGAGTCATTGTTGAATGATGTGTAAAACTATAGCTGTGGTGGTGGCATAGTGGGCTAAATCACAGAACTGGTGAGCAGAAGGTTGCTGGTTAAATCCCCACAACCACCACCATTGTGTCCTTGAGCTAGGCACTTAACTTCAGGTTGCTCCAGGTGGATTGTCCCTGTAATAATGGCACTGTAAGTCGCTTTGGATAAAAGCATCTGCCAAATGCATAAATGTAAATATTGGTGTATCTTCATAAAAGATTCCATCTTCAATCTCTTTTTTAAGCCTAATCAAAAACATGAACAGTTTGTCTTTCTTGCAGTTTGACTCCATTTATTTAACTCGGCAGTGCAACTTGCCTTATCAAAAGGATGTTTTGGGTGGCTGTAAAAGCAGCCTACAGTTGTTAATGTACTCAAAAAAGTTATTTATTTGGTGAAACTAATTAGAGCTCACCCAGACATATAGATTCATTATCAATATTTGTTCTTACAGGGGGCCTATTTGTTTTTCAGTCTGAATATTGATTGAGATGGTGTGAAGATATGGAGCATATGGTCATTTCATTTGTGATTGTAACTAGATTTTGTGAATATTTCGAGATCTGTTTGAACATCATATTTCAATGACCACCGTCACGTGGACTCATGGGGGGGTTTAATAAGAGACTATCTTTAAAGTGCAAGATTGTGACAAACGCCACTCTTGAATTATAATAGCTACGCAAAGCTGCTGCACCTCTCTATGGAGTCTTGAGTGGTGATGGCGTAGTGGACTAAAGCACTGAACTGGTAAGCAAAAGGTTGTTGGTTCAATCCCCACAGCCACCACCATTGTGTCCTTGAGTAAGGCACTTAACTCCAGGTTGCTCCCTGTAATAAGGGCACTGTAAGTCGCTTTGGATAAAAGCGTCTGCCAAATGCATAAAATGTAAATGTAAAATGTCTCAGCAGCTGTTACAAGTATTACAGTGGAACATCAATAAGTGCTTAATATAATGAAATGACAAGGTAGAGTAATTACAGAGTGTTTCTTACAGATTGACTCTCTAAATCCGAATAATCTGCGAAAGTATAACCTCTTCTTGTGTAATGTCATTTCAGGAAAAGTATTCGCAAGCAGGCGACAAAGCATCCGTGGCGTACTTGCGAACGACGGTTTGACCTGACCCCGTCTGCGCAGCCGTCTCGCTGTTTAGCAAGAGCTTTCCTTTGCTCACATTCCCTTTTGTCGCATCTTAATAAAACAATCCTCAATTATTGTTGCGACAAAATTAGGTTAAAGTCACGTTGAACTCATGACTTTACTGTAATGACGTGCGTTTGTGGAGATGTTTACCAGGCGCCAATGGCCAGGGCTGTTTGCTAATGAAATGCATGGCGCAGTCTATAACAAAGATGAAATTCCATTCTGCCTACGTCTTCTTAACTAGTTCTTTTGTCCTATGTTGTCAGACAAAGGTTTAACTTTCTAGTTAATTACTTAAATTAATATGAAATGTCTGGTGCTATAGCATTACGCTATGACAGAAACACTACATGTCTTTGCAATTGCCTGTCAAGTTTAAACTGGAAAAGGACAGCAATATGCGTGAGTGTTCTCTGCGCATCAGACGCATTCGAATAAGTTGTTTGCCAATATGAAACAAACATTAGGATTTTATAGGCCTACCTGTCATAATGCGCATTGTTTAGGCTAGGTAATTTTCCCGCTTACGTTTGCATAGAAATGTAAATGGGCCGTTTTACTGTTTACATTGAACAAATAAAAATGTATCTATTGCCTGTATATTATGTGCATTAACAAAGCTTATTTATGTGTGTATTTTTGTATTGTTCCAACCTGCAAACCAACCCTCTCATTGGCAGCCTTTAGCAAAACGACAGCACTGCAGTAAAAACAAGTGATTTTTCAAGGATAATTGCGAACACGTTTTAATACACAGGCTATGCATGAAACACAGTTTCTTTCTGAATGAGAAGAGGGAAGACTTAACGTGCTTATGCAATTGACTGAGGGGATGACCTGCTTTTCAAAATGTTATTTGAGAACTATCAAATGTGCAGACTTGCAAATTGCCCAGCTTGTATGTGAATTACTACTTCATTCATCATCATTATGGGTTGATACGTTAATTTAACCATTTCATTCTGTCTTAATTAGCTATAGTTAAATAATGTCACATAATATATGAAAGCAACATTTGAACAGGGCTGTGTTTCCCAAAAGCATCGCAAGCTTAAGTTGATCGTCCATTGGCGCCAATGGTTTCTACGATCTACTTAGGCTTACGATGTTTTTGGGAAACGCAGCCCAGAAGCGTTCATTTGAGACAAACAAGAGTGGCCATAGTTTCATTTGATGCATAAAACTCATCGCAGTCGATGCTGCTGTGTTTCCCGAATATGTCTCGTCTGTTCCCTTGATTTACTTTAATAGTGACAACACAAACAACGCAAATAATAAAGCTTTGAAGACTAGCTATGAATAACGTCAAACGTGCTGTAGTTTTAGTGTATATTTAGGCTATATTTGAATCACGTTCATATCAGTTGATATGATTTCTCATATTTGTGAAAAAGATACCTATTTGCATTGAATCGGTCCTTTTTTATAATAAGCCACGAAACCAACAGCCCATTTATTGAAATTTTCGATGACGTTTACGAAAGGTATAGGCTATATGATCATGACAGCATATGGTGTAGTATTTACAGAATAACAGCCGGTGTTAGATTAAAGTTGTAGGGCGATATTTTTCGTTATGTTGTTGACTTACTTTGGTACCTTTTGGGTTTTAGTTCCATGGCAACAATTGGATGGGATCACCCCCTTCTTACTAGCATAGGACATATAGATCTGACAACAGTGATTCATATGGTGGTATTCCAAAATCCTTCTGTTCGATTCCATGTCCAAAAAATTCGAACTGTCTGCGTTGCATTCGCCACTAAACACATGCATTAATCACGTAGCCTAATATACGTATCGTATTATTTCATTGAAATGTTAGTGCAAACACTCCGTTCAGTGCAGCGCTATCT